>NC_044031.1:756721302-757069380 GCF_901765095.1 Microcaecilia unicolor | reverse complement strand
CTTCAAATCTAGGCTAAAAGCCACCTTTTTGAGGCTACTTTAACTCCTAACCCAGGGCCCGTGCCTAGGGTCTCTGGTGCCCCCCTGCAGACTATCGGTTGGCGCCCCCCCCCCCCCCCCCCCCAGTCCAGCAGAGCAGGAACAGAAGGGAGCAGGCAAGTAAGCCAGACCTCAGGAAAAAATAGTACTGTATGTATCGCTCATTGATAAGTCTCTGACTCTAAAGTTTAGCAATTTCATTAAAGCAAAATGTATTTTCACATATCACATCCTATCCAAGGAGAATGTTTTATATATGTCACCCATCTGTGGTAAAACTTCACACAGTATCAAAATACCTCTAATATGTAGTCGTGCCAGCCGAGGAAACTAACTGTGCTCAGCTCACAAGAGACAGAGTGAACATAAAATAAAACTTCATCCTTAAAAGATAATATCGGATGAATGCATGAAGGTGAATATGAATTCCTGTGAATGGAATCAATTTGATTTACAATAAATCCAGATACTACTCCCTCATATATATAACAAAAAATTATTTAAGTGGAATGGAATTATTTGACTGTTACTGGTAAACAGAAAGAAATACTCTATTGCATTTAATCTCCTTTGCACCAAAGGATATAATCAGATCAAACATTTATCTCTGATCAACTATCTCAGATCAAATATTTATTTCAGATCAAATATTAAGGTTTCCTTGCTTACAGTCACTTAAATCTACCTAGCCTTTATATAGCTTATAGGATTTAAACACTCTTAAACTGAAATTCACCCTTTTCTATTCTTCACAAACTTCAAGTAATCCTGAAATATTCAGATCCTTTTCTCACTAGAGAAACTTCAATCGCCACCAATCTCTTTTCACTTATATTTTCTCATTTACCACAATCAGGCACTCTTTTATAACTTCAGTCAACAAAACACAGGAAGTCACAGCTGGATGTCTCTCTTGGCAAAGGACAGCTCTCACTCTGTTCACTTCCCGGCAGATTTCTTAACAGAAGCTGATCATCAATCAGAGAGCTCTATTTGAATGCAGGTTAACATACAGACACTCATGGGAATGTTTTAGTGAAAAACACCGGACTCAATTGCATATGATTTAAACAAATCTGAGCATATGAAACCAAGTACAGAACTCCCAGCACCTGAATTCTGCAATTAGATTTAAGGCAAATACTTGTAAAAACTTATTTTTAGCACTTTTAAAATTTCAGGTTCTTCTTTAATTTGAATGCTGTTTCAAGCTCTGAAACTCACCCTGACTGAGGAGCTAGCCCCAAACTGAAGCATAAATAGCAATCTGGTTGTATTCTCATGTAACTTGAAGAGCGTGCCTGCCTCAATTAATACTGCTCCTTTGCATGAAAAGGGGAGGGCAGCGGAAATAGGAGAATCACAAGTTCAGGTGAAAGATTTTGCAAGTGAGCAGACGGACAGGACGGCAGGGCAGTGGCGCCCCCCTGCGGCGCTTACCTCGCTTACTGCATTAGCACGGCCCTGTCCTAACCCCTATTCTGTCCTAACCCCTATTCACTTGTACAGTACCCTTGTATGTTTTATCATTCCCGCCTTAGTAATTCCCTTAGCCCTTATTGTCTGTCCTGACTAGATTGTAAGCTCTTTCGAGCAGGGACTGTCTCTTCATGTTCAAGTGTACAGCGCTGAATACATCTAGTGGCACTATAGAAGTGATAAGTAGGAGTAGTAGTAGGGGTAATCCTAATAAATAAAATAATTAATTGAAATCACCCATTTTTATTGTGTTCCCCAGTTTTCAGCGAAGGCCAGGACTTACTACCTCCTCAAAGCCCAGTCAAATAGCCAGAGCCTGATTTTGACTGGGAGGCCATAAAAGACTTTTAGCTCTCTTGTGCTTACACAGGAAACTTTGAGCCCTTAGCATCTTTTTCACTTCCTCTGAAATTCATTCTAACTCCCAACAAACCACACAGCAAACTGGATGTGGACATGAATAGCATCTGCCTGACATCCTCAATGTACTTTACAGTGTCTTATGTTGACCCCAAACAGATCACAAAAGCACAGCATGTCAAATCTGCCCTGCACAGCGTTTCCAAAAACCGAAGTCCCACTAACCTGTCATGTCATTAACCAACTTGACAAGATATTAGTGATTTGAGAACATCACAGCCCTATACACAGCGATGTAAAAGAAGATTTTCAAACCCTCCTAATTTCCCCATTACATATGTCACACCTAATGGTTTCTGATCTTTAAACAAAATGTAATATTAGACAAAGGAACTTGATGGAATTTGAGCTATGCAAGTTGTAATGCAATAACAGTGGATTAAAGATGAGAGGGGAGGGGCGGGAGGGGGATAAAATGACAAAAGCTTGATGACAGAAGATAGCAAATTACTTTAATTGTTTGCTTAATTATGATTGAGTTTGGTACAGTTAAGAAGTGGAATGTGTTTATTATGTTGACGGTTCATCAATAAAAACGTTGAAACATAGACAAAGGAACTTGAGTAAACACATAATACAGTTTTTTAAACTGTTACATCATTTATTTAAGGAACAAAGTTGTCCAACACCCATGTGAAAAGTAACTGCCCCCTTAAAGTGACCAAATGTAATTGATAATTTCAGCTAATTGAACACAACCAGCCAGCTCTATCGAATCTAAATCTCACTGTATATTGAACCTTACCAAGAGAAGTAACACAGTAACACAGTAAATGACGGCAGATAAAGACCTAAACAGTCCATCCAGACTGCGCAACCGTCACACTCATTAACAAACCAACAATGAATTTGATATAAAATACCTGATTCACTGTCTCTCTTTGCTACTTCTGGGACAGACTGTGGACGTCCACCTGGCACTGTCCTTAGGTTCCAACTACTGGAGTTTCTGTCAAAGCCCACTCCAGCCTATCCAAATTCATCTTGTCATTTGCGGGAAACAGACCGTAAAAGCCTGCCCAGCAGTGTCTTATGGTCCAATTACTGGAGTATGTCGAAGCCCTCTCCAGCTCATCCTAAATCGTACTGTCATACACAGGGCACAGAATATAAAAGCCTGCCCACCACTATCCTCACGTTCCAATTAATGGAGTTTGTCGAAGCCCTCTCCAGTCCATCCTAAACCGGACTGCCATATAAGTGGAGAAGTGGCCTAGTGGTTAGGGTGGTGGACTTTGGTCCTGGGGAACTGAGGAACTGAGTTCGATTCCCGGCACAGGCAGCTCCTTGTGACTCTGGCCAAGTCACTTAACCCTCCATTGCCTGCCGCATTGAGCCTGCCATGAGTGGGAAAGCGCGGGGTACAAATGTAACAAACAAACAAAAAAATACAGGACACAGACCGCACAAGTCTGCCTGGCACCAGCCTTAGTTCTTCAGAGCCAGTTACCATCTAAGCACCACTTGACATCAAACAAATGCAGCCATTTAAGTTTTGTTTTTTTATACCATTCATTTTCTAACTAAAGACCTTCTTTGTTCATCCTATGCCTTTTTGAATTCTGTCATTGTTTTTGTCTCCGCCACCTGCTTCTGGAGGGCATTCCAGGCATCAACCACCTTCCTCTGTGAAAAAGAATTTCCCGACATTACTCCTAAGTCTACCATCTCAATTCATGTCATCTAGTTTTACCATTTTCCCCTTCTCTGGAAAAGATTTATTTCTCTATTAATACCTTTCAAGTATTTAAACATCTGAATCATATCTCCCCTGTCCCTCCTCGCCTCTAGGGTATACATATTTAGGTCTTCCAGTCTCTTCTCTTATGTCTTATGGTGAAAGCTCCATACTCTTTTGTACTGCCTTCCTCTGAACTGCTTCAAGTCTTTTTACATCCATAGCAAGATATGGCCTCCAAAACTGAACACAATATTCCAAGTAGGACCTCACCAACAACTTCTCCTGGTTATTACTCTTTCTATAAAGCCTAGCATCCTTCTGGCTATGGTCACCATCTTATCACACTGTTTCGTTGCCCTCAAATCCTCAGATACTATCACCCCATGGTCCCTCTCCCTGTGTATATCAAACTCTCACCTCCTAGCACAAACAGCTCCCTTGGATTTCTACTCCCCTCCGGCGATGTAACTTACAAATATACTGAATAGAATCAGCCCCAGCACCGATACCTGAGGCACTCCGCTACTCACCCTTCCTTTCTCTGAGTGAATTTCATTAACTACCACCCTCTGGCGTCCGTCTGTCAACCAGTTTCTAATCCAGTTCACCACTATCTTTTCTTTCAGCAATGCTTCCATTACTTTTCCAATAATGGAAGTGAAGCTTACTGGCCTGTAGTTTCCCAGCTTCTTCTCCGTCACCACTTTTATGAAGAGGGTCCACATCTGCTGTTTTCCAATCCTGTGGAACCTCTCCCATCTCCAAGGATTTATTAAACAAATCTTTAAGAGGACATAGAACATAATCATAAGAGTAGCCATACTGGGTCACACCAATGGTCCATCTACCCCAGTATCCTGTTTTCCAAACAGTGGCCAAGCCAGGTCACAAATACCTGGCAGAAACCCAAATTGTGCCAACATTCCATACTACAAATCCCAGAGGGCAAGCAGTTGCTTCCCATGTCTAGGACCTGCTAGAACCCTGAGTGCCCTCAATATCCTGGGATGGATCCCGTCCGGGTTCCATGGTTTTGTCTACCTTCAGATTTTCAAGTTGTTCCTAAACAGTTTCTTCCCCGAATGGTGCGATGTCCACTAAATTCTTACATGTACCTTTGCCAGCCCATTGTGGTCCTTCTCCAGAATTTTCTTCCATGAACACTGAAGTATTTAACACATTTGCTTTTTCCTCATCACTCTCTACAATGCGGTTCACAGTATTTTTGTCTCAATCCAATTTTTAGCCTTCTCCCTTTCGCTAATATACCTGAAAATTCTACCCATTTGTTCTTCTGCTTGTGCCAGACATTTCCTCTTGCTTGGCTTCTTTCAGTTTCATCCAGTATTCTTATTTTCCTCTTCTTGAGTTTTTTCCATATTTCATCTTCTCCTGTCTCTTCTGCCGCTCTCCCCGTCTGCATGGTCATTTTGGACTGCCCTGAAGCGTTCTTCTTCTCCCTCCGCCACCGCCGGCGATTGACACAGTCAGCCAGCCCTTTGCCAGCGTCGGGGCCTCTCCTCAGGTGCGTCCCACCTCTGAGGAAAACAGGAAGTTGCATTAGAGTAGACGGGACACGCCTGAGGAGAGACCCCAACGCTGGCTGTGTCAATCGCTGGCGGTGCCGGAGGGAGAAGAACGCTTCAGGGCAGTCAAAATGACCATGCAGATGGGAGAGCGCGAGCTGAAGAGAGGGAGAAAGATGTAAGACGGGGTGGGGGGGGGGGGGGGGGGGGGGGAGGGGGGGGGGGGAAGGGAGAAAAAGCTGCCCAATTTGGATTGGAGGAGTGGCCTAGTGGTTAGGGTGGTGGACTTTGGTCCTGAGGAACTGAGTTCAATTCCCACTTCAGGCACAGGCAGCTCCTTGTGACTCTGGGCAAGTCACCTTAACCCTCCATTGCCCCATGTAAGCCGCATTGAGCCTGCCATGAGTGGGAAAGCGCAGGGTACAAATGTAACAAAAATAAAATAGATTACTATTGGAGATTCTACATGGAATGTTGCTATTCCACTAGCAACATTCCATGTAGAAGGCTGCGCAGGACGTCAGACTCACAGAAGCAGAAGCCTGCGCGGCCACATTGGTGATCTGCAAGGGCCGACTTCTACATGGAATGTTGCTAGTGGAATAGCAACATTCCATGTAGAATCTCAAATAGTAGCAACAGTGGAGGAGTGGCCTAGTGGTTAGGGTGGTGGACTTTGGTCCTGGGGAACTGAGTTCGATTCCCACTTCAGGCACATGCAGCTCCTTGTGACTCTGGGCAAGTCACTTAACCCTCCATTGCCCCATGTAAGCCGCATTGAGCCTGCCATGAGTGGGAAAGCGCGGGGTACAAATGTAATAAATAAATAAATAAATAAATAAATTTTGGTTTCATAGACCTGAATGGAAGTGAGCCATCTAGTCCACTGTATGCAAGGAAGCCAGACAGTTTGATTAATTTGTTTCCACTCCCCCGCGCAGCCGTCATTGCCGTTCACGCGAAACAAAGCAAGCAAACATATGAGCTGCTGCATCCACGTCATTCTTTATCTGTAACAAGTCTAAAGCTGTTTCAGTTGGATAGGCAGTGCCTTAAAAGCGGGAGGAGAAAAACAGTAACAATTGAATATCACTAAAACAGCTTCAAAAATTATTGTAGCTGGTAGAAACCGCAATTATAAACTCTGTAGTTTGATTTTTCCTCACTGTTCTTCTATACAATACAGATGTCCAGATTTCAGTGAGGCTATCCTGTTTTCTGATGGGTCATCTTTACTGTTGTTGTAATCTGCCTTGGGAAGCCTGGTGTTATAAAGATGATAGAATACATTGAAATTAAATGGAAGTGGAATTAAACTCTCCTTTCATTGGCGCACATGGAATCACATCTTCATCTGTTTTGTAGTTTACCTTTTAGGTACACAAATGGATTATTCTGTTTTGAACATGTTTCAGGGGCAAGTGGTTTTATAAGTCAAAATAAAATAATATATATTTTTCATGCAGATCTCTTTTGTTTAAACATAAATGGGCTATAAGCCCCTAATGCTTGGTTTTCGCCTATTTTCTTCTTGTGATGACTTATCCTGTGCCAAAACTAAAAACTCTTACCTCTATTTGGTTGATAATAGGAATACTATCCACCCTAAAAAGTTGTTTTGTGGCTGTACATGAGGAATTGTGGTATTGAATAAATAAGTGTATGTTTGTGTCCCTAATCATGCATGCATTTTTCCCAAGTCCATTTAGTAGTGGTTTATGGGCTTGTCCTTTAGGTTAGACGGTTTCCTAAAGGACAAGTCCATAAATCACTACTAAATGGACTTGGGAAAAATCCACAATTCCAGGAATAACGTGTAGAGTATTTGTACGTTTGGGAAGCTCGCCAGGTGCCCTTGGCCTGGATTGGCCGCTGTCGGGGACAGGATGCTGGGCTCGATGGACCCTTGGTCTTTTCCCAGTGTGGCATTACTTATGTACTTATGTCCTCTACTTGGCTCACTTTTATTACATAGAGCAGTGATTTAACCTATTGTGATGTCATAGTGGCTCATTCCACCAATAAGAGCCAACCTCATTAGTGATGTCACAATGGCTTGATTGTATAGAATGTTTGTACGTTTGGGAAGCTCGCCAGGTGCCCTTGGCCTGGATTGGCCGCTGTCGTGGACAGGATGCTGGGCTCGATGGACCCTTTGTCTTTTCCCAGTGTGGCATTACTTATGTACTTATCCTACATTTATATAATCCTTTCAAGAAATCCAGTTAATCATTTAACATTAGGAACATTGCCACAGAGGCATGGTATGGTCGCTTTTTTAATATGGTAATACTAGGGCTCAGCTAAGGAGCAGGTTATTTTGAGTTAATCTTCACTGGACCAAACTTGCTTTCCTTGCACTGTTTACAGAGTCTGGTTTCCTTGGGCAGAGAGAAGGGGGGGTGGGTCTCTATTTCAATTTTTGTTTGTGGTGGTGGTGGTGTTTTCTTTCTTTTTTGTGGCTCCCTATTCTGTATTACATTGGTAGCATGGAATAATGTCACAATTTGGGTTTCTGCCAGGTGATTGTGACCTGGGTTGGCCACTGTTGGAAACAGGATACTGGGCTAGACGGACCATTGGTTTATATTATAAAGATGAGGGTCTGTCCATATATATATATACACACACAATAAGAGAACATCGGAAAGGGCATAAGTATTTTTACAAAACTATATATAGCATATGGATATATAGGGCTTGATTAATTTAAGTCTTTGACAATCATTCGACCCCTATGAGGATCTTTTACATATAGTGTATCTTGTGTCATTAACTACGGCAGTCTCTCTCACTACCATCTACAATAAACCATAGGCTGAATACACTAGATACTACTACTACTACTATTTAGCATTTCTATAGCGCTACAAAGCATACACAGCGCTGCACAAACATAGAAGAAAGACAGTCCCTGCTCAAACAGCTTACAATCTAATAGACAAAAAATAAATAAAGTAAGCAAATCAAATCAATTAATGTGAACGGGAAGGAAGAGAGGAGGGTAGGTGGAGGCGAGTGGTTACAAGTGGTTACGAGTCAAAAGCAATGTTAAAGAGGTGGGCTTTCAGTCTAGATTAAAGGTGGCCAAGGATGGGGCAAGACGTAGGGGCTCAGGAAGTTTATTCCAGGCGTAGGGTGCAGCGAGACAGAGGCGCGAAGTCTGGAGTTGGCAGTAGTGGAGAAGGGAACAGATAAGAAGGATTTATCCATGGAGCGGAGTGCACGGGAAGGGGTGTAGGGAAGGACGAGTGTGGAGAGATACTGGGGAGCAGCAGAGTGAATACATTTATAGGGTAGTAGAAGAAGTTTGAACAGGATGCGAAAACGGATAGGGAGCCAGTGAAGGGTCTTGAGGAGGGGGGGTAGTATGAGTAAAGCGACCCTGGCGGAAGATGAGACGGGCAGCAGAGTTTGAATCGACTGGAGAGGGGAGAGGTGACTAAGTGGGAGGCCAGCAAGAAGCAAATTGCAGTAGTCTAAACGAGAGGTGACAAGAGTGTGGATGAGGGTTTTGGTAGAGTGCTCAGAAAGAAAGGGGCGAATTTTACGGATGTTGTAAAGAAAGAAACGACAGGTCTTGGCAATCTGCTGGATATGAGCAGAGAAGGAGAGAGAAGAGTCAAAGATGACCCCAAGGTTTCGAGCTGAGGAGACAGGGAGAATGAGAGAGCCATCAACCAAAATAGAAAACGCACATGAAATCTCCCCCCCCCCCCCCCCACCATAAAGGAATGAAACAGATTTCTTCTCCTGAAAAAAATTAAGTGATCAAAAATTAGCAATTACGTCAAAAAGTATACAAAACAGCTTGATATATAGATCAGATAATCTACTATCCAGAAGAAAAAAAAAATCACCTCTGGCTGAGGTTCAGAGTTCAAGGCTCACTATCTGGAGGGATAGATGTGTGCTTTAGGCTTCATGGAACACTTGAGGGTTGAGTCAACCTCCACATTCCAGTGGAGGAATCCGGATGTGGTCAAACCCTGCCGCTCTGAGGACAGAGTGCTTTGTGCCCATTTTCTTATTGAAAACAAACACTAAATAGGAATGTCACCCTGATCCCTCAGAGCACTGAAGATGATGATGGATGAGAACCACCACCAACTGCTTGGATGCATCCAAGTGCTTCAGGAGGCTGAGGTGACATAACAAGCCCCTAAGCTGAGCGGGAGTCCTCCACCTGCACTGCTGCCAGTAGAGGGCGCTGCTTCAATATTGTGCTTTCAATGGCTTAGGCCAGGCAGGTTCCCTGGAGTCCTGCAGAGCTTGCCTGTCCCTCACTATTGAAAATGTGATAGTGAAACAACAACACCCACTGGCAGGACTATAGGTGGAGGACTCCTGCTCTGCTTAGAGGGAACAGTGGTAGGGCCTTAGCTGTATTCTGCACAAAGTGGAAAAAGTAAATACCCTTAAGTAAAGAACGGACTTTCACTAGGTTGGGGAGAGGGCTCTGTGAGGACTTCTGGCAAGTAGTACTTTTAAGAGCTACTCTTTACTCTCACGCCCTAAGGACTCCACCAGCCCTGTATATCTGACCAGTGCAAATGATAGAAAACCTGTGTTTAGGATTGAGGAGATGATGAACACTGCTGCAATTACTTGCAGTTATCTGGCTACCCCAGCCCTCAGTATTAGCATGGATATCCAAATCAAAGATGGAAGAGGAAGCAGACATGCCGGTGAAGCCAGTGGAGAAGGATCGCTTTAACGCACCCACTGAGACAAAATGCACAAAAGCTTTTCAACGCATATAAGTCAAACACCTCTGTGACCAACCTGTAAAACTCTAAACAAAACATCTCAAGTAAAATATATAGGCTAGAAGCTGAACTTCCATAAAGGCTGTGCAAAAGAACTGCTTAACATTTTTCAAAAACAAGAATGGCTCCCCTTGGATGCTCTGTAAGCTTGGCTTGTATGCTCAGAGAGCGATATGAATGAATATAGCTAGTTGTGTCCTTTGGGAGGGGGAGGGGAAGGAGGGAGGGAGAAGGGAATGGGTGGGGAGTTACTAGATCCAGTAAAATCCTAAAAAATTTGAAGTTTTGTGATGTTACTAAAGGCAAGTTGACACTGTTACATGCCACATTGCAGGGAGTACTAACAGATTCTTTGTATAAACTATGGAGTAGGACTTCCGGTGGAGCTGCGAGCCAAGATGGCCGCTGTAATGTGAGCTCCTGCAGGCAACGACCAGGGAACCTACCGATTAAGACAGCCCCAACCCCCAGAACAAGACGGGGTGGACGGGTTATTGTGGAAGGAAAGTCCCAGGCGCCTAATTGAGAACCGCGAAGCCGCTTGGTAAAGACAGCGCGGTGAAAAACGGCGATCGAGCGTCCGACCGCAACCACGTGGAGCCGGGGCAGGAGGCGGCCAGCGAGAAGCAGGGAGCGGAACAACGGGCCCGATGCGAACGGGAGACCTGGAAGATCACGATAAAAAGGTCTCGCTGATGTGCTCTGGAACGGGCGATTGGGATCGCAGGTAGGAGCAGCCAGATGAGGTTGCGGCGGAGGACGGACAAGAGCGTGGGGCAAGAGGAACAGAGGGCAAGGTAACGTGCTATCGGGAGAAAATGGCAGAGAGCTAATGGGCAGAGAAGCACGGGGAAACAAGAGCAAGGAACACAGCACCAGTCACTGTAAATGAAACTGTGCCAATTGAAGATTAAAGAGACAGAGGAATATTTAGCATAGAGACAAAGACTAATAAAACAGTATCCAGTACATAATAACAAGCCGAGTTAACCCACTGCAGCTGAGAAACGGAGACAAAGCATAGTATTAAATTTGTTGAAAAGACTGTAGCAGCCCCGTGTATTGCTGTATGGCGACCAGAAGCTCCAGGAAAGAGCCGGAGAAGAATAAGAACGGGGGCACAAAGATGGCGGAAAAAAATTCCCCACCGTCACCATCAGTGAGCTCCGTTTGGGCCACGGAAATTGTCACGGAGGTAAAAATGGCGGTGGAGGAAACCATGAACAACAAATTACAGCAAATAATTGACAAGCTTGAAGGAATGGATCAAAGAATCACCACGTTTACCAATGAGTTCCAGGAGGTTCAACAGAGACTGGGGGAGGTGGAAACCTCCTCGCAGGAGGCATCGAAATCCATCGAGCATCTACAAGCAATGGTGACAACCTTGGAAGACAAGGTGGACGACTTGGAGAATAGATCTCGAAGGAATAATCTTCGGCTGGTAGGCATACCAGAATCAATACCAGAGGTGGAACTGAGAGGTTTTTTGGAGCCATGGCTCACCAAGTCTTTGACCAACCAAAGTACCGCAGGAATAATTAAGATAGAACGAGCACACCGTTTGGGTCCAAGAAAAGAGACTAACACAAGGCCTAGAGTGGTCATATTGCGAATGCTACATTATCAACATAAGATGGATGTGTTAATAGCTCTTCGGAAAGGAGAGAAGCTGGAGGTGGACGGACATAAGATACTGTGCTTTCAGGACTACTCTACCAAAGTTTCCCTCCAGCGCAAGCAATATTTGCAAATATGTGGGCGACTACATAAAATGCAGATAAGGTTCAGTTTATTATATCCAGCAAAATTGAGAATCCAGCACAATGGTTCAGTCAAATTTTGTGACACGGTGGAAGCCGCTCAAGCATTTGTGGACCGGCTGGAGGAAGAAAGGCCGAGAACGTCGAGCAAAACCTGAATAGTGCGGTGGATAATAAAAGAGAGACTGGTACTACAGTAAGAGGAAGAGCAGAAGTGGTGAGGAGACCAGTGACTATTTGATGCAGAGTTATAAAGTTTTGAAGTTGATGATATTGTTTGTAAAGTCAATAAGGTAAAATGAGGGGGAAGGGGGTAAACAACATACAAGCAAGGATTGGTCTAGAGGGATCCCTGGTCGGAAGCACGGAAGTAGAGCACTATAGGTGCTAATAAGAATATGGGGAAGTTGGGTAATAGGGGGGAGGGTGGGGGAGGGAGGGGGAGAAGGATAATGAGGAACAAAAACTTCATGGTCACAGAGGAACAAGGGAATACAGGCAACATAGCAGGAGACACACAAGATGAGCACCCATGTGGAAACAGGATCAATTACAGGGGGGGGGGGTATAGGCTGGGATGCCCTCCCCACTCAGTCAGAGAAGGAATCAAGGTAATATTACAGCTAACTTACGATGTAACCTAATGGCCCTTAAAGTAGTGACATGGAATGTGGGAGGTATTTCTTCGCCGATAAAAAGGCAGAAGATACTCCAAGCACTCCACAAGCAAAAGGTGTCAATTGCATTACTTCAAGAAACGCATTTAAATGCCAAGGAACATGAGAAATTATGCCGCTGGTGGGTGGGCTCATATTATGAATCCCCAGCGCAGGCAAAAAAAGCGGGGAGTCATAATTCTAATCAAGAAAGGGGTGCAAATAACTACACACAAAGTAATAGCTGATGATGCGGGAAGATTTGTAATAGTACATTTAACTGTAGAACGTCAGCCAGTGGTTGTGTGTAATGTATATGCTCTTAACACGTATAACAAAGCTTTTTACAAACAACTTTTACACCATTTAACAAGTTTTGAAGGAACACCCATACTAGCTGGGGGAGATTTCAATGCAGTAATGGATCCCACACTGGATAAGTCACAGGGGGGAAGAAGAGGTGTAGGGATGGAATCAAGAGGACTGGATGTGTTAAGTGAGGTCCTGGACCTGGTGGATGTGTGGAGAACATTGCATCCCGTAGAGCGAGACTATACTCATTTGTCTCGCGCACATGCCACCATGTCGAGGATTGATTATATATTCATATCTCGTTCAATATTTACTAAAATAAGTAGTGCAGAAATAGGCCCCATTAAAATATCAGATCATGCAATGGTAATGACCGTATGGGAGCCTATGGAGAGAGAGGTTAGACAGTTCCAGTGGAGGTTCCCTATTTGGTTACACAAAGATCAGGGATTCCGAGATTTTATAATTAAAAAATATAAGCAGTTCCAAGACACCAATCAGGCACATACAACAACTCCTATACTTTATTGGGACACGGCAAAGGCAGTACTCAGGGGAGAGATAATTGCATATACTAGCCATCAAAAAAAGGCAAGGGAGAAGGAACAGATTTGGCTAGAGAAGGAAATAACACGGGTACGACGGGAATATGGACGCCAACATACTGTCACACTAAAAGCCCAACTTTTAGAACTGCAGCAAACCCTCAATGAGAGACTTCATAGAAAGGCCCAACACAACTATGGTTCTTACAGATATAAATTATATAAATATGCTAATAGAGGGGGAAAGATGTTGGCTAGGTTAGCAAAACCCAGGCAAGGACCCCAAAAAATAAACGCACTATATTCGGCCAAGGGAACTTTAGAAAATAAAGATGCCCAAATAAACAGAATTTTGCAGGATTATTACAGGCGGCTGTACGATGTCCCAGACCCACCTCCGATGGATAGCGAAATGTATCTGGAGGGACAAAATCTTCCGAGCATAGGCATAGAGAGCCAAGAAATGTTAAACGCCCCCATAACGGAAGATGAAGTAGCATGGGCCATACAGCAGGGGCCCTTGGGGAAAGCCCCGGGACCAGATGGATATAGAGGAGAATTCTATAAAATGTTGAGGGATGAAGTAGTGGTACCCATCACATTAATGTTTAATGCCATAGTACAAGAAAAACAAATGCCCATCTCCCTGAGAACAGCTCAGATCATCGTACTCCCAAAACCTGGACGGGATACACAGAAACCAGAATCTTATAGGCCAATTTCGCTACTCAATTATGAGGCTAAATTATTTGCCAAGGTTTTAGCAAACCGATTATCGCGAATTCTGCCAGATATTATTGAAGATTCACAGGTGGGATTTGTACAGGGTCGAAATATTACAAAAAATGTGAGAAAGATATTGGTAACATTGGAGGCGGTAGCGGAGCGGGCCACGCCGTCGGTGCTGGTCAGCTTTGATGCCGAAAAGGCATTCGACAGGGTAGTATGGGACTTTTTGTTTGGAACTTTGGATGTGTATGGAATAACGGGGTTTTTTCAGGAGGCAATTAAAGCAATATACTATCTTCCACAAGCCCAGGTGTGGGCGAATGGAATACTGTCCCCTCCTTTTCCCATTTGTCGGGGAACAAGGCAGGGATGCCCACTATCACCTTTATTATTTGTATTAACACTAGACCCATTGATTAGAAATATTCAACAAACACCCGATGTACAGGGAGTTAGGCTGGGCACGGAAACTTTTAAAATAGCAGCATTTGCTGATGACTTATTAGCACATGTGACTCAGCCAGAGGAATCACTACCAGCTCTCATTGAGTGTATGGCAGAGTATGGCGACTTTTCAGGCTTTAAGCTAAATCTAGAGAAGTCTGAAGCTATGCAGAGGGAGGGAGCCCATGTTAGAGAATGGCAAGGACAACTACCGTTAAAATGGGCGGAGGAATCGTTCAAATATTTGGGAGTACGCTTGACTATGGACACTACTAATCTATATAAAATCAACATAGAAAAGCTGTTACAAGACACCAGCAGCTCTCTAGAGAAATGGAACCATTCGCCCCTGTCCTTAATAGGCAGAATCAATATGTTTAAAATGATTATATTCCCAAGGTGGCTATACATATTGCAGGTATTGCCACTGCATATACTGGGTAAAGATATCAAAAAGTTAAATAGGATAATCCGAAAGTTCCTGTGGGGGGGGGGAAGAAATCAAAAGTTCGTTTTGAATATCTGTATGATGGCTGGATGCAGGGGGGAGTGGGATTACCCTGTATAAAACGATACAATCAAGCTTGCCTGTTGCGACATCTTAGGGATTGGATGCTAGATACAAACCAGTATACGCCGACTAGATGGGAGAGAACACTATTTGAGCCCTGGCACCTGAATTTTATATTGCAGGCCAAAACAAAAAATTTACCATTAAACTTTCGAAAAAGTATATTGCTAAGGCCAATGAGAAGCATATGGCGATCGCTTATGCAGATGTGGAAGCAAAACCCCAATGTTAGCGATCAGCTTCCACTAAAAGGAAATGGAGACTTTCCACCGGGAATGGAGAAAGGTATATTTGATAGGTGGTCAAGGGCGGGGATTACTTTGCTCGAACACCTAGTTAATGAGGAGGGAAGGTTGTATGGATTCCAGGATCTGCAGCAAAGATTGTCCTTAGCCAACCAGGATCATTACTCATATAGACAATTACATCATTACTGGGGCAGTATGGACCAAGAAGCAATAGGCACGAGGCTTGGTTGCAGGCTTCGTGAATTTTTAAAGGGGGATGCACACGGGCAGGTATCAATATCGAGTTTACATAGAGCTTTAGTAGCACTGAGTCCCCCCCGTACCTACGAGAAACTTAAAGAGGCATGGAGTAAGGATCTGGGATACGAATTGAAAGGAATAAATTTTGAAAAATTGATAAAAGATATACCACACCAAGTAGATGGGGCAGAGTTACAGGAGAGTCAATATAGGGTAATACACAGGGGATACATAACACAAAATCAAGCAGCAAGAGCGGGTTGGATAGGCGAAGCTCAATGCTCCAAGTGCAATAGAGAAAGTAATACCTTTTTGCATGCATTCTGGAAATGTGCTCGAATAAAACTATTTTGGAGAGCGATACAGAATTATATTGAACATCTCATAGGGCAAAGATTACTCCCCTCATGGAGAGGAGTGTTGTTGAACAAAAGGGATGCATATGGGATAGCAAACAGACATATAGAGCTATTTTTATGTAAGGTATATGCAGTGGGGAAAAAATGCATACTTAAACACTGGATGCAAGAAGATCCACCCTCCTTTTGGTACTGGAGAAATAGGATGCATGAATTAATGCTTTGGGAGGCTAGGACGGCTTATGGTAATCCAAAGAAAAGAAAGGAGTTTATTAATATATGGAGTAAGTATTTGCAAAACATATCCCACAAAGCACGAAGTGCGGTGCTAAATAGACTTGGAGTGCCTTAGCAAATGAGGTGTCCCGGAGATAAGCACTTCAGGATGTAAATGGGTATAGTCCTGTAATAGATATTGGAAAAGACTAGACGCTATGAAGTAAAAAGAAGATTGTAAAGATGTGAACCTGGGGGGGGGGGGGGGGGGGGGGGGGAGAAAACGATGATAGAAAATATTGATGATGCAGTTACGATGTATGTATGCAACAGTGACCTGTTCTTAGGTTAACGAAATGTTTGAATTTATGGACTATGTTTACAATGTTTATTGTCATCAATAAAAACCGTTGAAACATAAACTATGGAGTAATGCTTCCCTGCTGATTGTATTGTGTAATTTTTGTTATGGTTCACTGATAATAAAGATTTCTTGCAAAAAAAAAAAAAAAAACCCAAGAATGGCTCAGCCTCAATATAGGGGCCAAGGTGGTCTTCCATGCACAACCAATTATTTATTACATTTACATGTTACCCTTCTAACAACCACTAGCCAGCTTACAAGACTTTGACCTCGCTGATGCCCTACTGGAGGGCACAAGTACATCAAGCTTGGAGGCTTTGGTGTGAATGTCACATGTTTCAGCTTATGAACTGATCCTTCACAGAAACAGTGGAATCTGTTTCTGTTCTGAGAGCTATCCTTGGACTGAATCATTGAAGAGAGTTAGGCTTTGACAACATCTGGCTACTCCCCCAATACGGTCAGTTCCTGGGCCTTTTCAGCAGGTTTGAAAGCTAGTTTCAAGCCTAGAAAAAAATATCTTCAAATCAGCAAAATGAAAGTTTGAAAACAATCGGCAAGCTTTTTTTTTTTTTTTTTGGGGGGGGGGGGGGCAACAGCAGTCTGAAGGGACGTCCTCAGATGACAGAAAGGAGAAGCTAAAGAGTTATCCAGCAGCATGTGGAAAACCCTATGCATACTCAGAAGCTTCTTCCAGAGTGCTATGCTACCCGTCTCGTCTTCCGCCAGGGTCGCTTTACTCATACTACCCCTCTCCTCAAGTCGCTTCACTGGCTCCCTATCCGTTTTCGCATCCTGTTCAAACTTCTACTAACCTATAAATGTACTCACTCTGCTGCTCCCCAGTATCTCTCCACACTCGTCCTTCCCTACACCCCTTCCCGTGCACTCCGCTCCATGGATAAATCCTTCTTATCTGTTCCCTGCTTCACTACTGCCAACTCCAGACTTGGCGCCTTCTGTCTCGCTGCACCCTACGCCTGGAATAAACTTCCTGAGCCCCTACGTCTTGCCCCATCCTTGGCCACCTTTAAATCTAGACTGAAAGCCCACCTCTTTAACATTGCTTTTGACTCGTAACCACTTGTAACCACTCGCCTCCACCTACCCTCCTCTCTTCCTTCCCGTTCACATTAATTCATTTGATTTGCTTACTTTATTTATTTTTTGTCTATTAGATTGTAAGCTCTTTGAGCAGGGACTGTCTTTCTTCTATGTTTGTGCAGCGCTGCGTACGCCTTGTAGCGCTATAGAAATGCTAAATAGTAGTAGCAGTAGTAGTACTATGAGACAGAAGACACCTGATCCTTTTATTTCGTTCATTGCCCCTCTTTGAGACAAAAGAAGCTTTTTACAAAGGGATATCATCACTTTCACTTTTATAGAAAAGTTTCTTGGAAAGAGCAGAGGAGGGAAAACATTTTTAAAATACTGAATATAGGTTGATTGAGAAATGAACGAATTATTTATTTATATACAAGCATTGTCCCTCCGTGTTTTTAGATTGAGGTGGACTGGGGGGGGGGGGGGGGAGCACTAATTTCTTCTTAACCCTTGATAGTTCCAGCTCAGTTAGAACCCTTTTTTTTTTTTTCCTTAACTAGCAGGATATATTTTCCCCTATTTTCATCTCTCTCTACTTCATTTAGGTAGATCAACATGGCAAAGGGTCCCTGGCAACAGATCACACAACTTTGCACCCTTCGCAGTGTGAAACTGAGATCTCCAAGTTTGACCACTAGATTTTGCTGCTGGGCAATAGCTGAGGATTTCCTCCCTCCCTCCGAGGGTCATGGACATTGCCTTTGCAGTCTGTTTACACTTTCCAAAAATATTAGGACAAGGGGGCATGCGATGAAGCTGCAGTGTGGTAAATTTAAAATGAATCGGAGGAAATTTTTCTTCACTCAACACGTTCTTAAACTGTGGAATTTGCTGCCAGAAAAGGTGGTTAAGGCGGTTAATTTAGCGGACTTCAAAAAAGGGTTGGACTGCTTCCTGGAGGAAAAAGCCATAGAATGTTATTGAATGGACGAGGGAATAATACAGTATTTCTAGGATGGGCGGGACAAATTGCTTGTTCTTTTGGCCGCTGTCGGTGACAGGGTGCTGGGCTCGATGGACCCTTGGTCTGTATGTACTTAAGTGTTCCCCACCAGCCTAAAGAGCAAAGTCATGACACAGGAATTGAACTCAAGTAACTGCACATTCCAAAGTGCCTCTCAAAGGCTCTAATCAGCCGGATTTAGTTAAAATACATACACACACAAAATACAACCTGAATGAAAGGAAGAGACACTTACAATTCCACGAGGTTTGGTAGTTTCTGTGCAAGATTTTCTGGCTGCAAAATTAAAAACAAAACAAAACACAAAAACATAAAAGGTTCCATGATTACTATGATCATTTTAATCCAGCAGTTTCCACCTGCTCCTTTGTACTTCCAGCTAAGGTTCCTTCTAAGCAATGCACACATCCACCAACCACATTCCTACTGTCAGGAGCACTGTTTCTCATCTCACAGCTTCAATCATAAGGGGCAAGTAGTTCTGCAGGTCTGCCCAATGGGGAATATTGTGGTTTCAATCTCAATAATAAGAACGTGGGTGCCAAACTCCCGCACTGCTTAGAAGGAACCAGGCTAATATGAAAAAGAAATTATAAGTTCAGCCACCAGAGAACGTATAACTTGCCTGTCATTTTTTTTTAATTTATATGGATAGCATCAGATTGTTCAAATCACTCAACAGCCCAATGCTACCCATCTAAGAGGCAAGATCTGAGGCAGGACAGCTTTAAAAAAAAAAAAAAAAAAACAGCAATGAAATTCAGTTGCTAAAACAGATAATTTACGTTTGGTTTAAGTCTGCTGAAAAGCAGGCCTGAAACTAAAAACGGATAGGGCCGGCATGGTCACCACACTATATATATATTTGGTGTCACTATCTATATACATAATGGCACTGAACATACAGATTAAGATAAATACCACAGCCTGGTCACCATGCTGGCTCAATATGATCCCAATATTGCTTTCAGCTAGGGTTACCATATTTTGTCCCCCAAAAAGGAGGACACATGCCCGCCCCCTTACACACCCCGCCCCACCCCCTTTCCGCCCCCTGTCACATTCCTCCCCCCCCCTGTCACACAGCCCATCACTCCCTCTCCCCTTACCTTACTACTGCCCTGGTGGTCTAGTGACCTCTTCGTGGCAGGAAAGAGCCCCCTCTTTCCTGCCTGGAGCACTGCCCTGCATGTGTTCGTGATCTCGGTGCCGATTCAAAATGGCCGCCGAGAGCTGAAGTCTCGCGAGGTCACTTCAACTCTCGGCGGCCATTTTGAATCAGCGCCAAGATCACGAACAGGAAGGATGCATGCAGGGCAGTGCTCCGGGCAGGAAAGAGGGGGCTCTTTCCTGGCCCGAAGGCAGAAGAGGTCACTAGACCACCAAGGGAGACTAAGGGGAGGGGAGACTAGCAATCTGCCCATTTGTCCGGATTTCTGAACAAACGGGCAGGCTGTAACCCTACTTTCAGCTCAATTGGAACAGGACTCCACTGGGGATATATGGCAATATAAACCTTCAAACAATCTATCGGGAAAGCTAATTAAAAAAGATTACACTACTTTACAATAAAGTTTGTTAATCAATAAAGACGCCATCCATTCATGGTTACTGCACACAACTTTTAAATAAATGAAACCTCAAATCATGATGGACACAAAATGCAGTATATATGCCAATTACGTGCAGCTATTGATACCAACTGAACTAGATCTACCCACATCTTTGAGTAAATTGACTGCCTAACAGCAACTCAGATTATCAAAAAGAATTTCTCATTTATTAACATTAAATATTTTGACAAGCGCATTGCTTTAGCTGCCAGTTTCCCGCAGGCCCTCTTCTATGACCCTGACATCCCACCCTTGTCTGCATTAGCGGATGACTGGTCTCCCAAAACTGTCATGTTGCATTCCTCTCTTCCTCCTCCTCCCCTCTAACTACCTCTTCTACTTCTCTTGGGCCTTCACCCTGTCCCACTTCTTTGTGGTGGTCATCATTCTTCACCAAATGCTCGTCACCTTACAATTTCTCGTGACACTGCTTTCAACTAAAAAAAAACCTGACAACACATCTTTTTCAAGAAGTCTTTCCCCCCTGGATCTGCCTATTCCCACACCACCATACATCACCAAAAGTTCAGAAATGGAAAACAATATTAACCTCTCTCACAATATGCTAATATATCAACCTAAGCATTTATTATACTTCTGTATTATGCACTAGACTTCGACAAATCTAAATTTTGTAACCGCCGTTTTAGCAATATGTAAACCACATTGAACCTGCCATACGGTGGGAAAATGTGGGATACAAATGCAATAAATAAATAAATAAAATCCAACCCTACACTATATAAAGTCTCTGGAAGCCAGCGAACTTAATGACAATTATAACAGTAATGCAACTGTATTCACTGTAACACTTATAGCCCCATACTTCTATCAAGTTTCTTAACCCCTAATTTATAATACACTTCTTCCTATAATATACAAATACATCCAGAAACAAAATCACATTCCCCCATAAACCCTACATAAAAAGTGCCAACACACTCAAATAAAACGCTTGAAGATCCTTCTCAGGCAACGTATGCTATTCAAAATACATGTCCATTGTATTTCCCAAAACAGACTGTCCTCATGAAGCCGAGTTCTACTGCGATAGCATCCACTGATATAAAAATGTTTGTTGAAGTCCACTTAGCATAATTCATTTAATAGCTCAAGACAAGACTGTTTCGCCGACAAATGTCATCAGGAGCCATTCACAATGATGCTCACTAGCAGCTCTCGATACCAGAGATTTTTGGGGCTAACCACTGCAGAACTTTGTTTGTAGAATAGCAGAGGTACAGTGAGGTGTTGTATTAGAACACTGGAGGTTGGTTTCACAGGTAGCACAGTCCACAGATCTTTGGTTCTTTAGATCCTACCACCCTGCCCCTCTACCTACCCACTCCCAAGGCTGACACTTCCTATATAGCCTTTCAAATCCACTGCCTATCCCCTTCAAACGCCTACATCAATTACAGCCAGTTTTGAGACTATTTTTGATTGCATTTACTTTTAGCTGTCTGCTTTCTATCTGTTACTGATTTGACATTAACAAGGCTTTTCTTTCTTGTAGTACAAATATACATACTTTATATAAACTAACAAGTTTACTGTTCCTTCTTATATACATCTAAGAAAAGGATATTGGTTTACCCTCACTTTTCCTTTACAATAAACTCATCAGTTTACTCTAGGCTTCTTTTCCCTCACTTTAAAAAGGGCACAAGTTATATTTTTTCACGGAGAGAGTGGTGGATGCTTGGAATGCCCTCCCGCGGGAGGTGGTGGAGAGGAAAACGGTAACGGAATTCAAACATGCGTGGGATAAACATAAAGGAATTCTGTTCAGAAGAAATGGATCCTCAGGAGCTTAGCCGAGATTGGGTGGCAGAGCTGGTAGTTGGGAGGCGGGGATAGTGCTGGGCAGACTTATACAGTCTGTGCCAGAGCTGGTGGTGGGAGGCGGGGCTGGTGGTTGGGAGGCGGGGATAGTGCTGGGCAGACTTGTACAGTCTGTTCCCTGAAAATGACAGTTACAAATCAAGGTAAGATATACACAAAAACTAGCACATATGAGTTTGTCTTGTTGAGCAGACTGGATGGACTGTGCAGGTCTTTTTCTGCCGTCATCTACTTTATATACATTCAAAGAATCAGCCCTACTGAAACTTACAGAACAGGCAAAAGATAAAATAGGATCAGGACTCTGGGACCTCTTCTTTCTGGTACAGTTGAAGTATGACTAAGCATCAAGCCCCCAAAGCTGCTGCTCTCCTTACAGCTTCGACTTCTGTCCAGTTTGAAAGAAGGATCCAAGGCGAGGGACTGGCTTCTTGTACTAAATGTGTGCACATTGAATCTCTCATGAAAGAAGTACAAGAACTAAGAGAGAAGGTGGCAAGACTAAGAAACATGTGTCAACCAGAAATCAACTCAAGGCCTTGGGTATCTCCAACAAAGGAATAAGAGGTCTTGTTCAGAAACAGGATAACGGTACACAGATCACCAGATCCCGCAAAATCAATCCCCCAACTCCATCTTCTGTTGAACTGAAGAACTGGTTTACAGCCCTGGAGGTAGAAGAGTTGAAAATATATCTCAAGAATAAGAAGGAACAAAGCTCAACAATTGCAAAGCTGCCAGATCAAAGGTCAATAAGAAACAAAAGGTAGTCGTAGTTAGCGATTCTCTTCTGAGGGGTACAAATGCACCCCCTCTGCCGCCCAGACATTTTGTCCAGGGCGGTGTGCTGTCTGCCTGTTTCAAACATTCGGGATGTTGCAGAAAGTTTAGTGAGACTCATCAAACCTACTGACCATCCTATGCTGCTCATAAATGTTGGTACAAATGACATGGCTAAGTATTCAGTTGATCAAACGTGACTTTGTTGTTCTAGAGGACAGAGGGTAAAACAATGTTCTCATCCATCCTTCTTGTTGCGGGTAAAGGCCGAATAAGGGAAGCTCACATTCTGGAGCTGCGTGGATGTGCTTCGATTCGTCAACCATGCGATGCTTTTCCAAGACCTACTGAGAAGTGATGGCATCCATCTATCAAAGAAGGGATGAAGTGTGTTCTGTAACAGACTGGCTAATGCACTAAACAGGGCTTTAAACTGGATTCAATGGGGGTGGGCAAGAAAAGCCTCAAAGTCATTAACAAATCTCGGGAATGTAAGATATTGTTTTGTTTTTGTTTCATTTGTACCCCGCACTTTCCCACTCATGGCAGAGGCTCAATGCGGCTTACATGGGGCAATGGAGGGTTAAGTGACTTGCCCAGAGTCACAAGGAGCTGCCTGTGCCTGAAGTGGGAATTGAACTCAGTTCCTCAGGACCACAGTCCACCACCCTAACCACTAGGCCACTCCTCCACTGTTGCTACTATTTGAGATTCTACATGGAATGTTGCTATTCCAACATTCCATGTAGAAGTCGGCCCTTGCAGATCACCAATGTGGCTGCGCGCAGGCTTCTGCTTCAGTGAGTCTGACGTCCTGCACGTACATGCAGGACGTCTGACTCACAGAAACAGAAGCCTGCGTAGCCTTCTACATGGAATGTTGCTAGTGGAATAGCAACATTCCATGTAGAATCTCCAATAGTAGCAACATTCCATGTAGAATCTCCAATAGTATCTATTTTATTTTTGTTACATTTGTACCCTGCGCTTTCCCACTCATGGCAGGCTCAATGCGGCTTACATGGGGCAATGGAGGGTTAAGTGACTTGCCCAGAGTCACAAGGAGCTGCCTGTGCCTGAGGTGGGAATTGACCTCAGTTGCTCAGTTCCCCAGGACCAAAGTCCACCACCCTAACCACTAGGCCACTCCTCCACTAAATCTATCTAAATCTATTATAGAAATGGGGAAAAAAGAGCAATATCTGGAGTGCCTCGTATACCAATGCCCATAGTATGGGAAACAAATTTATGGATCTGGAGGAAGAAATGGTAGAAGCAGACTTGGATGTAATGGTGGTCATGAAGACATGGGTCACAGTCAGCCATGACTGGGATATAGTTAAACCTGGCAATAATCTATTAAGGAAAGAGAGGGTAGAAAAAAAAAGGGCGGAGGTGTGGCATTAAATGTTAGGAATAATATTCAAGTGACAGAATTGCAGGACATTAGGGGTAAGGAAGAAGCACTGTGGGTTAATCTGGAAAGAGGGAATGGAAAATATTTACATTGATGTGATATATAGGCCTCCCAATCACAAGAAATGGACAGTCTTTACCTGCCATCATCGTGTGTGTGTGTTCTACGTGGAACAAAGCTATTCCCTAGTGTTTACAAATTGGGGGAGACTTTCCAATGTTACGGTGGGTGATCATTTGGCATTTAGCGATCACCGGATGGTGCGGTTCAATATTAACACACAGGAGGAGAGAGCTTATTCAGGACTGAAGGTTCTAGACTTCAAAAGAACTACCTTTGCCAAGAAGGAGGAATACCTCAAGGAAGAGTTAGTTGTCTAGGAACAGCTAAAGGAAGTAGAACAGCAGTAAGCAAAACTGAAAGGAGCTCTTATAAAGGCGACAAACCTTCATATTACAAAAGTATGTCAAAAGTAAGGAACATAAGATAAGGAAAGCGAAGAGGAACTTTGAAAAAAAGTTTGCGTCAGAGGCAAAAACACATAGTAAAAAATTTTTTTTTAGGTATATTAAAAGAAAGAAGCTGGCAAAAGAATCAGTTAGACCGCTAGATGACCGAGGGGTAAAAGGGGCACTCATGGAAGACAAAGCCATAGTTGAGAGATTAAATGAATTCTTTGCTTTGGTATTTGTGAGTGACACTGCCGAAGGGTTAGAAGGTAAAGTTTGCCTTTTTGCGGATGATACTAAAATTTGTAACAGAGTGGACACCCCGGAGGGAGTGGAAAACGTGAAAAAGGATCTTGCGAAGCTAGAAGAATGGTCTAAGGTTTGGCAATTAAAATTCAATACGAAGAAATGCAAAGTGATGCACTTAGGGAGTAGAAATCCACGGGAGACATATGTGTTAGGCGATGAAAGTCTGATATGTACGGACGGGGAGAGGGATCTTGGGGTGATAGTATCTGAGGATCTGAAGGTGACGAAACAGTGTGACAAGGTGGTAGCCGTAGCTAGAAGGTTGCTAGGCTGTATAGAGAGAGGTGTGACCAGCAGAGGAAAAGAGGTTTTAATGCCCCTGTATAAGTCGTTGGTGAGGCCCCACCTGGAGTACTGTGTTCAGTTTTGGAGGCTGTATCTTGCTAAGGATGTAAAAAGAATTGAAGCTGTGCAAAGAAAAGCTACGAGAATGGTATGGGATTTGCATTACAAGACGTATGAGAGACTTGCTGACCTGAACATGTATACTCTGGAAGAAAGGAGAAACAGGGGTGATATGATACAGACGTTCAAATATTTGAAAGGTATTAATCTGCAAACGAACCTTTTCCGTAATGAGCATGGTGGATACTTGGAATGCCCTCCCGCAGGAGGTGGTGGATAAATGAGTGGGATAACATAAAGGAATCCTGTTCAGAAGGAATGGATCCTCAGAAGCTTAGCCGAGATTGGGTGGCAGAGCCGGTGGTGGGAGGCGGGGCTAGTGCTGGGCAGACTTCTACGATCTGTGCCCTGAAAATGGCAGATACAAATCAAGGTCAGGTATACACAAAAAGTAAGAGTGGAGGAGTGGCCTAGTGGTTAGAGTGGTGGACTTTGGTCCTGGGGAACTGGGTTCAATTCCCACTGCAGGCACAGGCAGCTCCTTGTGACTCTGGGCAAGTCACTTAACCCTCCATTGCCCCAGGTACAAATAAGTACCTGTATATAATATGTAAGCCGCATTGAGCCTGCTATCAGTGGGAAAGCGCGGGGTACAAATGTAAAAAAAAAAAAGAAGCACATATGAGTTTATCTTGTTGGGCAGGCTGGACTGTGCAGGTCTTTCTCTGCCGTCATCTACAATGTCACTATGAGGCATATTTTCAAAGCCTTTAGCCTTCCAAAGTTACATAGGTTTCTATGGAACTTTGGAAGGCTAAGTGCTTTGAAAATATGCCTCTATGTAAGATTGGGAGACCGGGCATCCTAATGGCAGAGGACGTTTAATGTGAGCAAGTGAAAAGTGATGTGAGAAAGAGGAACCCGATCTATAGCTATGTAATGCAATGTTCCACATTAGGAGTCACCAACCAGGAAAGGGATCTAAGCGTCATCGTTGATGATACGTTGAAACCCTCCGCTCACTGTGCAGCAGCTAAGAAAGCAAATAGAATGTATTAGAAAAGGAATGGAAAACAAAAATGAGACTGTTATAATGTATCACTCCATGGTGCAACCACACCTCGAATACTGTGTGGAATTCTGGTCACCACATCTAAAAAAAAAAAAGATATAGTGGAATTAGAAAAGGTACATCCTCCCCGTCTCATCTGCCCGCAACCTCGGAGTCATCTTTGACTCCTCCCTCTCCTTCTCTGCGCATATCCAGCAGATAGCCAAGACCTGTCACTTCTTCCTCTTTAACATCAGCAAAATTCGCCCCTTCCTCTCTGAACACACCACCTGAACTCTCGTCCACGCTCTCATTACCTCTCGCCTTGACTACTGCAACCTACTCCTCACTGGCCTCCCACTTAGCCACCTATCCCCTCTTCAATCTGTTCAGAACTCTGCTAAACGTCTTATATTCCGCCAGAACCGATATACTCATATCACCCCTCTCTTCAGGTCACTTCACTGGCTTCCAATCAGATACCGCATTCAATTCAAGCTTCTCCTTCTTACCTACAAATGCATTCAGTCTGCTGCCCCTCACTACCTTTCTACCCTCATCTCCCCTTACGTTCCCGCCCGAAACCTCCGTTCACAGGACAAATCCCTCCTCTCTGTACCCTTCTCCACCACCGCCAACTCCAGGCTCTGCTCATTCTGCCTCGCCTCACCCTATGCTTGGAACAACCTTCCTGAGCCCATACGCCAAGCCCCCTCCCTGCCTATCTTCAAGTCTCTGCTTAAAACCTACCTCTTCATTGCCGTGTTCGGCACCTAACTCTTACCGTTCAGTAAATCCAGACTGCTCCAATTTGACCGTTCACTTGTCTACTAGATTGTAAGCTTTTTGAGCAGGGACTGTCCCTCTATGTAAATTGTACAGCGCTGCGTAACCTTAATAGCGCTTTAGAAATGTTTAGTAGTAGTAGAAAAGGTACAGAAAAGGGCGATGAAAATGATAAAGGGGATGGGACGACTTCCCTATGAGGAAAGGCTAAAGCAGCTAGGGCTCTTCGGCTTGCAGAAAAGACGGCTGAGGGGAGATATGATAAAATAATGAGTGAAGTGGGTTGACGTGAATCACTTGTTTACTCTTTCCAAAAATACTAGGACTAGGGGGCACGCAATGAAGCTACAAAGTAGTAAATTTAAAACGAATCAGAGGACATTTTTCTTCACTCAAAGTGTAATTAAACTCTGGAATTCGTTGCCAGAAAATGTAGTAAAAGCAGATAGCTTAGCGAGGTTTAAAAAAAGATTTGGATGGCTTCCTAAAGGAAAAGTCCATAGACCGTTATTAAAATGGACTTGGGGAAAATTCACTGCTTATCTGTAGGATAAGCAACATAAAACATATTGTACTTTTTTGGGATCCTGCCAGGTACTAGTGACCTGGATTGGCCACTGTTAGGATGCGGGGCTTCATGGACCTTCGATCTGTCCCAGTATGGCAATACTTCTGTACTTATGAAAGAAACAAAACCATCTCTAATACATTTTATACCTGGAAATTTCCTTAGAATATAAATAACCTTTATTAAATGATTGCATTTTCCTATTTCACTGCAGTCACCTTTCCATGGGCCAGTTATTTTTGTGATTTCACTGGGCCAACGGCCAGGAAAAACATTGGCTAGCAACTCTTAAGTCTTCATTACACATGAAAAACTTTCCTGGCAGATTCAAAGTGCAGTACATACCAAAGTAGTTAAGGAGTTCTGTTTCATATAAAGTCTCTCTAGGAACTGGAGGCCTTCATCTTTCAGTAACTCCAAAGGAAAATGGTTAAGATTCCTATAATTTAAGAAGAGATTCTTGTGCTTTTCCAGCCTCGCCAGTGAGATGGTCTTACAAAGCTCAGATGACATGATTACAACAGCCTCAGTCGCCACATTACTGGATTATAATGTGTCAGAAGTGATCCATTTCTAAGAAAACAGCAAGAAAATGAGAAGATAAGTTACACTCAAATGATTATTTATCCATTTATTTATATTTGCTTGTCCACATACTTTTCATATCTAGGCAGATTACTTTCATATAAAACAATCCAGTAAATATACACATATAAAATTAGCTTAAAAAATGAAGAAATTATCCTCAAGTCCCAATATCATGTAAATATCTGAGTGGAAGACCAGAAATTTACATCCCCCCCCCCCAAAAAAAAAAAAACAAAAAAAAAAAAAACGCAGCCTTGTGGTTAGAGCAGCAGGCCAATAACAAAGGAAACAAGGGTTCAAATTCCACTGCAGCTCCTTGCGATGTTGGGCAAGTCACTTAACCCTCCACTGTCTCAGATACAAAACCATACATCATAAGCTCCCAGGGGACAGGAAAAATGCCAGCTGCACCTGAGTTTAATTCATGTTGAGCTACAGTACTTGCTGGCTCTTAAACTAGCTCCTGACTTTGGTCAAAAATTTTACAAGTACAGTACAACCAGCTAAGCAAGTCACAGGATGGAAACATTATGTTCTTACCTGATAATTTTCTTTCCTTTAATCATACCAGACCAGTCCAGACTAATGGGTTGTGTCCATCTACCAGCAGATGGAGACAGAGAAAATAGTTCCAAGCAAACTGCCCCTTAAGGGTATCGTGCAGCCTGGAATTTTCAATATTTCAAATTGCCAAGCAATGGTGCACTGAAGTCTAGAAGAAAACACAGTTAATACCAAACAGGCAAACTCTTGGAGCCAATATGCAGAACCTCACTGTTCCTGCTTGGCCAAAGGCAACTGCAACCTCCCCTCACAGTAAAGTAAGCGGGAGGGAATGGTCCATACTGAGCTTGCCCAAACACATAAAGATCTATCTACCCCTGAATCCGGGGAAAGAACTCCGTGATCCCAAGTAACAGGAATCATACAGAGCTGGCACAACAAGTGGCAGGAGAATGAATAGAGAAGATAAAGTAGGCAGTGCTGTAGGACATTCCAGCGTATTGAAGAGTCGTGGAACAGCCAGGGATACCTAAAGGAAACAACATGACAGACTTTAGCCAGGGAGGGCATCTGGACTGGTCTGGTATGATTAAAGGAAAGAAAATTATCAGGTAAGAACATAATTTTTCTTCCTTGTCATCTATACCAGACCAGTCCAGACTAATGGGATGTAGCAAAGCAGTTTCCCAAAGAGGGGGGGGGGGGGGGGGAGAAAAGAAGAATGCAGAAGGTTGAAAAATCAATAAAGCTATACACACAGCAAAAAACTGATCAGCAGAAAAGGATTCGAATATCCGAACCACCAGGCTACCAAAATGGAACAGAGACACTAGAAAAGGAACTGAAGCCGTAGGACGTAAAACAAACATCCTGAACAAAAGAAAAATTACATACCCGTCACGAGAGTAGCAAAAGAAGCAGCAAAAGATACTCATGCCAAAGGACCCCACCATGGAAGGAAGGCAACAGTTGTATCCGA
Source organism: Microcaecilia unicolor (assembly GCF_901765095.1). Classification (NCBI taxonomy): domain Eukaryota; kingdom Metazoa; phylum Chordata; class Amphibia; order Gymnophiona; family Siphonopidae; genus Microcaecilia; species Microcaecilia unicolor. Next base: position 757,039,717 of record NC_044031.1, on the reverse strand, counting down.
GCAACAAGGAGAACTCTCTCTCCTAGATCAGGATCCACTTCTACGAAGCCTGGCAGGACAAAGACTAACTCCCAAACCTGCCCGTCTTCCTTGAGTCCAAGATGGTCGGATGAAGCGACCCTAACAAGTACTAGGAGTATACAACCCAAACAGTGTGCCACACTTCATAGAAGAAAGGAAGCAAGGCCCAGGAACCAACCAGGCCTGTGCCTAGTGAGAGAATCAAACTCCACAGAATAAGAAGAGACTCGAATCGAAAAAACCAACTAACTGGAGAACTAGTCTCTCCAGGAGAACCATGAAGAAAAGGGCAGCAACATACCAGGGTACAACCATAGCAAGACAGTACTCCTCAACCAGCTTGCTCTGGACTTAGGGATGAAAGAACAGAGCCAAGAGAACAAAAGGAGACAAAGAGCCACACTGTGGAGAAAAGACCCTCAAAGGTGCCAAGTAGCTACAAAAGGAGCAGAGACGAATTCAAACTTCAGCAATGGAGAAGCTTCTCGCCAGCCACTAAGAGGCTATGGCAAGAAAAGGTGCCACAAGAATGGTAGCTAACAGGAGACAAGACAGCCTTGTCTAGCAATCTAAACTGTGGCATGCCACAGCTGCCGAGAAGTTACTGTATCCAACCGCAGAAAAGAGCTGGGGTTGACCGGCAAGGTGAAACAGTGCCCAACAGGCAAAGGTGAAAATACGCTCCACAGAGACTGAACTGTGCTCAAGGGACAGAAACGAAGTTGTGTTCAGACAGCGTAGGATTCGTGCTCAACGAGAACAAACGGATTTGCACTCAAAGTACACAAACTGAGCCACGCACCACGGGCAGAGAAAGAATTGCACACCTCTGGCAAAGATAGAAAAAATGCACTGAACAAGCAGAGAAGAAGCTGAGAGTAACAGACAGAGGATGAGCAGTGCCCCACTGAAAGAGCTGGATGTTAGAGGTACCTGCAGAACTGAAGCTGCGGTAGTGATGGAACTGTGTATAAAACTCAGACAAGGAGCAGCGCTCCTGACGCCAGCAAGCAGCAGCACTTCCGCTATGTAGATAATGATGAAGAAAAAGCCAAATTGCTAAATAGATACTTTTGTTCTGTTTTCACTGAAGAAAATCCTGGAGAAGGACCGCGAGGGACTGGCAAAAGTACACCTGAGAATGGAATGGATATAGCACCGTTCACGGAAGAGAGTGTGTATCAACAACTTGGAAAGCTAAAGGTGGACAAAGCCATGGGACCGGACGGGATCCACCCCAGAATATTGAGGGAGCTCAGAGAGGTTCTGGCGGGTCCTCTTAAAGATTTGTTTAATAAATCCGAGGGACTGGAGAACGGCGGAGGTGGTACCTCTTCACAAAAGTGGTGATAGGGAAGAAGCTGGAAACTACAGGCCGGTAAGCCTCACTTCGGTTATTGGAAAAGTAATGGAAGCCATGCTGAAGGAAAGGATAGTGAATTTCCTAGAAGCCAACAAGTTGCAAGATCCGAGACAACATGGTTTTACCAGAGGGAAATCGTGCCAAACGAATCTCATTGAATTCTTTGATTGGGTAACTGGAGAATTGAATCATCGACGTGCTATAGACGTAATCTACTTAGATTTTAGCAAAGCTTTTGACCCGTTTCCCCACAGGAGGCTCTTAAATAAACTAGATGGGCTGAAGATAGGTCCCGAAGTGGTAAACTGGATTAGGAACTGGTTGACGGACAGACGACAGAGGGTGGTGGTAAATGGAGTTCGCTCGGAGGAGGGAAAGGTGAGTAGTGGAGTGCCTCAGGGATCGGTGCTGGGGCCGATTCTGTTCAATATATTTGTGGGTGACATTGCCGAAGGGTTACAAGGTAAAGTTTGCCTATTTGCGGATGATACTAAGATTTGCAACAGAGTGGACACCCGGGAGGGAGTGGAAAGCATGAAAAGGGATCTGAGGAAGCTAGAAGAATGGTCTACGGTTTGGCAATAAAATTCAATGCGAAGAAATGCAAAATGATGCATTTAGGGAGTAGAAACCCACGAGAGACTTATGTGTTAGGCGGGGAGAGTCTGATAGGTACTGAGGGGGAGAGGGATCTTGGGGTGATAGTATCCGAGGATCTGAAGGCGACGAAACAGTGTGACAAGGCGGTGGCCGTAGCAAGAAGGATGCTAGGCTGTATAGAGAGAGGTGTGATCAGCAGAAGAAAGGAAGTGTTGATGCCCCTGTACAAGTCGTTGGTGAGGCCTCACCTGGAGTATTGTGTTCAGTTTTGGAGGCCGTACCTTGCGAAGGATGTTAAAAAAATGGAAGCGGTGCAAAGAAAAGCTACGAGAATGGTATGGGATTTGCGTTCCAAGACGTATGAGCAAAGACTTGCTGACCTGAACATGTATACCCTGGAGGAAAGGAGGAACAGGGGTGATATGATACAGACGTTCAAATACTTGAAAGGTATTAATCCGCAAAAAAATCTTTTCCGGAGATGGGAAGGCGGTAGAACGAGAGGACATGAAATGAGATTGAAGGGGGGTAGACTCAGATGTCAGGAAGTATTTTTTCACGGAGAGGGTGGTGGATGCTTGGAATGCCCTCCCGCGGGAGGTGGTGGTGATGAAAACGGTAACGGAATTCAAAATGCATGGGATATGCATAAAGGAATCCTGTGCAGTAGGAATGGATCCTCAGAAGCTTAGCCAAAATTGGGTGGCGGAGCAGGTGGGGGAAGAGAGGTTGGTGGTTGGGAGGCGAGGATAGTGGAGGGCAGACTTATACGGTCTGTGCCAGAGCTGGTGATGGGAGGCGGGACTGGTGGTTGGGAGGCGGGAAATACTGCTGGGCAGACTTGTACGGTCTGTGCCCTGAAAAAGGCAGGTACAAATCAAAGTAAGGTATACACGTATGAGTTTATCTTGTTGGGCAGACTGGATGGACCATGCAGGTCTTTTTCTGCCGTCATCTACTATGTTACTATGTTTTCTGATACTAGCAAGGAGCAGCACTCCACACGCCGACAAGGAGCTATGCTTCCTACACAGACATGAAGCTGTGTAGCACCTGCAGTCACAGAGCTGTGCTCCACATACCACCCTGGAACTTCACCCAATTTGCAGAGAAAAGAGTTCCTACTACTACTTAGCATTTCTATAGCGCTGCCAGGGTTACGCAGTGCTGTACAAAGTTTAACATGGGGAAGGACCGTCCCTGCTCAAAAGAGCTTACAGTCTAAAGGTTACAAACTATGTAGTCAGTGTAGGTATCATGAGTGGGGAAGGTGGTTATGCGCCAAAAGCAAGGGAGAAGAGATGGGCTTTGAGTAAGGACTTGAAGATGGGCAGGGAGGGCGCACGACGTATGGGCTCGGTAAGGCTGTTCCAGGCATATGGTGATGCGAGGCAGAAGGGGCGGAGTCTGGAGTTAGCAGTGGTGGAGAAGGGTACAGATAGGAGTGATTTGTCGTGAGAGCAGAGGTTACGGGCGGGAACATACGGGGAGAGGAGGGTAGAGAGGTACTGGGGGGGCTGCAGATCGAGTGCATTTGAAGGTTAAAAGAAGAAGCTTGAACTGTATACGGTAGTGGATCGGGAGCCAGTGAAGTGACTTGAGGAGAGGGGTGATATGAGAGTATCGGTTCACGCGGTAGATAAGACGTGCGGCAGAATTTTGGACAGATTGAAGGGGGGATAGATGGTTAAGCGGGAGGCCAGTGAGAAGAAGGTTGCAATAGTCAAGACGAGAGGTGACGAGCGAGTGGACGAGGGTTCGGGTGGTCTGTCTCATCTAGATTGTAAGCTCTTTGAGCACGGACTGTCTTGTTGTGTATGCCTTGTAGCGCTATAGAAATGATAAGTAGTAGTAGAATAGTAATTGTGGATATCCTGAAAACCTGACTGGCTGGGATGCCTCCAGGACCAGGTTTGGAGACCACTGTCTAGACAAAGATAACTTGAATACAGAAAAAGTCTCATTTCAGGAATTAACTTATCTCTGGCTACCAAGCACACTACCACAGATCCCCTTAAAGCAGCGATTCTCCAAAGGCTAAACACCTTTCCTCCGAAAGGGTTAGCCCTTCCCTGCACCGAAGGGAGATGGGGAGGAAGTGGGGGAGGGACCCCCGAGTTTAGTACCCCACCTGCTGGAAGGAATGCACAACCCATCAGTCCAACCCTGGGCCGGTCCAGAGGGACTACTACTACTACTACTATTTAGCATTTCTATAGCGCTACAAGGCATACGCAGCGCTGCACAAACATAGAAGACATAGGGACGCTAAGGAAGCAGCGATTCTCAAGCCTCGTGCCAAGATACACTTCATCCATCAGGTTTTTCAGGATAACAATGACAACCCATGAAATAGATCTGCACACAATGAAGACAGTGAATGCAATCTCTCACATGCATATTCACCGCAGAAATCCTACAAGCCAGACTAGACTGAGAACCACTGCTTCCAAGATTAAAGAGGACTGCATAGTTTGAAATCAATTAAACCTTACCCAGCAAGACAACAGTTTATTCTATGATCCATCTGTGACTTACCAAGTGCAAGCTATTGGATAGCTCCATATAATTTCATACCGGTTTCACTATTAACACTGGTGTCAATCCGTAGGCCCTCTGCAGAAACTTATGCTTTACTACAAAAAAAGTATCAATTCAACTTGTAAGAGTCTGGTTTTAGAAGACCCATAAATAAAAGAATGAAGAGAATGGCAGGACAGACAGACTGTCCCTTAACTTCCTTACAACACTGCTGCACTGTTTCTCGAGTCTGTAGCAATCAATGGTGCAGCCCTCCTCTGAAGAAGGTAGAAATAATCTTTATTAGGATTTATTTACCACCTTTTTGAAGGAATTCACTCAATGTGGTTTACAGGAGCTTAGCCGAGATTGGGTGGCAGAGCCGGTGGTGGGAGGCGGGGCAGACTTATACGGTCTGTGCCAGAGCCGGTGCTGGGAGGGGGGACTGGAGGTTGGGAGGCAGGGATAGTGCTGGGCAGACTTATATGGTCTGTGCCAGAGCCGGTGGTAGGAGGCGAGGCTGGTGGTTGGGAGGTGGGGATAGTGCTGGGCAGACTTATACGGTCTGTGCCCTGAAGAGGACAGGTACAAATCAAGGTAGGGTATATACAAAAAGTAGCACATATGAGTTTATCTTATTGGGCAGACTGGATGGACCATGCAGGTCTTTTTCTGCCGTCATCTACTATGTTACTATGTTATAAATCAAGCATAAGCAATAGACAATTACAGCAGTAAAATTATTCAATAACAAGTACGGCATAGTACGCTGCAGTACGAAGTCTTACAACGTTTCTGAAAGACACAGCGAGTGATCCAGAATCAACTCAAGCTTATACATTTGCCTTTGTCACTATTTTGATTCCCCATGTAGGGTTTAGCTTTTTCCCTAAAAGATGAGCTCAAAAATTCTTAAATTATATTTATTAGGGTGGTACAAAAGATACGCTACTCAAAGACAGCGATGCAAAATAAAGTTGGATGGTTCTGTGATATTCTGCCTCTCACAGCCTAGTGACTTGGTCAACATTTTATTTCATATTCAGAGAGAATGCAAACTATTATTAAAGTGATCCCTTTAAAACATAATTTTCCTCGTTTTGTAGAGTGGAATTGTGTTCAACAGTACCTCAAAATAAGGGTTAGGGGATCATCATGGCAATTCCATAAAATGACTTTTTTTCATCCTCTTGCAAACACTGACTTTCCAAGATTGATAAATATCTCTGTTGCATTTTTAGTATTAATCTATTCCTGGTTGCTGATATACAGAGAGAGACATTTCTAGCACATGGCTGCTCAGTTTTAACATCTCTGAACATGCAGTTCCCATACAGATGCCGAGTATAATGACAGGGAAAAGATCAGTTCTTAATGGTTAACTACAGAGACATCAGAGCTGCAAGTTGTAAAGAGATAGCTGCATCCTCAAATTAGAACATCAACTGGAGAGACAAGAATCTCCTGGCAGCTGTCCGACCAGGGTAATGACTTTTAGCCTGGGCCAAGTAGGCCCAAAGAGAAAAACAAGAGCCTTAGCACTCCAAGAAAAGCTCTCCAAAGGAAGGTCAAGCAATGCGCTCCACTCTTCTTCTTAAGTTCAGAAGATATCAGGGTTGTTAGTCTAAGCGCCAAGAGACTGAAGGGGTTAATAAACCCATCATGAGAACTGAATTTCTCCTGTTGCATGTTTCAGGCTACTAGGGTTTGGACTCTTCTAGTCTCCTTGAGAAAACCCTGGGCCAATGGCATACCCTTTATGAACTGTCTCCAAGCATCTACCACTTGCCACTGTCAGAGACAGGATGCTTGATAAAAACCCGTCCTTAACTCTGACCAGCAATGGCAGTTCTCATGTTAAATTCAAGGAAAGATTTCCACAAAAACTGTGAATGAACTTTAATAACCCAAGACCAAGATGAAAGCACCAACTTAAGAGACTGCTTCCCAACCCTTTTCTGCCTAGGATCCAAGCATACAACCTGAAGTTTCAACTATTAGTTGAGGGCTATCCCATCTTGACTTTTTGGTAAAAATTAAAAATCAACGCCCTGCCAGCTGACCCTACTATCAGCTATGAAGAGTGCATATGCTTAATTATACTTCTATACACTTGAAAAATAGAAATTTTCCTTCTTAACTATTTTTCCTGCAAATGTATGAGTTGTCCCAGGTAGAGTACACTATGCAATCTGCTAACCTCCAGCAAAGGATTCTGGGGGATCTACAGATAGGCCTCACACAGGCCAGAAGCATCCCTAGGAAAGAACAAGTGTTTTCTTGATGCACACAAAATCTCAGCTATTAAAAAGTTAAATGCAACTGAAGGAGAAATTAGGACTTACCTGATCATTTTCTTTCCATTAGTTCTTCACACTATTCCAGGACAAGTAGGTAGTTATATCCATCAACCAGCAGGTGGAGACAGAAAATACTGAACTCAGCACCACTACATAGCTCCCTGCTAGCAGCTCAGTTCCTCAGTATCAGTCCTCAAGCAAGGAAGAACGCCCAATCAGGAGCATGGTCAGCAACCAACACATCCAGCTCCAGGAAGCATTCGAAGACAAGGTCCCTGGAAAACAGGATACAAGACAGTGCATAGAGCCATCAATGAGGGTGTCAAACCACGGGAGGGCTCCTGGAACAGTGTGAAGAACTAATGGAAAGAAAATTATCAGTTAAGTCCTAATTTCTCCTTCTATTACGTCCCACTATTCCAGGACGAGTGGGATGTTCAAAAGCTATCCCTACGAGGGTGGGAAGCCGAACCTGCCACATGCAGAACCGATGCCCCAAATGCAGCCGCTGCCTGCGTGGCCCCTGCTATACCATCATGCTTACTGAAGGCAAGCAGAGAAACCCACTCCTCTGCCCTACAAAATTCCATCAGGGAAGACAACGAAGCCTCTGCCCAAGATGTAGACACACGCCTAGGACAGTGTGTCTTCCAACCCGAGGAGAACAGCCTCCCAGAATACAGGCCGAGACCACGGCCACCTTCACCCACCGGGCAAAGGAAGTCTTGGATGCCAAGAGACCCAACTGCTGTTTACCAAACTGCCCAAAAGGTCTTTATGAAAGGCGGAAGACATCAAGGACCTCGAAAAAATGCAAGAGAGCTTTGCGAGAGGCATATAGCCGACTACATAAAAACCAACAAGCACTTGGGCAAGGACAAAACTGCCCAAAACAAGACCCCCGCCTCAAGCGCCCCAACAGCATCAAGTTCTACGCGAGAACTGTCAGGAACACCTAGTGACGGGGCACAAACGGAGAGTGCTACAGCACCCGAAGGACCACCATAAAATCCCATTCGGAAAAGGCACTTGAAGGGCAGCATAAGCGACTCACACCTCTCTGAAAACGAATCACAACCGGACAAGCTGCTAAAGAACAGGTCTGCCAACAACCCTGAAAGCAAGCCAGGGCTGCCACTGGAACCCACAAGGATCCCAGCGCTAGCCCTCAATACTCCCTCCCGCAAAAATGCCAGGAAATGGCCTAAGGAGGAAGCAAATAACTGGCCGGTGCCGAGGAAGAAGAGCCTGCAGCAGAGAAGCCACGACAATCTACTAATCCTTCTTCCTCAGCCGAGCCCTCTCAAGGGCCAGGCCAAAAGACCAAAGGGAGAAGAATCCTCCATGACCACCAGGCCCTAACAGAAGAAACCTCAAAACTTAGGGAATCGAAGTAGCTCCCCAACTAGGAGCTTCACGAGATCTGCATAGCACTGGAGCCATGACCAGGCTAGAGAACAGGAGCACTGTATCCCAAGGGACTGCCACTCCTCCCCACTCCCGGCCTAACTTTGGCATGGGGGAAGGAGTACGGGAGTCCCTCACTCAGACACAAACGTCAGGGCTTCTAGCTCCTGAGAGTCCTCTTCCCTGCAACGGCAGAAAAACCGAGGAAGTGACTCCTCATCTTCTGAGCAGACTGGTTGCTGAGCAGGCTCTCACACAGAGGAAAAACAGGGAAAAGGTGCAGAACATCCCGGGGGAAAGCATGACAGGGACCCAGCACCACCAGGTATGTCTGCTCAACTGCTCACTCTGCTCAACTGGGAACCAGTTGACCAACTGGACCAGGAGCAAGGCCTCATAACCAGAAACAGAGGAAGTCTGTCCATCCACCTGCTGGAGATTGAAGATACTGAGGAGCTGAGCTGCTAGCAGAGAGCTATGTAGTGGTGCTCAGTTCTGTATTTTCTATCTCCACTTGCTGGTCGATGCACATAACTACCCACTCGTCCTGGAATAGTGGGAATGAGCGTAATTTATTTTCTCGATCAACCTGTGATTCAGATATCACTGTACTGTAGCACATAAGACATGTTTGAGCCTTTTATCTGGGGACATAAAATCACTTTGCAGATGTGATTTGCCAGAACCCAAGCAACGAGGAAAGGTGGTGATAAGTACTACAGAAGTTTTTTTACTAAACAACTAAAGCACTGATAAAAACTAGTGTTATTTGGACAGGTTCCTTGGAAGGGACCATGAGAGAGTACACATTTATAGAGAATGACATGGGGACAAAGTTTGTCCATGCGAGCTCTGTCCTCATCTGCAGAAGACTCGAACACTTATGATTTTATACTTAAATCTTTTTTATTAAAGTATAAAAAGGAACATATTTTGTGCAACTGTTTATAAATCACAAATAGAAAATAACAACAACATGCAGCAGGAGGGGAGGGCACATTTGAGAGAGAATGGGTGAAGGCACAGGGGGAGCACATGGAGAGACAGAGAATGGGTGAAGGCACAGGGGGCACATGGAGAGACACAGAAAGAATGGGTGAAGGCATGGGGGGGCACATGGAGAGACAGAGAATGGGTGAAGGCACGGGGGGGGCACATAAAAGAGAGAATGGGTGAAGGCACAGGGGGAGCACATGGAGAGACAGAGAATGGGTGAAGGCACGGGGGGCACATGGAGAGACAGAGAATGGGTGAAGGCACAGGGGGAGCACATGGAGAGACAGAGAATGGGTGAAGGCACGGGGGGCACATGGAGAGACACAGAAAGAATGGGTGAAGGCATGGGGGGCACATGGAGAGACAGAGAATGGGTGAAGGCACGGGGGGCACATGGAGAGACAGAGAATGGGTGAAGGCACGGGGGGCACATGGAGAGACAGAGAATGGGTGAAGGCATGGGGGGCACATGGAGAGACAGAGAATGGGTGAAGGCACGGGGGGCACATGGAGAGACAGAGAATGGGTGAAGGCACGGGGGGCACATGGAGAGACAGAGAATGGGTGAAGGCATGGGGGGCACATGGAGAGACAGAGAATGGGTGAAGGCATGGGGGGCACATGGAGAGACAGAGAATGGGTGAAGGCATGGGGGGCACATGGAGAGACAGAGAATGGGTGAAGGCATGGGGGGCACATGGAGAGACAGAGAATGGGTGAAGGCACAGGGGGCACATGGAGAGACACAGAAAGAATGGGTGAAGGCATGGGGGGCACATGGAGAGACAGAGAATGGGTGAAGGCACGGGGGGGGGGGCACATAAAAGAGAGAATGGGTGAAAGACCCCTCCAAAGCAATAACACATGTTCAATGGCTGCTGGGGTAGCTGAAGCCCCACCAGCTGAAGAAATCTGCTGCCTGAATCACCCCCCTCCTTCTCATACTGCCTCAGAAGTAAGGAAGTCAGCAGGGTGCCTCCAGTCATCCACTCTTGCAATTCCCAAGCATGCTCAGTTTGTGAATCAACTGAGCATGCTTGAGGAGTGCTGGCATCAAGAGCTGAAGGCACCTCGCTAACTCCCTTGCTCCTGAGGCAGCACAAGGAGGAAGGGGGACATACTGGCAGTGGATTTCTTCGACTGGCTTCAGCATCCCCACCAGCAAAGTAGGATATCTAATGTCATGTGTGTGTATGTGTGTGGGGGGGGGGGGGGGGGGGGACGGAAATGTGTGCCCCCCACAGTCCATCCCTATGTCTCCCTCCCCATGAACAGAGCATATTCAAAAGCATGGATTAATGAGACAAAGTCATCATGGATTTAGTGAAGGGAAATCATGCCTCTGCCTCACCAATCTACTACATTTCTTTGAAGGGGTGAACAAACATCTGGATAAAGGTGAGCCAGTTGATATTGCGTATCTGGATTTTCAGAAGGCGTTTGACAAAGTACCTCATGAAAGACTCCAGAGGAAATTGGAGAGTCATGGGATAGGAGGTAGGGTTCTATTGTGGGTTAAAAACTGGTTAAAAGAAAACAGAGAGTAGGGTTAAATGGTCAGTATTCTCAATGGAGAAGGGTAGTTAGTGGGGTTCCCCAGGGGTCTGTGCTGGCACCACTGCTTTTTAACATATTTATAAATGACCTAGAGATGCGAGTAACTAGTGAGGTAATTAAATTTGCTGATGACACAAAGTTATTCAAAGTCGTTAAATCGCGGGAGGATTGTGAAAAATTACAAGAGGACCTTACGAGACTAGGCGTCTAAATGGCTGATGACATTTAATGTGAGCAAGTGCAAAGTGATGCATGTGGGAAAGAGGAACCCGAATTATAGCTACGTCATGCAAGGTTCCACGTTAGGAGTCACCGACCAAGAAAGGGATCTAGGTGTCGTCGTTGATGATACATTGAAACCTTCTGCTCAGTGTGCTGCTGCGGCTAAGAAAGCAAACAGAATGTTAGGTATTATGAGGAAAGGAATGGAAAACAAAAATGAGGATGTTATAATGCCTTTGTATTGCTCCATGGTGCAACCGCACCTCGAATATTGTGTTCAATTCTGGTCGGCGTATCTCAAAAAAGATATAGTGGAATTAGAAAAGGTGCAGAGAAGGGCGACAAAAATGATAAAGGGGATGGGACGACTTCCCTATGAGGAAAGGCTAAAGCGGCTAGGGCTCTTCAGCTTGGAGTAAAGGTGGCTGAGGGGAGACATGATAGAGCTCTATAAAATAATGAGTGGAGTTGAACGGGTAGATGTGAAGCGTCTGTTCACGCTTTCCAAAAATACTAGGACTAGGGGGCATGTGATGAAGCTACAATGTAGTAATATACTCATATCACCCCTCTCCTCAGGTCACTTCACTGGCTTCCAATCAGATACCGCATTCAATTCAAGCTTCTCCTTCTTACCTACAAATGCACTCAGTCTGCTGCCCCTCACTATCTTTCTACCCTCATCTCCCCTTACATTCCCGCCCGTAACCTCCGTTCACAGGATAAATTCCTCCTCTCAGTACCCTTCTCCACCACTGCCAACTCCAGGCTCCGCTCATTCTGCCTCGCCTCACCCTATGCTTAAACAACCTTCCTGAGCTCTTACGCCAAGCCCCCTCCCTGCCCGTCTTCTAGTCTTTGCTTAAAGCCCACCTCTTCAATGCTGCGTTCGGCACCTAACCCTTACCATTCAGTGAATCCAGACTGCCCCTATCGGACCGACCATTCACTTGTCTATTAGATTGTAAGCTCTTTGAGCAGGGACGGTCTCTCTTTGTTAAATTGTACAGCGCTGCGTAACCCTAGTAGCGCTCTAGAAATGTTAAGTAGTAGTAGTAGTAAATTTAAAACGAATCGGAGAAAATGTTTCTTCACTCAACGTGTAATTAAACTCTGGAATTCGTTGCCAGAGAATGTGGTAAAGGCGGTTAGCTTAGCGAAGTTTAAAAAAGGTTTGGATGGCTTCCTAAAGGAAAAGTCCATAGACCGTTATTAAATGGACTTGGGGAAAATCCACTATTTGTGGGATAAGCAGTATAAAATGTTTAGTAATTTTTTGGGGATCTTGCCAGGTTTTTGTGATCTGGATTGGCCACTGTTGGAAACAGGATGTTGGGCTTGATGGACCTTTGGTCTTTCCCAGTATAGCAATACTTTTGTACTTATGCCCCGACTTCAATCGCGCGATTAAACATTTTAATCGAAATGCAGCCCTAATAAGTCATCAACAATCTCAGGAATCAGTCTAGCTCTCCCGTCTTCCAAAGTCCTTCTTGCAATAGAAAATGAGAAGATGTGCTGGAAGCAGGAATACACCCTGTGCAAATTTTTGCCAGTTGTGGCCAGCACTTTTGCTTGTTTTTCCAAAAAAATAAACCAGCAGGAGTAGTGAAGGCAGCAGGGCTCTTCCACAAAATACCAGTGGACAAGGGTTGTAATGAACAAAAAACACAGTACTTGTGTCGGGTTTTGAAGAATAAAGACTTTGTTCATTACAACTCTCATCCACTGGTATTTTGTGGAAAAGCCCTGCTACCTTCACTACTCCTTCTGCTGGTTTCCTTCTACGTAGTGACACACGGCCCTCTGCTTTTGCGGTGCCCCGTCCAAAAAATAAGATCATCATCTGCATCACTCGAACGTAAATAACTGTCCAATTCATTAACGGCCTTCAAAGTAGAGAATAGAATAACATGGGGACATCCGCGTGTCATTCTCTACACATTTATAGATCAGAAATGTAGTCCCCAGATCAGTGTTTCCCAAATCAGCCCTGGAGTATCCCCTTGCCAGTCAGGTTTTTAGGATGTCCACAATGAATATGCATATTGATTTGCATACTCTGCCTCCATTCATTGTGCCCCAAATCAGACTTGTGAGGCAATTGACAAGTACAGAGCACTACACCTTGTGAGATTAGAAGAAAAATGTGCAAAAGTCCCATCAAGAGTCATCAGCCATCAACTACACAAAACTACAGCTAATCAAACAATAATCTTAAATTAATAGAACTTGCTGACATTGAAACATGACAGCAGATAAGAGCCAAATGGCCCATCCAGTCTGCCCATCCATAGCAACCACCATCTCCTCCTTTCCCCAAGAGATCCCTTGTGTCTGTCCCACACTTTCTTAAATTCAGACACAGTCCTCTTCTCCACTACCACCACTGGAAAATGATTCCATGCGTCCACCACCCTTTCTGTGAAAAAGTATTTCCTTAGAGTACTCCTGAGCTTATAACACTTCATCCTATCCCTTCTCATTCCCAAGTTTTCCTTCATTTGAAAGCGGCTCACCTCCTGTACGTTACCACCACAGAGGTATTTAAATGTCTCTATCATATCCCCCCTCTCTCGCCTCTCTTCCAAAGAATATGTATTGACAGCCTTAAGGCTGTCCCCATACGCTTTATCAAAGAGACCACTGACCAATTTTGTAGTCGCCCTCTGGACCAACTCCATCCTGTTTCGTAGGGTCAGTCTCCAGAACTGCATACAGTATTCTAAATGGGGCCTCACCAGAGACTTATATAAGAGCACTTTCACCTCTTTTCTCCTGCTGGCCATCCCTCTCCCTATGCACCTAAGCATCCTTCTGGCTTTGACTGTTGCACTTTCTACCTCTTTGACCACCTTGAGATCATCGAACACAATCATCCCCAAGTCTCGCTCTTCTTTCGTACACAGAAGTACTTCACCCCCTATATCAGTGATTCCCAAACGTTACCTCTCTACCATAGTAACATAGTAGATGATGGCAGAAAAAGACCTGCACGGTCCATCTAGTCTGCCCACGATAAACTCATATGTGTATACCCTACCTTGATTTGTACCTGTCTTTTTCAGGGCACAGACCGTATAAGTCTGTCCAGCAGTATTTCCCGCCTGCCAACCACCAGTCCCGCCTCCCATCACTGGCTCTGGCACAGACCCCGTATAAGTCTGCCCTCCCCTATCCTAGCCTAGCCTCTCAACCACCAACCCCTCTTCCCCCCGCCACCCAATTTCAGCTAAGCTTCTGTGGATCCATTCCTTCTGCACAGGATTCCTTTATGCCTATCTCACGCATGTTTGAATTCCGTTACCGTTTTCATCTCCACCACCTCCCGCGGGAGGGCATTCCAAGCGTTCACCACCCTCTCTGTGAAGAAATGCTTCCTGACATCTTTCCTGAGTCTGCCCCCCTTCAATCTCATTTCATGTCCTCTCGTTCTACCGCCTTCCCATCTCCGGAAAAGATTCGTTTGCGGATTAATACCTTTCAAATATTTGAACGTCTGTATCATATCACCCCTGTTCCTCCTTTCCTCCAAGTATACATGTTCAGGTCAGCAGGTCTCTCTTCATACATCTTGGAACGCAACTCCCATACCATCCTCGTAGCTTTTCTTTGTACCGCTTCCATTTTTTTTAACATCCTTCGCAAGGTACGGCCTCCAAAACTGAACACAATACCTCATCTCCCCTTATGCTCCTACCCGTAACCTCCGCTCAATACCCTTCTCCACCACCGCTAACTCCAGGCACTGCCCTTTCTGCCTGGCCTCACCCTATGCTTTGAATAAACTCCCTCAGCCCATACGCCAATCTGCCCATCTTCAAATTCTCGCTCAAAGCCCACCTCCTCTTCAATGTCGCTTTCGGCACCTAACCAGGAAATCTAGACTGCCCCAACTTGACATTTCACCCATTAGATTGTAAGCTCCTTGAGCAGGGACTGTCCTTCTTTGTTAAATTGTACAGCGCTGCGTAGCCCTGGTAGCGCTTTAGAAATGTTAAATAGTAGTAGTAGTTTTTTGGTTCCCAGCGCCATTAATGTCCAGAGTAATTTTTTGTGGTGCCCCCCCAGCATGACAGAATCCTACCTTTTCTGGCTTCAGGACTGGCGCTGGCAGCTGTGTGTGAGGGAGAAAGATGCTTTTACACAAGCGAACAGGGAGGGGGGAGGGAGCTTTGCCGCAGTGAGCAGGTGTGAAAGAGGGTACAGCTCCTTCCCCTCAGAGGAACTGACTGGCTGCACAGAAGGTCTCCTTTAGATTGTAAGCTCTCTTGAGCAGGGACTGTCCTTCCCCGTGTCTAAACTTGTACAGCGCTGCGTAACCCTGCCATCGCTATAGAAATGTTAAAAAGTAGTAGTAGTTTTTTAGTTCACAGCGCCATTGATGTCCAGAATAATTTTTTTGTGGTGCCCCCCAACCCAGCTATAGAAATCATGCCCCCCCCCCCCCCCGACAGAATCCTACCTTTTCTGGCTTCAGGACTGGCGCTGGCAGCTGTGTGTGAGGGAGAAAGATGCTTTTACACAAGCGAACAGGGAGGGGGGAGGGAGCTTTGCCGCAGTGAGCAGGTGTGAAAGAGGGTACAGCTCCTTCCCCTCAGAGGAACTGACTGGCTATATACAGAAGGTCTCCTTTAGATTGTAAGCTCTCTTGAGCAGGGACTGTCCTTCCCCTTGTCTAAACTTGTACAGCGCTGCGTAACCCTGGCCGCGCTATAGAAATGCTAAGTAGTAGTCTTCCTCCTCCTCCTGTGCTCAGACCCCACTGTTTTTATGTGAACTGCAGTTCACAGTCGGGTCTCTAAGCTGCCTAGCACAGGAGGAGGAAGTGGCCTGCTGTGCAGCGTTCAATTCCTTTCCTTCCTGCTGGACGGCTCAACAGTTGGGCTTTCAAACAATTCAGACACCTTTACAGCACAGTTTGCCAAACACCGACCTAACCCTTTCCCCGGGATTTTTGCAACCTAAGGCAGTGACGTAGCAAGGTGGGGCGTTTTTTTTACAAGAGAGATGGCGCCTAAGCGGTGCTGCCCATGGCTTTCTCTGCCTCCTCCTTGCACCTACTCCGAGTCTCGCCTCTTCCGCCCGCTCTCTCCCATCCGCGTGGCCGCTCGTTTTTAAAGCGCTGAGGCGGTCTCCCTCCGACACCGGCGATTCACATGGCCAGCCTTCTGCCAGCGTCGGGTCCTCCTCTCCCTCCTCAGACGCCTCCCACCTCTGCGCAAGAAGACAGGAAGTTGTATTGGAGGAGGCGGGACACGCACTGGAGGAGAGGACCCGACGCCGGCGCAAGGCTGTCTATGTGAATCGCCGGTGTGGTGGGAGGGAGAACGCCTCAGGGCTTTCAAAACGAGCGACCACGCGGATGGGCGAGAGCGGGCTCAAGGGGGGGGGTCCAGGATCTTTGTCTCTTCAAACTGTAAATTGCATCTCCAGGGCTCTAAGGTTATCAATAGAAATCAAACCAAATAAAACATGGAAAAGAAAATAAGATGATACCTTTTTTATTGGACATAACTTAATACATTTCTTGATTAGCTTTCGAAGGTTGCCCTTCTTCCTCAGATCGGAAATAAGCAAATGTGCTAGCTGACAGTGTATATAAGTGAAAACATTCAAGCATTACTATGACAGTAAAATAGATACCATTGGAGATTCTACATGGAATGTTGCTACTATTGGAGATTCTACGTGGAATGTTGCTACTATGGGAGATTCTACATGGAATGTTGCTATTCCACTAGCAACATTCCATGTAGAAGCCTGCGCGGCCACATTGGTGATCCGCAAGGGCTTATTTCCGATCTGACGAAGAAGGGCAACCTTCGAAAGCTAATCAAGAAATGTATTAAGTTTTGTCCAATAAAAAAGGTATCATCTTATTTTCTTTTCCATGTTTTATTTGGTTTGATTTCTATAGATTCTACATGGAATGTTGCTATTCCACTAGCAACATTCCATGTAGAAGTCAGCCCTTGTAGATCACCAATGTGGCCGCATAGGCTTCTGCTTCTGTGAGTCTGACGTACGTGCAGGACGTCAGACTCACAGAAGCAGAAGCCTACGCGGCCACATTGGTGATCTACAAGGGCTGACTTCTACATGGAATGTTGCTAGTGGAATAGCAACATTCCATGTAGAATCTCCAATAGTAGCAACATTCCATGTAGAATCTCCAATGGTATCTATTTTACTGTCATAGTAATGCTTGAATGTTTTCACTTATATACACTGTCAGCTAGCACATTTGCTTATTTCCGATCTGACGAAGAAGGGCAACCTTCGAAAGCTAATCAAGAAATGGGTATTAAGTTATGTCCAATAAAAAAAGGTATCATCTGATTTTCTTTTCCATGTTTTATTTTGTTTGATTTCTATTGATAACCTTAAGAGTGGACTAACACGGCTACCACACTCCAGGGCTCTAAGAAATGCTTCACTGATAATTGGAAGAAGTGCACTCATTTGATTGCATTCTCCTGCAACGGAAGCACTTCCGGAGCTGCTGGTTCCATCGCACAGTGAGGTTTGTTTGTTTTTTCCCCCAGCGGACCTGCAGCTCCTGCACAGGAAACTCGCTCGTCCCTGGACAGTCTGGCAGCCCGACTCGCGCGACTGCTCTGTGCACAAGTCCCGCCTCCCCGGGGTGGAGCGATTTCTCATTGAACCACACGGGCTCTCTCGCGCGCGTCCAAGACCCCTGCATCGGCTCTCGGGGCAAAAGGTAAAAAACGGATACAGTAGAATCCTCGGCATCTTCCCGGATTCGATCAGAAAACTTTTAAAAGTTCATTTTTTTTTTTTAGATATGGACATTTTACATATATCCTCAGAATTTTTTTTTTTGTTTTCTCTGTTGATGATATTTAACACTGGAGATTATTGCTTATTCTCCCGGACCCTCCTATTTGCGCACAATCTCGTCCACCTTAAAAGGGGCGAAGGGTTGCCAGGTGGAAAATTTTTTTCTAGCCCAATCCAGCCCAAAAACCAGCCCAAAACCCGCCCAAACACAAACCCCGCCCCTGACACCCCCACCCCTGCGTCATCACCCCCGCCCCCGCCGTCACCGGCCCCGCCTCCTACGTCACCGGCCCCGCCTCCCCGTCATCGGCCCCGCCTCCCACATCATCGGCCCGCCCAAAACGTCACTAACCCCGCCCAAAAAACATCACTAACCCCGCCCCCCCGCGGCCGAAAAAGGCAAAAAGCCGCCCAAAAAACCGCACAGAAACCCAAAAAGCCGCCCAAAAAACCGCAACCCGCCGCGGGCAAAAATTTCCTGCGGCGGGTCGCGGAAAACCGCCCACCTGGCAACACTGGGGCGAACCCCCGTGCTGCTGCCCTAAATTTGACTGGTTCCTCTCCACAGGAAGGTAACGTTACGTCACAGGAGGCGTGACTTAGCAGGATCTGTTTTCTGGGAGGTTGACTAAAACAGGACACGTGGGTTGTTCTTATGTAGAAAGACCACTAAAGCCAGTAGGCGGAGCTTCCCTTTAATAGACTGATCATGCCGCCGTTTTAGTTCACCAAAACAATAGCAATTGACAACACTAGCAAAAGCCATTTGTATATCTAAAATGTCAACGTCTACATGACAGATGAGCTGAAGATGTGATTCCATGTGCCCCAATTAAAGGAGAGTTTTTTTTAATGCCAACTTTATAACACCAGGCTTCCCAAGGCAGATTCCAACAACAGTTAAGATGAACCAATCAGGAAACAGGATCTCAATGAAATTTGGCCATTTGTATCCAACTGGATTAGGTTTAGATTATACAGATGGTCCACGCATAGCCAGTTCGAAGTGAGATTAAATAAAAATGCTACCAACAGTAAAGAATGAGGATGCAGCAGCTCATAGGTTTGCATGCTTTTGTTTGAGTGGACTAGGTGATGAAATTTTCGATGTGATCATCCTGTCTCTTGCTTTCTTCTTCTTCCTTGGGTTTTGCATGCTTTCTATGTTAGTAGAGGATAGGGGGAGAGTTGTTGAGTTTTCAAGGAGGGCAGGAACCTTAAATAAAAGAACTATTTTTCTGCAGAGCCTGCTGTCATTTGCAATGCTGTATTGTGGATTACGTTGCTTTGCTAAATACCTGTAGAAACCCAGTAGCTAAGATCTGTAACAGAGTGGACACCCCGGAGGGAGTGGAAAACATGAAAAAGGACCTACGGAATCTAGAAGAATGGTCTAAGGTTTGGCAATTAAAATTCAATGCGAAAAAATGCAAAGTGATGCACTTAGGGAATAGAAATCCACGGGAGACGTATGTGTTAGGCAGTGAAAGTCTGATGTGTACGGACGGGGAGAGGGATCTTGGGGTGATAGTATCTGAGGATCTGAAGGCGACGAAACAGTGTGACAAGGCGGTGGCCGTAGCTAGAAGGTTGTTAGGCTGTATAAAGAGAGGTGTGACCAGCAGAAGAAAGGGGGTGTTGATGCCCCTGTATAAGTCGTTGGTGAGGCCCCACCTGGAGTATTGTGTTCAGTTTTGGAGGCCGTATCTTGTTAAGGATGTAAAAAGAATTGAAGCGGTGCAAAGAAAAGCTACGAGAATGGTATGGAATTTGCGTTACAAGGCATATGAGGAGAGACTTGCGGACCTGAACATGTATACTCTGGAGGAAAGGAGAAACAGGGGTGATATGATACAGAAGTTCAAATATTTGAAAGGTATTAATCTGCAAACAAACCTTTTCCGGAGAGGGGAAGGCAGTAGAGCGAGAGGACATGAAATGAGATTGAAGGGGGGCAGACTCAAGAAAAATGTCAGGAAGTATTTTTTCACGGAGAGAGTAGTGGATGCTTGGAATGCCCTCCCACGGGAGGTGGTGGAAACGAAAACAGTAACAGAATTCAAACATGCGTGGGATAAACATAAAGGAATCCTGTTCAGAAGGAATGGATCCTAAGGAGCTTAGCCGAGATTGGGTGGCAGAGCCGGTGGCGGGAGACGGAGATGGTGCTGGGCAGAGTTATACGGTCTGTGCCAGAGCCGATGGTGGGAGGCGGAACTGGTGGTTGGGAGGCGGGGATAGTGCTGGGCAAACTTATACGGTCTGTGCCAGAACCGGTAGTGGGAGGTGGGGCTGGTGGTTGGGAGGCGGGGATAGTGCTGGGCAGACTTATATGGTCTGTGCCCTGAATAGGACAAGTACAAATCAAGGTAAGGTATACACAAAAAGTAGCACATGTGAGTTTATCTTGTTGGGCAGACTGGATGGACCGTGCAGGTCTTTTTCTGCCGTCATCTACTATGTTACTATGTTTAGGATGGACTATATGTGTTGGGTGGTGGAGGGAGGTTTACAGCTTTTCTATTTATTCACTTCCCGGTTGCGCATATGTATTATGAATTAACATTAAAAATCAGTAGAACAGAGTTTTAAACAATTGTGTTTGTTAGAAACAGCAGTAATAAACTGTATTTTTCTACATTTTTCATTTTCAATTTTAGAAATTTTTTATTCAATTTTAATAACGGGGTAGGAAATACAAATTACAAGAAATAATCAGGTAATCACACCAAAGACTATTAGTGGACAGGTAACAGAGGGAGGAAAAGGAGGAGGGTAGGGGGGAAGCAATTTGTGAATGCATTCGAAGCAAAACCTGCAATTTACACTCCAGTACTATGAAGAACTCTTGTTTAAAGAAAGGTTGTGAAAGGCAGCCACACTTTATCAACATATAAGGAATTTCGAACTTTGAGGGCTAAAGATAGCTCATTTGTGGATCTGTAAGACAGAACGCCACCAACAGTGAGAATTAAGAAAGGAGTTATCCTTCCAATTTGTTAAAACCATTTTTAAGCCTACAGCAATTAACGTATCATATAGTTTGGAGGAATATTTGTCTAGAGCACTTTCGATAATATGCGAACCAAATATGGTCTTACTAACTGAAAGTGCTTTAGACAAATGTAAAATATCTAAAATCACACGCCAAATATTGTTCCAAAATTTGAAGGTTTGAGAACAGTCAAAAAGAATGCGGTTGAAGGTTCTTATGGTTGATTTACAAGACCAACACAAGTTATTATCCTGAAGTCCAGCAGTTTTCATTTTATGAGGAGTCCATAACGACCTGTGGTGCAGAAAGAAGAGAGATTGTAGATAATTTGCAGATGCTGTAGGTCTACTGATTTTAGTCCAGAACGATCCCCACTGCTGATCCGTCAGGTGGCATTGCATCTCAGATTCCCATATGGAGCGTAGACTAGCTTTTCCATTCTAGCATTTCCCCAGCCTACATGTCTGACTTAATAGACTTACCACCCAGAAACGCTAAAAGATCATCCCGAACTTTCCTCAACCTCCACTTCCCTAATTGCAAGGGCTTGAAATACAAGGCGCTGCACGCGTCAACCTTTTCTTACATGAGCACGCAGTTCTGGAATACACTGCCGCGCAACCTGAAAACGATCTACGAGCTAGCCACCTTCCGCACACTATTAAAGACCCATCTTTTTGATAAAATCTACGGAAAGAACCAAAACACATAAAGTCCACACTCACTGTTCAGTAATGCATCAATGCATCCACTTCTGAATTCTCATCCCCCGTAATCTTACCACACTCATACCTTTACTCACAGAAAATGTATACCAAATGTTCTCTTGCTATTATATATTGCTCTATTAGTTTCCCGTTGTTTCTTTCCACCGTTTTACTGTTCTTTTCCATTGTTTTTTTCCCTTAACGACACTTTGACTTTGTCTCGTATAACCCCTCACAATGTAATCCATAACCGAGTTGTAACAAATCGTATTTCCATCATTTACAATGTATTGTAAGCCACACTGAGCCCGCAAAAAGGTGGGAAAATGTGGGATACAAATGCAATAAAATAAATAAATAAAGTGAAGTAATCATAAACTTGTAGAGTTTAGAGGCAACATGACCTTTTGATGTGATGGAAGAAACAAATTCAAAAAGAGAGGGAGCAGCCAGTCGTAGGGATGATAAATGAGTCTGGATGGAGTTAAAACAAAGCTTCAACTGGATCCAACGGAAATATTGGGTAGGATGCAGATCGAACTGTGTCTGAAGCACTGAGAACGGCTTTAATTTATTATTTGAACGAACATCGTCAACAGTCCAAATATTACTGTGAGACCATTCTTTCCATAAAATACAGTACTACATCTAAAGATGCAATATACATGAATATTCAAATCTAATTTCATTGGAACACATGGAAGCACATCCTCACGTAGGGTTCTGTTTACAAAGCTGCGCTATAAGCGCACTGACTTTCTACCATTCGCTAATGCTAGATTCTATTGCTAATGCTAATTCGAATGCTAATTCTCCACCATCGCCAACTCCAGGCTCCGCTCATTCTGCCTCGCCTCACCCTATGCTTGGAACAACCTTCCTGAGCCCTTACGCCAAGCCCCCTCCCTGCCCGTCTTCAAGTCTTTGCTTAAAGCCCACCTCTTCAATGCTGCGTTCGGCACCTAACCCTTACCGTTCAGTGAAACCAGACTGCCCCAGTTTGACTGCCCCTATCGGACCGACCGTTCACTTGTCTATTAGATTGTAAGCTCTTTGAGCAGGGACTGTCTCTCTTTGTTAAATTGTACAGCGCTGCGTAACCCTAGTAGCGCTCTAGAAATGTTAAGTAGTAGTAGTAGTAGTAGAGACAACCATAGGAATATAGGGGTGTCTCTAGTGTTAGCGAGCACTAAAAGGTTAGAGCGCCTACAGCACGGCTTAGTAAACAGGGCACATAATTTGTTATGTAGAAGTGTGCATTCTAGATACACAGATGTATTATTCTGTTATTATTAGTCAAAATAATGAAAATACATGTTTGGTTTCATGCAGATCTCTCATTTGTTTCAACATAATAAAGTGGGCTATAAGCACTGAATGCAGAACATCGTTTTTTTTATATATATATATTTTTTTTACTAGTAATGACACTAACCATACCAAAACTGAAAACTGATTTTTTTCTTTCATAATAAAATAACCTCAATGTGAACACTATGCACTCTGAAAGGTTTGTTGTTAACGAATACACCGGGATCCTGGTGTATTTTCAATCAGAAGGGCCAAGTACACCAGGATCCCGGTGTATTTTCGATCAGAAGGGCCGAATGCACCAGGATCCCGGTGTATTTTCGATCAGAAGGGAAGAATACACCAGGATCCCGGTGTATTTTCGATCAGAAGGGCCGAATGCACCAGGATCCCGGTGTATTTTCGATCAGAAGGGCCGAATGCACCAGGATCCCGGTGTATTTTCGATCAGAAGGGAAGAATACACCAGGGTCCCGGTGTATTTTCGATCAGAAGGGCCGAATGCACCAGGATCCCGGTGTATTTTCGATCAGAAGGGCCGAATGCACCAGGATCCCGGTGTATTTTCGATCAGAAGGGAAGAATACACCAGGATCCTGGTGTATTTTCAATCAGAAGGGCCAAGTACACCAGGATCCCGGTGTATTTTCAATCAGAAGGGCCAAGTACACCAGGATCCCGGTGTATTTTCGATCAGAAGGGCCGAATGCACCAGGATCCCGGTGTATTTTCAATCAGAAGGGAAGAATACACCAGGATCCTGGTGTATGCAGGCCTTCTGATCGAAAATACACCAGGATCCTGGTGTATTCAGCCCTTCTGATGAGAAACAGAGCTGAATCTAGGCGTGAGCAGCCCTTCCAGAAAGTTTTGGACATATGCAAAGAGAGTTTCTGCTGTGTCTAACAGGTACAATAATTTTTTTTTTTAATCTTGTTTATTAACACCATCTTTCAAATACAGGGCATATATACATCAATAACGTGTATCTATTGAACAAAGAGTCTTACATGCCACAAAAACAAGTCACAACACTTTTTAACTTTTCAGCCCTCTATCTTCTATCCCCCCTCCCCTCTACCCACAGTAGCAGGTACAATAATTTTTAATGCTGTTTTGCTGATTTAAAATGTTATGTTATATGTTCATAGGAGAAGCTTTAAAATAAATGACATTTTTGTGAAATTTAAATAAATAACACACATAGGCATTAAAACTTTTGCAAGTATTTTTATAGAAAAAAGCAGGCATCTAGCGCTCCAAGGACAACCACAATGCAGCACTGGGATAACAAAGCAGCTTCTGCAGTACTGGAAAATATATTTTGAAAATAACCCTCCCCCATTCACAGACCCTTGAAAATTCCACCAACCCCCTACAACTCCTCTTAGATCTCCCCCCCCCCATCCCCTTACAAGAGAGAATGCAAATCTACTTTGCTATTGTTTTTTCACAAATGGAGATGGCGCATTAAAAACGCTAACGCACTTTAGTAAACAGGGCCCTCTATGTCTATGACAAGAAAACTTGGACGAGAGTTCAATCGCTTCAAAATATAGTGGCAAAACATTACGGGCCTCTTTCATCAAGCTGAGCTAGTGGCTCCTGGTGCAGTAATGTCGACAAAGCCCAATCACTTTGAATGAGCTCCATCGGCATTGCTGCGTGGGAACTGCTAATGTGGCTTGATAAAAGAGACCCCATGTTGTCTAAATCAAAATTTGATAGAGTCACTGGTATTATTGAAACTGTTACATTGCCTTCCAGTTGGAGCCCGAATAGAATTTACATTTTGCTTTATTTTTCTTTTAAATTTTACATGGTTTCAGTTCTTGCTACCTATCACCTTGTCTGCAGCTTAAAACCATGACTTGCCCTTCTCGGAGTATTCATATCAATAAAATACAGCTGCCTGCTGCTGCTTGGTGGCCACACGGAAGAAATGATTAGTTTACTTTATTTCTTGATATACCATACTTCCTGCTATTTAGCACAACAGCATGGTTTACAATACCAAATAATACAAAAATAGTAAAAACCAGGGCTTTTTTTGAGGGGGTACTCGGGGGTACTGAGTACCGGCACCTTTTCCAGTGTCTGCTAAAATTGACCCATGGACCACAAGTTTTAATGAAAGAGCTCAGGCCCTACACACCAATTCTGCCTTGTCATAGATTCTGTGACTGGTTGCAGGGGTCCTGGCTATTGTGGGGTGAGTCCCTCAGTGATCACCCCACCCCTGAAGGGTGGCCTGGCATTTGAGTACCGGCACCTTTTTAGAAAATTTGCACTGGTAAAAACTCAAAAGGAAATAGATCAGAAATCCCCCCAGCTGTACCAAGGCCACTATATATATGCCAAGGTGAATAAATGGGGTTTCAGTGCAATCTTATTTATTTTATTAGGATTTATTTACCGCCTTTTTGAAGGAATTCACTCAAGGCGGTGTACAGTAAGAATAAATCAAACATGAGCAATAGACAATTACAGCAGTAAAAATATTCAAATAATACAAAGTATGGCATAAAGGGGCATAATCGAACGGAAACGTCTATCTCCATGGGCGTTTATCTCCGAGAACGGGTCCGTGAAGGGGCGGACCGAAGCGTATTTTCGTAAAACATGGACGTTTATCTTTTTTTGAGCTGGGCATTTTTGTTTTTCAGTGATAATGGAAACCGAAAGCGCCCAGCTCAAAAACGAATAACTCCAAGACATTTATTCGTGGGAGGGGCCAGGATTCGTAGTGCACTGGTCCCCCTCATATGCCAAGACACCAACCGGGCACCCTAGGGGGCACTTTCACAAAAAAAAAAAAAACAAGGTAAAACAGCTCCCAGGTGCATAGCACCCTTCCCTTGGGTGTTGAGCCCCCCAAATCCCCCTCAAAACCCACTGCCCACAAGTCTACACCATTACTATAGCCCTAAGGGGTGAAGGGGGGCACCTACATGTGGGTACAGTGGGTTTGGGGGGCAGTTTGGAGGGCTCCCATTTACCAGCACAAGTGTAACAGGTGGGGGGGGGGGGATGGGCCTGGATCCACCTGCCTGAAGTCCACTGCACCCCCTAACAACTGCTCCAGGGACCTGCATACTGCTGCCAGGGAGGTGGGTATGACATTTGAGGGTGAAAATAAACAGTTGTGAAACGGCATATTTTGTGGTGGGAGGGGGTTTGTGACCACTGGGGGAGTCAGGGGAGGTCATCCCCGATTCCCTCCAGTGGTCATCTGGTCATGTAGGGCACTTTTTGGGGCCTTATTCGTGGAAAAACAGGGTCCAGGAAAAGTGCCCTAAATTCTCGCTACAAACGCATATTTTTCTTCCATTATCGGCGAAAGGCGCCCATCTCTGATCGGCCGATAACCACGCCCCAGTTCCGGCTTCACCACGCCTTCGACACGCCCCCATCAACTTTGTCCGCATCCGCGATGGAGTGCAGTTGAAAACGTCCAAATTCGGCTTTCGATTATACCGCTTTATTCGTTTTTGTGAGATAAACGTCTATCTCCCGATTTGGGTCACAATATAGGCGTTTTTCTATTTCGATTATAAGCAGGATAGTATACTATTTACAATGTCAACATAATATGTAATAGAACACTTTAATTGACTGTAAAAGATATAAGAAAGATGGAACATATAGATAGGTAAGAAAGTAAGAAGAGTTAGAAAGTAAGGTGGCTAATTTAAAGAAAGTTGCACATGAGGTCAGAGAGATGGTTTATTAATCTTTATTATCATTTGCTATACTGTCCATCACTTTCGGCAGTGGAGCGGTGTACAATCAAAAATATGAAACACAAGAAGGGAATAATTCACCACAACAGAAACAGTGTGACAAGGCGGTGGCCGTAGCGAGAAGGTTGCTAGGATGTATAAAGAGAGGTGTGACCAGCAGAAGAAAGGAAGTGTTGATTGTTGGAATGTAATTGTATTTTACATGCATTGCCTGTCACCTATTATTTCTCTGCTATTACTCTGTGACCTCTGATGTGAATTACTTAGAGAGGTCACACAGCTATGCAACTTCCTGTGGGGGTCAGATGCAGCAGATGCAGCACATGGAGCACATGGAGCTCATGATCTCTCCTAACCTGAGAGGATCTATGGTGGTGTGAGCATCCATTACCATCTAAGCACATGGAAGGAGCTGATAATACAAATGTATAGTAATATGTACAGTATATATAAGCCTGTTTGATTATAATCTAACTACAAACTGTGAGTAAACAGATGTTTTGTTACTTCAACTTTAAAGTGACTCAGCAGTGAATTATTCAGGGGTGAATGAGAGAGAGATGAAGAAAGAAATTAACATTTCTAAAGCTGAAGCTGTGTGTACTAAAATCTGCTAATTATTTACTACAAATAATCCAACAAAAGGGTTATGGGCCCAGGGTCCAGGAATTGAAAAAGAAGAGAAATATTACCAGGCAGAAAAAAAAGGCCACATTTTTCTCTTAAGTTTTAAAGGAAAGATTCAGTCTGTCTCTCTCTCCCCCCACACAGCAGACAGAAGGCTAAGAAAATGGCTGAGGGAAGAAATTCACCATTTTTCTATTCTCTCAAGGTGCCTAGATTAACTGAGTTTAATTATCAGCAGTGGGAATTAAGATTCATATGTCTCCTTCGAGCAAAAGGATTAAATATATGCTTAGACCAAGACAGAACAGCTGAAAATATGGCTGAATGGGACAATGCAAACTATTATGTGAAGTGCATGCTTTTGGAAGCTCTCTCAGAGAAACAAGCCATATTAGTGGAGGGAAAAGATACACCAAAGGACATTTTATATAAACTGAGAACTATGTATGCAACTACATATGCAAAGCAGCAACCAATTTGGCTGGCAGAGTTGAATGAAACCAAATTAAGGGATAAAAGTAAATGTAATGATCACATTATGCATCTTATGTCTTCATTTCAAAAGCTAGAACTTTCTGGAATTCCCATGTGTGATGCATTGAAAAGAGCATTTCTTTTTACCTCACTATCAAAGAAGTTTGATGTTTTTAGGTCTGTAAATGAGGCCATTGAAGGGCAATCTTTTGAACAGGCAACATCAAAACTAAGGCAGGAATGCATAATAAATGATTCTGAGGAGATGTGTTCTCAAAGTCAGTCAGAGAGAAATGAAACAAATTTCTTGGCAAAGAACAGAGGAAGGCGGAGCTATGGGAAAACTCCACCCAAGGGCAAGCTGATTTGCTACTCATGTGGAAAGGAGGGACATGTATCTAAATGGTGTAAGGAAACACAAAACACTCCCTCTAGCTCACCTAAGCCAATGGAACTAAAGAATTTTCAAACCAGGAAATGTATGAAGGACAAAGATAAACACAAGGGTTTTCTAATGGCAGAAAAATCTTTAACTATGGTAAATAATAATTCAAATGAAAGTACTTGGATTTTGGATTCAGGGAGCACATGCCATTTAACCAATTGTAAGGATTTCTTTCAGGAAATGTGTCCAGAGGAAGGTATTCTTAAAACTGCAAACGCAGGGACTGCTAAGATCCAAGCAAAAGGTATTGGATTCTTAAAATGCAAAGTGTCTAATGAAGTTAAAGAAATTCCTGTAAGTGATGTCTTGTATATTCCCCAAGCAGTTTGCAATATGCTTAGTGTATCTACATTAGATAAGAAGGGATTTGTGATTCATTTTGAAAACAGTAAGTGCACAATCTCTAAAAATGATGAAGTGTATGCTGAAGCTTTTATGCATAATGATGTTTATAAGCTGAACATTTCAGGTGAAGCCTCACATATGGCGCAAGTAAGGAAGAATGATGGTAAATGTAGTCTGGAAATCTGGCATCGCCGCCTGGGACATCGTGATTCTAAGGTGATCCAGGATCTTTACAGTAAGCAACTGGCCACAGGCATTCAGATAAGTGCAGATGCTGGTAAAATGGAGAAATGCATAGACTGTGTTACTCAAAAAGGTGTGAGACCCTCATTTCCTGCATACACAGGAAATAGGAGTAATAAAGTGCTGGACTTAATACACAGTGACTTATGTGGACCGTTTAATATCCCATCATTGGGAAATAACAGATTTATGCTAATATTCTTGGATGATTTCTCTAGATATTGTGTGGCCTATTTGCTGAAAGAGAAAAGTCAAGTCACAGACATGCTGAAGAAATACGTAGCCATGGTGAGCAATAAATTGAAAGAAAACCAAAGGTTCTTCAGACCGACAATGGTGGTGAGTTCACTTCGCAAAGCATGCGCACATTTCTAGAACAAGAAGGCATTCAACATATCACAACAGTAGCTTATACACCAGAGCAAAATTCTGTTGCAGAGAGAAAATTTAGGTCACTTGTGGAAATGACCAGATGTATGCTGTCAGATAGCAATCTCCCTAAAAGACTATGGGGGGAAGCCATTCTCACAGCAGTGTACCTACAAAACAGAATGCCAACTAAAGGCGCTGAGCGCACACCACATGAGACATGGCATGGTAGGAAGCCAAACCTGTCACACATAAGAACATTTGGAAGTACAGCATATGCTCATGTACCAAAACAAAGAAGGCATAAGCTGGATTCCACAACAGAAAGGGGCATTTTAGTTGGCTATACTCCAGGACACAAAGGATATAGAATTTTGAATCTGAAAACTGGCATTGTTGGCATAAGACATGTTACATATTTTGATGAAAACAAAAGGGTTGATAAAGGCTGGATTATCCCAGATGAGCCTTATCATCCAGAACATGAAACTAGAACCATAATAGACATGCCAGTGTATATAAATGCCATACCAAGGCAGATGTCTGAAAGCAACTCATCTGTATCTAACGAGGAACAGGCAGAGGAAGCAGACACAGAAAGGATCATTGAAGAAGACAGTACAGTTGGAGAAGGGGAATCAATTGGAGAAGAACTCTCAGATTTTGAGGATGCGGAAAGGTCAGACCAACCTGTTGTCAGACGCTCATCCAGGGAAAACAAAGGTGTTCCACCCCCAAGACTGTCTTACCTAACAAAGTCAGCAGAAGCTCAAGAGCCCTTAACATGGGATGAGATTGAGAAAATGCCAGCAGAAGAAGCTGCTGAATGGCATAAAGCTGCACAAGAAGAAATTGATGCATTGGATAAAATAATACTTGGATTCTTACAAAATTACCTCCTGGCAAGAAAGCTATAGGATGCAAATGGGTATTCAAGTTAAAAAGGAATGCACAAGGAAAAGTGGAAAGGTATAAAGCCAGATTAGTGGCAAAGGGATATCTTCAAAAATACGGAGAAGATTTTGATGAAGTGTTTGCACCTGTAGTGAAACACACGACAATTAGAACACTTCTGAGCATTGCAGTCTCAAAAGGCATGCAAGTAAACCACATTGATGTGAAAACAGCGTTCCTTCATGGAGATATAACTGAAGACTTGTACATGGAACAGCCAACAGGTTTCATAAATACAAAACAAAGACAGCTAGTGTGTAAATTAAACAAAGGTCTTTATGGATTAAAGCAAAGTGCAAAATGTTGGAATGAAAAATTGCATGAAATATTGACAAATTTAGGATTTAAGCAAGGTGAAGCAGATAAATGTTTGTACACTAGGTGCACAAATGGACAATATGCATACATTTTAGCTTTTGTTGATGATCTGCTCATTGCAAGCAAAAGTGAGCAAGAGTACAAGGACATTGTAAAGTGTTTAAACCTCAATGTTGAGATAAAAGAACTTGGAAATGTGTCATACTATCTTGGTATAGAAATTGAGAAACAAAATGATGGTTCTTATCTTCTAAGCCAGAAGCAGAAAATAAATGAGCTTATTGAAAGTTTAGGTATGCAAGATGCCCAAGTTGTAAGCACTCCCATGATCACTGATTTTCTGAAGGATGAAACAGTAAGAGAACCTTTACCAGATAACATCCAATATAGATCAGCCATAGGTAAGCTTTTATATCTAGCTACCACATACAGGGCTGATATAGCAAATGCAGTAGGAATTTTGAGCAGAAGGGTCAGCTCACCTACCAAATCAGATTGGACTGCAGTTAAAAGGATGGTAAGGTATTTAAAGGGTACCATTGATTGTAAATTAAAGATTTCAGCCAATAGTAATCCAAAACTAATATGTTACTGTGATTCAGATTGGGCAGGGGATCATTCTGATTATAAATCCACAAGTGGATATGTGTTTATGTATGGAAATGTACAAATTTCATGGGCCAGTCATAAACAAAGTATTGTGAGTTTGTCTTCTACAGAAGCTGAATATGTGGCAGTATCGGAAGCGTGCAGAGAACTGATGTGGATTGAAAAACTTTTGCTGGATTTCGGAATAGCTGAAAAGAGACCAATCCAGATAATGGAAGATAATCAGAGCTGCATCCGACTGTCACAGAATGACAAGGTTCAGTCACGCACCAAGCACATCGCAACGAAATACCACAACGTGCGAGAGTTGGTGAAAGAAGGGGTCATCAGTCTACACTATTGTCACACCAGTGAGATGACAGCTGACATCATGACCAAACCGTTACACAGAGAACATTTTGTGAATCTGCGTATAAAGCTTGGACTTTGTATGAATAAATAATTGCATGACAGTTATGCATGAGAAGGGGTTTGTTGGAATGTAATTGTATTTTACATGCATTGCCTGTCACCTATTATTTCTCTGCTATTACTCTGTGACCTCTGATGTGAATTACTTAGAGAGGTCACACAGCTATGCAACTTCCTGTGGGGGTCAGATGCAGCAGATGCAGCACATGGAGCACATGGAGCTCATGATCTCTCCTAACCTGAGAGGATCTATGGTGGTGTGAGCATCCATTACCATCTAAGCACATGGAAGGAGCTGATAATACAAATGTATAGTAATATGTACAGTATATATAAGCCTGTTTGATTATAATCTAACTACAAACTGTGAGTAAACAGATGTTTTGTTACTTCAACTTTAAAGTGACTCAGCAGTGAATTATTCAGGGGTGAATGAGAGAGAGATGAAGAAAGAAATTAACATTTCTAAAGCTGAAGCTGTGTGTACTAAAATCTGCTAATTATTTACTACAAATAATCCAACATTGATGCCCCTGTATAAGTCGTTGGTGAGGCCCCACCTGGAGTATTGTGTTCAGTTTTGGAGGCCGTATCTTGCGAAGGATGTTAAAAAAAATGGAAGCGGTGCAAAGAAAAGCTAGGAGAATGGTATGGGATTTGCGTTCCAAGACGTATGAGGAGAGACTTGCTGACCTGAACATGTATACCCTGGAGGAAAGGAGGAACAGGGGTGATATGATACAGACGTTCAAATACTTAAAAGGTATTAATCCGCAAAAAAATCTTTTCCGGAGATGGGAAGGCGGTAGAACGAGAGGACATGAAATGAGATTGAAGGGGGGCAGACTCAAAAAAGATGTCAGGAAGTATTTTTTCACAGAGAGAGTGGTGGATGCTTGGAATGGCCTCCCGCGGGAGGTGGTGGAGATGAAAACGGTAACAGAATTCAAAC
This sequence comes from Microcaecilia unicolor, assembly GCF_901765095.1. Taxonomy (NCBI): domain Eukaryota; kingdom Metazoa; phylum Chordata; class Amphibia; order Gymnophiona; family Siphonopidae; genus Microcaecilia; species Microcaecilia unicolor. Next base: position 757,007,424 of record NC_044031.1, on the reverse strand, counting down.
ATGCGTGGGATGTGCATAAAGGAATCCTGTTCAAAAGGAAGGGATCCTCAGAAGCTTAGCCGAGATTGGGTGGTGGTTGGGAGGTGGGCCTTGTTCTGGGCAGACTTCTATGGTCTGTGCCCTGAAAATGGCAGAAACAAATCAAGGTCAGGTATACACATAAAGTAGCACATATGAGTTTAAATTGTTGGGCATAGATGGACCGTGCAGGTCTTTTTCTGCCGTCATCTACTATGTTACATGTTAACTTGGGCGGAAGAAGATTCCAATAGTGAGGAATAAATCTGTGGATAAATCTCTCTTGTCTGTCCTCTTCTCCTCTACTATTCCAGACTCTGTTCCTATTATCTCGCTGCTCCCCACGCCTGGAATAGACTTCCTGAGCCTGTTCGTCTAGCCCCGTCTTTGGCCGTTTTCAAATCCAGGCTAAAAGCCCAGCTGCTTTTGATTCCTAACCACTACTCACTTGCCCTGTACCCTTTTATCCCCACCTCTTTAATTCCCTTACCTCTTAGTTGTTCTGTTTGTTTGTCTGTCCTATTTAGATTGTGAGCTCTTTGAGCAGGGACTGTCTTTTCGTGTATGGTGTACAGCGCTGCGTATTCCTTGTAGCGCTATAGAAGTGATAAGTAGTAGTAGTAGTAATGTAGAAGCCTGCCCTTGCAGATCAGCAACGCGGCCGCGCAGGCTTCTGTTTCTGTGAGTCTGACGTCCTGCACATACATGAAGGACGTCAGACTCACAGAAACAGAAGCCTGCGCGGCCGCATTGCTGATCTGCAAGGGCAGGCTTCTACATGGAATGTTGCTAATGGAGGAGTAGCCTAGTGGTTAGTGCAGTGGAACATGGAATGTTGTTACTATTTGAGATTCTGGAATGTTGCTACTTGAGATTCTACATGGAATGTTGCTACTATTGGAGATTCTGTTGCTACTGTCTTTTTGTGTATGGTGTACAGCGCTGCGTAGGCCTTGTAGCGCTATAGAAATGATAAGTAGTAGTAGTAGTAGTAGTAGTACTATTGGAGATTCTTTGCTACTATTTGAGATTCTACATGGAATGTTGCTATTCCACTAGCAACATTCCATTTTTAGATTGTGAGCTCTTTGAGCGGGGACTGTCTTTTCGTGTATGGTGTACAGCGCTGCGTATGCCTTGTAGCGCTATAGAAGTGATAAGTAGTAGTAGTAGAGCGTAGATGCAAAAACAGTCAAGATGGTGTGAATGAATCAAAGCAAGAGCCAATTGACTCATAAAGTGTGACCACATTCAGCGAGAAGGATAGAATATGCCTGTCCGGTAAGTATCCCTGAACAATAGAAGAGTGGTATTGGAATCCCTTACTGATTGGTTTAAGATTAGAACATGATTACTAAAGATTTTGAAAATCTGGTTAGTCAATAGTAACCAGAACTTTATGCTTCTCTGTTCCATTATAATTGTAATTTCCATTTTATTCTTTTTATTACACCATACTTAGGGTCATGGAGTAATGCACTTGATATTCTGTCTTTCTATGGTACAACCAAAGCGGTTTATATATTACTAGACTTTGAGCCCGTAAAAACGGGCTATTATAGGAAGGGGGAGGTTGAAAGGCCCGCCCCCACCGCCGAGTTCGCCGCTGCCCCTCCCCCTCCGAGTTTGCGCCCCCCCCACCGAGCCGTCACCACCCACCTTCCACCCGGCCGGGCCCTCGCTCCGCTATTGAAACAGCGAGGGTCCGTGAACGCAGCACTGAGCTCTGCTGAGCTGCCGACGTCGGCCTTCGTTCTTCTTCTCTGCCTGTCCCGCCCTCGTGTGACGTAACATCGTCGAGGGCGGGACAGAGGCAGAGAAGAAGAAGGAAGGGCGATGTCGGCAGCTCAGCAGAGCTCAGTGCTGCATTCCCGGACCCTCGCTGTTTCAATAGTGGAGCGAGGGCCCGACCGGGTAGAAGGTGGGTGGCGGCGGCGACTCGGGTGGGGGGAGCGTTAGACGGCGGTGTCCCTCCCTCAGCAATGCGCAGTACAGACCCTCTGTGTTCCGCCCCCCGTCATCACGTATTGACGTGGGGGCGGGGCAGAGAAGGTCTCTACTGCGCATTTGCGAGTGAGTACGGTCACTCGCCGTTTATATGTTTGATATACAAGTACTTTCTCTGTCCATAAAGAGCTCATAGTCTAGATTTTTGTACCTGGGGCAGTGGAGGGTTAGATAACTTAATTATTTTTACTGTAAACCACCCTGAGCTACTGGTTGTGGTGTCTATAAAAATTATAGTTATTATTGTGGTTTCACAGAACTTGCTATATATGCTTGGTTGAACCTAGTTATGTGTTTATTCATTGCACTTCTTTTCCACATACAACTATGCATATTAAAATAAGTCAATATTCACCAAAGACAAAAACAAAGAGCAACATGGCTCAAAATCTATAAGGAAAAGACCGAGAGGAAGAGAGGCATAAAACTCATCAAATCAACAAATACTTGTTGTGACCCTTGGAAAATAAATGAACTATCCACAAGAAACTGAATGAAATTTCTATAAACCTGGAGGATGTAATGGGGTAATTTGACAAATTAAAGAGTAGCAAATCTCCTGGACCAGATGGTATTCATCCCAGACTACTGACAGAATTGAAAAATGAACTTGTGGAACTATTGTTAGTAATATGTAATTTTTCTGTGAAATCGAGCATGGTACCGGAAGATTGGAGGGTGGCCAATGTAATGCCGATTTTTTTAAAAGGTTCCAGAGGCAGGGCAATTATAGACCAGTGAGTCTGACATCGGTGCCGGGCAAAATGGTACAGATTATTATAAAGAACAAAATTACAGAGCATATTCGAAAGCATGGATTACTAAGACATGGAGTGGAGGAGTGGCCTAGTGGTTAGGGTGGTGGACTTTGGTCCTGAGGAACTGAGTTCAATTCCCGGCACAGGCAGCTCCATGTGACTCTGGGCAAGTCACTTAACCCTCCATTGCCCCATGTAAGCCGCATTGAGCCTGCCATGAGTGGGAAAGTGTGGGGTACAAATGTAACAAAAAAAAAACCATGGATTTAGTGAAGGGAAATCTTGCCTCACCAATCTATTACATTTCTTTGAAGGGGTGAGCAAACAGGTGGATAAAGGTGAGCCGGTTGATATTGTGTATCTGGATTTTCAAAAGACAAAGTACATCATGAAAGACTCCAGAGGAAATTGGAGAGTCATGGGATAGGAGGTAGAGTCCTGTTGTGGATTAAAAACTGGTTAAAAGATAGAAAACAGAGAGTAGAGTTAAATGGTCAGTATTCTCAATGGAAAAAGGTAGTTAGTGGGGTTCTCCAGGGGTTTGTGCTGGGACCGCTGCTTTTTAAAATATTTATAAATGGCCTAGAGATGTGAGTAACTAGTGATGTAATTAAATTTGCTGATGACACAAAGTTATTCAAAGTCGTTAGGAGGATTGTGAAAAATTACAAGAGGGCCTTACGAGACTGGGCGTCTAAATGGCAGATGACGTTTAATGAAAGAGGAACCCGAATTATAGCTATGTCATGCAAGGTTCCACGTTAGTAGGTTAAGAAAGCAAATAGAATGTTAGGTGTTATTAGGGAAGGAATGGAAAACAAAAATGAGGATGTTATAATGCCTTTGTATCGCTCCATGGTGCGACCACACCTCAAATACTGTTCAATACTGGTCGCAGCATCTCAAAAAAGATATAGTGGAATTAGAAAAGGTGCAGAGAAGGGCGACGAAAATGATAAAGGGGATGGGATGACTTCCCTATCAAGAAAGGCTAAAGCGGCTAGGGCTCTTCAGCTTGGCGAAAAGGCGGCTGAGGAGAGATATGATAGAGGTCTATAAAATAATGAGTGAAGTTGAACCGGTAGATGTGAAGCGTCTGTTCACGCTTTCCAAAAATACTAGGACTAGGGGGCATGCAATAAAGCTACAATGTACTAAATTTAAAACAAATTGGAGAAAATATTTCTTCACTCAACGTGTAATTAAACTCTGGAATTCGTTGCCAGAGAATGTGGTAAAGGTGGTTAGCTTAGCGGAGTTTTAAAAAGGTTTGGACGGCTTCCTAAAGGAAAAGTCAATAGACCGTTATTAAATGGACTTGTGGAAAATCCACTATTTCTGGGATAAGCAGTATAAAATGTTTTGTACATTTTTGGGATCTTGCTGGGTCAGGGGTGTAGCTAAGGGTGGGCTTGGGTGGGCCCAGGCCTACCCATTCTCAGTTTAAGCCCACCCAATTTGTTGGATCCTCCAATCTGTGTGCAGGTCTTCTGGGCACCAGTTAGGCTGCACACAGTCTTTCAGGAACTTCAGTCACGGCTTAGCCATGTGCTTGCAAGCCTCCAGCGGCAGCCTGAATTCAAACATGCGTGGGATAAACATAAAGGAATCCTGTTCAGAAGGAATGGATCCTAAGGAGCTTAGCTGAGATTGGGTGGGAGAGCCGGTGGCGGGAGGCAGGGATGGTGCTGGGCAGACTTATACGGTCTGTGCCAGAACCGGTGGTGGAAGGCGGGGCTGGTGGTTGGGAGGCGGGGATAGTGCTGGCTAGACTTATACGGACTGTGCCCTGAAAAGGACAGGTACAAAGCAAGGTAAGGTATACACAAAAAGTAGCACATATGAGTTTATCTTGTTGGGCAGACTGGATGGACCGTGCAGGTCTTTTTCTGCCATCATCTACTATGTAATTATGTAACTACCAGCCTAATTTTTGTTGCTTGCTGCAGTGCTTGTGTCGACTCGGGAGTGGAGCCTCCAAGGCTCATCGTCATATTGCGATTCATTCGCGACTGCTCTAATTCCACTGCTTCCTGCTGCAGTGCTCTGACTGCTGCTCTTACTGGTGTTTGTACTGCCCCCACATGCACCGCACAACAGGGAAAAATCTGCTGGCGGCTCGGCTGGGCAGTCTCCTCCACTGTGCTTGTATGTGCCAGCACTGAGCTCGAACCCGGACTCCCTGCTGCCTAGTCTCAGCTGAAGAACGGTTATTGGGCCCTCAGTGATAAGCCTTCAGTACAGCCCCGGGCCTCAGCACTCCCCCGTGGCCACAAAACAGGCAAAGGAGCCAGTCTGTGAACACTGAAGCACAGGTAAAATGAAGGTTTTAATTATGTGTAAAGCTGGTGGGCATCTGAGTGGGTTTTTTTGGCGGTGGGGGGGGGGGGGGGGGGCCTGCAGTGCCCAGGACATTAAAAAACAAAAGGTTTTATATTTAATGCTGGTGTGCTTCAGGGTGGGGAGGGGAAATTGGGAAGAGCAGCACAGATGCCAGACTATAAGGGGATGGATAGGACAGGGCTGAAGCTAGGCTACAGGGAGGGGTGGGGTGGGGGACTGTCCTTCTATGTTAAATTGTACAGCGCTGCGTAACCCTAGTAGCGCTTTAGAAATGTCAAGTAGTAGTAGTAGGGTAGGCTGATGCCTAACTATGGGATGGATGATGGGGAAGGGAAGGGCTGATGTCGGGCTACGGGGCTGGATGTATGGGGGGTAGGAAAGGAAAAGGAAAGGAAGGGCTGATACCAGGTTATGGGGATGGATGGGGGAGGGGGGGAGGGTGTAGGGAAGGAAAAGAAAGGGCTGATGTCGAGCTACAGAAATGGACAGAATGGAATAAGACTTCAAAGGTATTTATTTACCTGTTTTATGAATACAGATTAATCAGGCATTTACATTTGTTATAAAGCAAAGTTGGAAGGATATATTCCATTACTGTAATTATATTGCAGGATCCTGTCATATGTGTTGAAATGTTTGCCATTATAGTAGACTTATGTCTGGTCAAGTTTAAGATATGGGCTATTTAACTATATTTAAAAACATCAGTTTTTCCATTAAGTATGTATGTGGTTTATGCTGATGCAGGGTAGCTGTTGGGCAGACTACTTAGAAAATCCATCAGCAAGTGTATACTAAGGTATTATTTTGTAGTATCCCAAGAAACACTACTCATATCTATATACATTTGGAAACAGGATGCTGGGTTTGATGGACCTTTGGTCTTTCCCAGTATGGCAATACTTATGTGCTTGGGATTCTGAAAGGAATCTTGCTACTCTTTGGGGTTCCACATGGAATGTTGCGACACTTTGAAATTCTGCATGGAATCTTGTTAGTCTTTAGAATTCTAGAATCTTGCTATTCTTTGGGGTTCTACGTGGAATGTTGCTACTATTGGATACTTGTGACCTGGATTGGCCACTGTTGGAAACAGGATACTGGGCTCGATAGACGTGGTCTTTCCCAGTATGGCAATAATACTTATGTACTTTGGTAAGTACTTATGTAATGCATTATATTTCAGCAACACCACCACCTGGTTCATCACTAGCAGTAACCACAACTGGACACCAGGTGGCACTGTTGTCTGTAGTAGCTTCCATATGTCATTATTTTTAGTGTTAATGCTCAGATATTTTAGGTATCAAAAGTTTCCATAACCTTCCTCATAGATCCTTTTATAAATCTTTTCCATTTTGCTGATAAAATTTGGCTTAGTATTTTGTGTCAAATGATCTGCACTTGCTTAGTCACATTTTCTCACAATTCTGCTGCTGACTTTTTAGGTTCAAGCCTTGCCAAGAGAAATCTCACCAGATCCTAGCGATTACGAGCTGTGCCTCTGGCCCTCTTCCACTGCTGATTTCATTTATACCCTATAGGTGCAAGAATATGTTTCTGTTTGGCTGGGGAGAGTGAGGGGAGGGGGATTACTTTTGAAGTTCTGTGTGGTGCTATATTTTTTCTTTTGACGGTAATAACTGTTCAGAAGCTACAGAGTCCTGTAGCAGACACGCCAAATCACATACATTCGGGGCCCCTTCTCCAGCTCACACGCTTAAGGTGCCAGAGCTCATGCATTGGCTCTCTCCAGGGCCAGCGTAAGCTGTAATTCCCTTTTTTCCTTTTCGCTTTCTGGGCAGTGCAGGCACACTGTCAGCAATAGTAAGTGATGGCAGATAAAGAAGACCGTACGGTCCATCCAGTCAAGATAGCAGGCTGCTTCAACCAATCCCGGGAACCTTGCTTCAGCCGCATCCTTAAGGTTACCATATGTCCGGTTTTACCTGGACATGTCCTCTTTTTGAGGACACGGCAGTGGCATAGCCACAGGTGGGCCTGGGTGGGCAGGGGTCCACCCACTTTGGACTCAGGCCCACCCAAAATTGTGACATTATTGCTGTAGCTGGTGGGGATCCCCAAACCTTGCCAGCTGAAGATTTTTCTTTCCTTGGGCAGCCAGCGTTCTTCCAAATGTCCGACATTGAGACCTTCTGCACATGCTCAGTTTTCGCACATGCAAAAGCACTGAGCATGTATAGCCCGCCGGTAACAGCATCAGTTTGAGGCAAGTGCAGCTGGCCTGCCGTTTGAGAGAGTGCTGGCAGCTCGAGGAGGAAATCTTCAGCTGGCAGGGTTTGGGGATCCCCGCCAGCTTAAGTATTTAATATTTGGGGTTTGTGGGCAGGGAGGGGTGGAGAGAGGTGCAAACCGGAGGGGAGCTGGGGGGGGGGGGGGTGACGAATTCCATGCCCACCCACCTTGGGCTCAGGCCCACCCAAAATTGGCCATCTGGCTACACCCCTGGGACACGGCCGGGCATCCAGGCGGGTTTTGCCCGCCTGCCCTTTTGTCCAGATTTGCGGACGAACGGGCAGGCGGGCGTCCTATCCTCTCCTCCCCTCCTTTACTTTAATGTGGTGCCCTGGTGGTCTAGTGGCCTTCTGGGGGCAGGAAAGAGCCCCCCCCTTTCCTGCTCGGCGCGTCTGCAGACCATCTTGCTCCCGCTGCCACTTCAAAATGGCTTCACGAGAGTTCAAGCGGTGGCCTTGCTGAACTTCCACAGAAGTCTTGCAAGGTCACTGCTTGAAACTCTCGGCAGCCATTTTGAATCGGTGCCAGGAGCAAGAGAGGGTCTACAGCCTCACTCAATGGCTTTCAGTCTCCAGGATTGCAGTGGTAAATCTCCAGCTTTGGGATGGGCCACCCTTGGCGTCTCTGCTGTAGGTATGGACCACCCATTAACATCTTCAGCGGTTCAGCAATTGGATTATATACAGATTTCTGATCTTTTCTCCCCTCTGTCTTCCCTTCCTATAAACAAAGTACACTTCCAGTGTCACAGCCGAAAATGTCACTCTGCCCTTGCAGGACTTTGTCCGTTGTCCTCCTGGTGTGTTCTCAGATATGTCAGGAGTGACTTGGAAAGGGCAGGTGGCTGGCTGCTTTCCATACCACTGATATAAATAGGGACGGGTTAGGGTTAGGGTTACCGCTGGTGTTAATAATGAAATTTTAGGCTTAGGGTTACCAGTGACATAAATTATGAAGGATTAGGTTTGTCATTAAGACAGACGGTGAAAAGAGATGGCTTGCCAAAGAGCAAAAAAAAAATAAAAACGCATAGAAAATCCCAAACGCTGCTACAGGATCTGCTCAGAGAGCCCCTGCTCATCTTCTTCTGCTAAATTCCTTCTTAGTACGCTAGTGGAAAATGTTTCAGCCAGCCTGTAAACAGAAGCAGATAAAACAGAAAAGTGACGCAGCGCAGCACTGGAGTATGCACCCTGATGTGGGGGAAACAACTGCTGATACGGAAGAAATATTACCTTGGAGGCCGTGCCTGATTTGGAGCAGTGCGTCTTCTTTCTCCACTGCTGAGTTTCTCGGGGTCAGGGTTTATAAGTACAGAAGTGTTGGAAACAGGACAGACAGCATCCTGTTTCCAACAGTGGCCAATCCGGGTTACAAGTACCTGGCAAGATCACCAAATCAGTTTAGGGATCTAGTGTGAGGTGAAAGGAATGAAGGAGGGGAACTGATTGCCGAGAAAGGTGCATGAAATAGTAAGCCCTTGATACTCAGCCCACTGCTGACCACCGGAGCTGGTTCTAACCCAGATGTTCATGGGTACTTATTGAAAGGCAGGGGTGGACTGACCAGGCAACCGGGCAGTGCCCGAGGGCCCAGAGGCTCTGCCCTGATGCCCGCTGAACACTACAGCCCTCCTCGGTCCTAACTTTAAAGGCATGCTGTTGGTGATCCAAGGGAACGGTACAGTACATAAGTAATGCCACACTGGGAAAAGACCAAGGGTCCATCGAGCCCAGCATCCTGTCCACGACAGCGGCCAATCCAGGCCAAGGGCACCTGACGAGCTTCCCAAACGTACAGACATTCTATACATGTTATTCCTGGAATTGTGGATTTTTTCCCAAGTCCATTTAGTAGTGGAGTATAAGGGGTGTAGTGCTTCAGTGTGCGAAGGAAGAGCAGGACTTGGGGGTGATTGTGTCGGATGACCTTAAAGCTTTCAAACAGGTAGAAAAAGCGACGGCCAAAGCCAGAAGGATGCTTGGGTGCATAAAGAGAGGCATGACCAGCAGGAAAAAGGAGGTGATAGTGCCGTTGTATAAGTCTCTGGTGAGGCCTCATTTGGAGTACTGCGTGCAGTTCTGGAGACCGCACCTACAGAAAGATATAAACAGGATGGAGTCGGTCCAGAGGGTGGCTATGAAATTAGTAAGCGGTCTTGAATGCAAAAATTATAGGGACAGGCTTATGAACCTCAACATGTACACGCTGGAAGAGAGGAGACATGATAGAAACGTTTAAATATCTCAAGGACATTTATGTACAGGAAGAGAGCCTTTTTCAACTGAAGGAGAGCTCTGGAATGAGGGGGCATATGAGAAAGTTAAGAGGGAATAGGCTTAGGAGTAACCTAAGGAAGTATTATTTCACAGAAAGGGTGGTGGAGGCGTGGAATGGCTTCCCGGTGGAGGTGGTGGAGTCTAGGACTGTTCCAGAATTTAAAAAGGAATGGGATAAGCATGTGGGATCGCTTAGGAACAGGAAGAATTAGGGGTTACAGAGGATGGGCAGACTGGATGGGTCATATGGCCTTTATCTGCCGTCATGTTTCTATGATCTAGTGACCTGTGCAGGGGGGAAACATGTTCTTTCCTGCCTGTTGTGCTGCTGCTATTCCCCCTGTCCAGCACCACCGTACTTTAAAAATGGCGGCTGAGACTGTTGAGACCTGCAAGTCTCGGCTGCCATTTTGAAAACACGGCAGTGCCAGCAGGCAGGAGAATAGCGGCAGCGCTGCAGGCAGGAAAGAACATGCTTCCCTCCCCCCCCCCACCCCCCACCGCAGAGACCACTAGTACACCAGGGCCCTTCAGGTAGGACTGGGGCAGCAGGAGTATCGGCTGTGGTGGTTGGGGGGGCTCAGCAGTGTGGCGGTAGAGGGGTGTTATGCAGCGGCCGGGTGGGGACCTAGACCACTCCCAGTCCACCCCTATTGAAAGGGGTTTAAGCAGGCAGGAGAGGCTTCTGAGAGGGGCACAAGTCGGTACACTTCAGCTTTTTCAGTGGCTGGACCACTGGCTTGGAATAGACTATCAAGTTGTCTGCACTGTGCAGAGTAAGGGGACAGTTTAAAAATAGCTTTGTTTGTGGAAGCTTTCTCTTGAGGGAAGCTTATTGGCCTCTGTGATAACCCTTTATTGTTTTAATTCTGTGATGATGATTTGTTGTCATTTTTGTCACTTTTATATTATGGATGTTGTACTGTGAACTGCTTAGGTTTAAGCGGGTTAGAATTTTTAAATTAAATAAAGAGCTTACAATCTAACTAGGACAGACAAATAAGGTTAAGGAAATTACTAAGGTGGGAATTATAAAAATGGGTGCTGAGCAAGTGAGTAAGAGTTAGGAGTTAAAAGCGACATCAAAAAGGTAGGCTTTTAGCCTAGATTTGAAGACAACCAGAGATGGAGCTAGACGTACTGGCTCAAGAAGTCTATTCCAGGCATATGGTGCCTCAAGATGAAAGGAACGGAGTCTGGAGTTAGCAGTGGAGGAGAAGGGTGCAGATAAGAGAGATTTACCCAGTGAACCAGAGTTTCCGGAGAGGAATGTAGGGAGAGATGAGAGTAGAGAGGTCCTGAGGAGCTGCAGAGTGAATACACTTGTAAGTCATTAAGAGGAGTTTGAACTGTATGCGGAAACGGATAGGGAGCCAATAAAGTTCCCAAACTTTATCAATTCACAGTGCAACCAGGCTACACATTTTCGTTCAGTTCTCCTCCCTCCCCCCCCCCCCCCCAATTGGCATTCTCCTACCTTTGCTGGCAGGGATGCCCGAGGCCCGCCAGCTGAAGAGGTCTGCTTCCCAAGGCCTGAGCTTCAAACTGCCTGAGCAGTGAGCAAATCGGCGGCATGCTTCAGCCACCAACACTGGCACTCCTGCATGTGCTTAATTCAACGTGAAAAATAATTTATTTTGAATTTATCAGTTGGAACATGTCAGCTTTGGGAAATATGCATCTCTGATATCTTGCATTTTCATTTCTGTTTCTCTAGAATTGTTGCATATGCTCCTTGAGTTTTCCAGTTCAGATTTTTGACTTTGTATCTCTATTACTGGTCTGTGTAATTCCTTGTTTTATAGTTATTGTTTTGTATTCTGTTAACATGTAGTTTCTGTGTAGAGATCTTTAGCAGTCTCATTTCTTCTGTTTTCTCACTAGATAGTGTATTGAGGTTTTAGGGTCAGGTGCTTGCCCTGGGATTTGTAGTATGGAATGTTGCTACTCTGAGATTGTGAATGGAATCTTGTTACTCTTTAGGATTCCAGACTCTTACTATTCTTTGGGGTTCTACATGGAATGTTGCCATGATTTGGGTTTCTGCTAGTTACTTGTGACCTGGCTTGGCCACTGTTTGGAAAACAGAATACTGGGCTAGATGAACCATTTGTCTCTTCACAAAAGTGGAGACAGAGAAGAAGTGGGAAACTACAGACCGGTAAGTCTCACGTCGGTAGTAGGAAAAATAATGGAGTTGCTGCTGAAAGAAAGGATAGTTAACTTTCTAGAAGCCAACGGGTCACAGGACCCGAGGCAACAGGGCTTTACCAAAGGAAAATCCTGCCAAACGAATCTCATTGACTTCTTTGACTGGGTGACCAAAGAACTGGATGAAGGACATGCGCTAGATGTAATCTACTTGGACTTTAGCAAAGCGTTTGATACGGTCCCCCACAGAAGACTCGTGAATAAGCTGAAAGGGTTGAACTTAGGACCAAAAGTGGTGAACTGCATAAGAAATTGGTTGACAGACAGGTGGCAGAGGGTGGTGGTAAATGGAATATGCTTGGAGGAAAGGAAGGTGAGCAGTGGAGTTCCTCAGGGGTCGGTGCTGGGGCCTATTCTGTTTAATATATTTGTGGGAGATATTGCTAAAGGGTTGGAAGGAAAGTTGTGCCTTTTTGCGGATGACACGAAAATAGCCAATAGAGTGGATACCCTGGAGGGAGTAGAAACGATGAGAAGGGATCTCCGAACCTTAGAATAATGATCGAGGGTCTGGAAGTTAAAATTTAATGCCAAGAAGTGTAGAGTAATGCACTTGGGGTGCAGAAACCCAAAAGAGAGATACCAAATAGGAGGGGAGAAATTAGTAAGCTCGACTCAGGAGAGAGACCTTGGGGTGTTGGTGTCTGAGGACCTGAAGGTGAAGAAACAATGCGATAAGGCGACGTCCATGTCCAGAAGGATGCTAGGCTACGTAGAGAGGGGAAGAAAGGAGGTGTTGATGCCCTTCTACAAGTCGTTGGTGAGGCCCCACTCGGAGTATTGTGTTGAGTTTTGGAGGCCGTATCTTGCTGAAGATGTAAAAAGACTGGAAGCTGTGCAAAGAAAAGCTGCAAAAATGGTATGGGATTTGTATAAGGGAGAGGTGACTGAAGTTCCAGCTTCCTGGAAGGAAGGAAGGAGATAAATAGGTCAGAAAGGCACATCTGAGAAGGCCCAATGCTGAGGCCGAACAGACCTGTTTCTCATATTCATCCCTTACCTCTCAGTCAAGGGTTAAGGGTTGTCAAGCAAGCACTTACCTCCTGGAAGACTGGTCCAAGACAGGAAGTAAGCCCAGGCTCTTCCTATCCTTTATTGGGTACTAGTGTCGGGCTGATGAGCTGGCGCACTCTGATTGGTCCACTATGAATGTTCCTGATCTGGAGCCGGTGGTGGGAGGCGGGGCTGGTGGTTGGGAGGCGGGGCTAGTGCTGGGCAGACTTCTACAGTCTGCGCCCTGAAAATGACAGATACAAATCAAGGTAAGGTATACACAAAAATAGCACATATGAGTTTATCTTGTTGGGCAGACTGGATGGACCGTGCAGGTCTTTTTCTGCCGTCATCATCTACTATGATAGGTTCCTGTAGTATTCATCTCTGCTAATTTTATTGATTTATTTATTTGTTATCATTTGGTATACAGCCAGTCACTCCATAAATGTGCCTCTAGGTGGTTTATACAATTAAATAGAGAAAGTAATAAGGGTAATAATGGAGAGGAGAAAAGAGGCCAAGGTGAACAGTTAGGATCAAATGCTCAAATAGAGCTGACAGCTGAAAGTTTGAGTAAAGAGCCAGGTTTTAACTGCTTTTTTGAAATTAGGAGAGGAAGTCTCAAGTCTGAGTTCTCGAGGGAGAGAATTCCAGAGGTGAGGGTCTGAGTATGCAAAAGTAATGTGGGCAGTAAAACAGCAGATCAATAATATAAAGAGGTCTAAATTTATTCACCACACTTAGAAGCGCAAGTACATAGTTTTGCTGCCCATCTTGGATCTTGTAGATCAGGGGTGTCCAATCTCGATCCTTAAGGGGAACAATCCAGCTGGGTTTTCAGGATATCCCCAATGAACACGCATATATAGTAACATAGTAACATAGTAGATGGCGGCAGAAAAAGACCTGCACGGTCCATCCAGTCTGCCCAACAAGATAAACTCATATGTGCTATTTTTGTGTATACCTTACCTTGATTTGTATCTGTCATTTTCAGGGCACAGTCCGTATAAGTCTGCCCAGCACTATCCCTGCCTCCCAACCACCAGCCCCGCCTCCCACCACCGGCTCTGGCACAGACCGTATAAGTCTGCCCAGCATTATCCCCGCCTCCCAACCACCAGTCCCGCCTCCCACCACCGGCTGTGGCACAGACCGTATAAGTCTGCCCAGCACTATCCCCGCCTCCCAACCACCAGCCCCGCCTCCCACCACCGGCTGTGGCACAGACCGTATAAGTCTGCCCAGCATTATCCCCGCCTCCCAACCACCAGCCCCGCCTCCCACCACTGGCTCTGGCACAGACTGTATAAGTCTGCCCAGCACTATCCCCACCTCCCAACCACCAGTCCTGCCTCCCACCACCGGCTCTGGCACAGACCGTATAAGTCTGACCAGCACTATCCCTGCCTCCCAACCACCAGCCCCTCCTCCCACCACTGGCTCTGGCACAGACCGTATAAGTCTGCCCAGCACTATCCCCGCCTCCCAACCACCAGTCCCGCCTCCCACCACCGGCTCTGCCACCCAATCTTGGCTAAGCTCCTTAGGATCCGTTCCTTCTGCACAGGATTCCTTTATGTTTATCCCACGCGTGTTTGAATTCCGTTACCGTTTTCATTTCCACCACCTCCCGCGGGAGGGCATTCCAAGCATCCACTACTCTCTCCGTGAAAAAATACTTCCTGACATTTTTCTTGTCTGCCCCCCTTCAATCTCATTTCATGTCCTCTCGTTCTACCATCTTCCCATCTCCGGAAAAGGTTCATTTGCGGATTAATACCTTTCAAATATTAATATCAACTGAGTAAATTCTTTCTCCTAGTTACATACTATATATCAGAAAATAGTAACTAATTCCTATGTTATCTTTGCAAAATTCACTTTATTCAAAACAATTTTTTTTCCAAATAAAATTTCTTCTTACAATCTCTCGCTCATACACTCCTCTCATTCACACCTAAAATCAGAAATGTGAAAATTACAATCCCTCTATCCCCGGAGTTTTTTCACTCCACTTCCAATGACATCCACATATAAACTTAAACAGTTCTCTGTGATTTGTCCAAATAGATTATTTGCCACAATTCCTCTTTCTTTTAATATCCATTCCCAGAAACTTGCAAATTATATATTCTCATAGCGTCACTTCACAAACTCCAGCTGATGAAAGTGTATTATATCACACGTGTAATGTCATCCACAGGCTACTCAGAGCTCTTCCAAATTATGCTGAGACATTCACCATAAGCTCACTTAACTGCACCAACTTCAATATTCTTGTTTAGCAGTGTCTCTTCTTTCCATGAAACCCAACACAGTTACTGCGTTTTGCAAAAGCGGTCAAGGGTTCAACTATAAAATGCAGATTAACATCATGAGGGAGTGGAGGAGTAGCCTAGTGGTTAGTTCAGTGGACTTTGATCCTGGGGAACTGTATTGGGCAATCAAGCCATTGTGACATCACTGATGAGGTTGGCTCTTATTGGTGGAATGAGTGGAGGAGTAGCCTAGTGGTTAGTTCAGTGGACTTTGATCCTGGGGAACTGTATTGGGCAATCAAGCCATTGTGACATCACTGATGAGGTTGGCTCTTATTGGTGGAATGAGTGGAGGAGTAGCCTAGTGGTTAGTTCAGTGGACTTTGATCCTGGGGAACTGTATTGGGCAATCAAGCCATTGTGACATCACTGATGAGGTTGGCTCTTATTGGTGAATGAGTGGAGGAGTAGCCTAGTGGTTAGTTCAGTGGACTTTGATCCTGGGAACTGTATTGGGCAATCAAGCCATTGTGACATCACTGATGAGGTTGGCTCTTATTGGTGGAATGAGTGGAGGAGTAGCCTAGTGGTTAGTTCAGTGGACTTTGATCCTGGGGAACTGTATTGGGCAATCAAGCCATTGTGACATCACTGATGAGGTTGGCTCTTATTGGTGGAATGAGTGGAGGAGTAGCCTAGTGGTTAGTTCAGTGGACTTTGATCCTGGGGAACTGTATTGGGCAATCAAGCCATTGTGACATCACTGATGAGGTTGGCTCTTATTGGTGGAATGAGTGGAGGAGTAGCCTAGTGGTTAGTTCAGTGGACTTTGATCCTGGGGAACTGTATTGGGCAATCAAGCCATTGTGACATCACTGATGAGGTTGGCTCTTATTGGTGGAATGAGTGGAGGAGTAGCCTAGTGGTTAGTGCAGTGGACTTTGATCCTGGGGAACTGTATTGGGCAATCAAGCCATTGTGACATCACTGATGAGGTTGGCTCTTATTGGTGGAATGAGTGGAGGAGTAGCCTAGTGGTTAGTTCAGTGGACTTTGATCCTGGGGAACTGTATTGGGCAATCAAGCCATTGTGACATCACTGATGAGGTTGGCTCTTATTGGTGGAATGAGTGGAGGAGTAGCCTAGTGGTTAGTTCAGTGGACTTTGATCCTGGGGAACTGTATTGGGCAATCAAGCCATTGTGACATCACTGATGAGGTTGGCTCTTATTGGTGGAATGAGTGGAGGAGTAGCCTAGTGGTTAGTTCAGTGGACTTTGATCCTGGGGAACTGTATTGGGCAATCAAGCCATTGTGACATCACTGATGAGGTTGGCTCTTATTGGTGGAATGAGTGGAGGAGTAGCCTAGTGGTTAGTTCAGTGGACTTTGATCCTGGGGAACTGTATTGGGCAATCAAGCCATTGTGACATCACTGATGAGGTTGGCTCTTATTGGTGGAATGAGTGGAGGAGTAGCCTAGTGGTTAGTTCAGTGGACTTTGATCCTGGGGAACTGTATTGGGCAATCAAGCCATTGTGACATCACTGATGAGGTTGGCTCTTATTGGTGGAATGAGTGGAGGAGTAGCCTAGTGGTTAGTTCAGTGGACTTTGATCCTGGGGAACTGTATTGGGCAATCAAGCCATTGTGACATCACTGATGAGGTTGGCTCTTATTGGTGGAATGAGTGGAGGAGTAGCCTAGTGGTTAGTTCAGTGGACTTTGATCCTGGGGAACTGTATTGGGCAATCAAGCCATTGTGACATCACTGATGAGGTTGGCTCTTATTGGTGGAATGAGTGGAGGAGTAGCCTAGTGGTTAGTTCAGTGGACTTTGATCCTGGGGAACTGTATTGGGCAATCAAGCCATTGTGACATCACTGATGAGGTTGGCTCTTATTGGTGGAATGAGTGGAGGAGTAGCCTAGTGGTTAGTTCAGTGGACTTTGATCCTGGGGAACTGTATTGGGCAATCAAGCCATTGTGACATCACTGATGAGGTTGGCTCTTATTGGTGGAATGAGTGGAGGAGTAGCCTAGTGGTTAGTTCAGTGGACTTTGATCCTGGGGAACTGTATTGGGCAATCAAGCCATTGTGACATCACTGATGAGGTTGGCTCTTATTGGTGGAATGAGTGGAGGAGTAGCCTAGTGGTTAGTTCAGTGGACTTTGATCCTGGGGAACTGTATTGGGCAATCAAGCCATTGTGACATCACTGATGAGGTTGGCTCTTATTGGTGGAATGAGTGGAGGAGTAGCCTAGTGGTTAGTGCAGTGGACTTTGATCCTGGGGAACTGTATTGGGCAATCAAGCCATTGTGACATCACTGATGAGGTTGGCTCTTATTGGTGGAATGAGTGGAGGAGTAGCCTAGTGGTTAGTGCAGTGGACTTTGATCCTGGGGAACTGTATTGGGCAATCAAGCCATTGTGACATCACTGATGAGGTTGGCTCTTATTGGTGGAATGAGTGGAGGAGTAGCCTAGTGGTTAGTTCAGTGGACTTTGATCCTGGGGAACTGTATTGGGCAATCAAGCCATTGTGACATCACTGATGAGGTTGGCTCTTATTGGTGGAATGAGTGGAGGAGTAGCCTAGTGGTTAGTTCAGTGGACTTTGATCCTGGGGAACTGTATTGGGCAATCAAGCCATTGTGACATCACTGATGAGGTTGGCTCTTATTGGTGGAATGAGTGGAGGAGTAGCCTAGTGGTTAGTTCAGTGGACTTTGATCCTGGGGAACTGTATTGGGCAATCAAGCCATTGTGACATCACTGATGAGGTTGGCTCTTATTGGTGGAATGAGTGGAGGAGTAGCCTAGTGGTTAGTTCAGTGGACTTTGATCCTGGGGAACTGTATTGGGCAATCAAGCCATTGTGACATCACTGATGAGGTTGGCTCTTATTGGTGGAATGAGTGGAGGAGTAGCCTAGTGGTTAGTTCAGTGGACTTTGATCCTGGGGAACTGTATTGGGCAATCAAGCCATTGTGACATCACTGATGAGGTTGGCTCTTATTGGTGGAATGAGTGGAGGAGTAGCCTAGTGGTTAGTTCAGTGGACTTTGATCCTGGGGAACTGTATTGGGCAATCAAGCCATTGTGACATCACTGATGAGGTTGGCTCTTATTGGTGGAATGAGTGGAGGAGTAGCCTAGTGGTTAGTTCAGTGGACTTTGATCCTGGGGAACTGTATTGGGCAATCAAGCCATTGTGACATCACTGATGAGGTTGGCTCTTATTGGTGGAATGAGTGGAGGAGTAGCCTAGTGGTTAGTTCAGTGGACTTTGATCCTGGGGAACTGTATTGGGCAATCAAGCCATTGTGACATCACTGATGAGGTTGGCTCTTATTGGTGGAATGAGTGGAGGAGTAGCCTAGTGGTTAGTTCAGTGGACTTTGATCCTGGGGAACTGTATTGGGCAATCAAGCCATTGTGACATCACTGATGAGGTTGGCTCTTATTGGTGGAATGAGTGGAGGAGTAGCCTAGTGGTTAGTTCAGTGGACTTTGATCCTGGGGAACTGTATTGGGCAATCAAGCCATTGTGACATCACTGATGAGGTTGGCTCTTATTGGTGGAATGAGTGGAGGAGTAGCCTAGTGGTTAGTTCAGTGGACTTTGATCCTGGGGAACTGTATTGGGCAATCAAGCCATTGTGACATCACTGATGAGGTTGGCTCTTATTGGTGGAATGAGTGGAGGAGTAGCCTAGTGGTTAGTTCAGTGGACTTTGATCCTGGGGAACTGTATTGGGCAATCAAGCCATTGTGACATCACTGATGAGGTTGGCTCTTATTGGTGGAATGAGTGGAGGAGTAGCCTAGTGGTTAGTGCAGTGGACTTTGATCCTGGGGAACTGTATTGGGCAATCAAGCCATTGTGACATCACTGATGAGGTTGGCTCTTATTGGTGGAATGAGTGGAGGAGTAGCCTAGTGGTTAGTTCAGTGGACTTTGATCCTGGGGAACTGTATTGGGCAATCAAGCCATTGTGACATCACTGATGAGGTTGGCTCTTATTGGTGGAATGAGTGGAGGAGTAGCCTAGTGGTTAGTGCAGTGGACTTTGATCCTGGGGAACTGTATTGGGCAATCAAGCCATTGTGACATCAGTGATGAGGTTGGCTCTTATTGGTGGAATGAGTGGAGGAGTAGCCTAGTGGTTAGTGCAGTGGACTTTGATCCTGGGGAACTGTATTGGGCAATCAAGCCATTGTGACATCACTGATGAGGTTGGCTCTTATTGGTGGAATGAGTGGAGGAGTAGCCTAGTGGTTAGTTCAGTGGACTTTGATCCTGGGGAACTGTATTGGGCAATCAAGCCATTGTGACATCACTGATGAGGTGGCTCTTATTGGTGGAATGAGTGGAGGAGTAGCCTAGAGGTTAGTTCAGTGGACTTTGATCCTGGGGAACTGTATTGGGCAATCAAGCCATTGTGACATCACTGATGAGGTTGGCTCTTATTGGTGGAATGAGTGGAGGAGTAGCCTAGTGGTTAGTTCAGTGGACTTTGATCCTGGGGAACTGTATTGGGCAATCAAGCCATTGTGACATCACTGATGAGGTTGGCTCTTATTGGTGGAATGAGTGGAGGAGTAGCCTAGTGGTTAGTTCAGTGGACTTTGATCCTGGGGAACTGTATTGGGCAATCAAGCCATTGTGACATCACTGATGAGGTTGGCTCTTATTGGTGGAATGAGTGGAGGAGTAGCCTAGTGGTTAGTGCAGTGGACTTTGATCCTGGGGAACTGTATTGGGCAATCAAGCCATTGTGACATCACTGAGGAGGTGGCTCTTATTGGTGGAATGAGTGGAGGAGTAGCCTAGTGGTTAGTTCAGTGGACTTTGATCCTGGGGAACTGTATTGGGCAATCAAGCCATTGTGACATCACTGATGAGGTTGGCTCTTATTGGTGGAATGAGTGGAGGAGTAGCCTAGTGGTTAGTGCAGTGGACTTTGATCCTGGGGAACTGTATTGGGCAATCAAGCCATTGTGACATCACTGATGAGGTTGGCTCTTATTGGTGGAATGAGTGGAGGAGTAGCCTAGTGGTTAGTGCAGTGGACTTTGATCCTGGGGAACTGTATTGGGCAATCAAGCCATTGTGACATCACTGATGAGGTTGGCTCTTATTGGTGGAATGAGTGGAGGAGTAGCCTAGTGGTTAGTTCAGTGGACTTTGATCCTGGGGAACTGTATTGGGCAATCAAGCCATTGTGACATCACTGATGAGGTTGGCTCTTATTGGTGGAATGAGTGGAGGAGTAGCCTAGTGGTTAGTTCAGTGGACTTTGATCCTGGGGAACTGTATTGGGCAATCAAGCCATTGTGACATCACTGATGAGGTTGGCTCTTATTGGTGGAATGAGTGGAGGAGTAGCCTAGTGGTTAGTTCAGTGGACTTTGATCCTGGGGAACTGTATTGGGCAATCAAGCCATTGTGACATCACTGATGAGGTTGGCTCTTATTGGTGGAATGAGTGGAGGAGTAGCCTAGTGGTTAGTGCAGTGGACTTTGATCCTGGGGAACTGTATTGGGCAATCAAGCCATTGTGACATCACTGATGAGGTTGGCTCTTATTGGTGGAATGAGTGGAGGAGTAGCCTAGTGGTTAGTTCAGTGGACTTTGATCGTGGGGAACTGTATTGGGCAATCAAGCCATTGTGACATCACTGATGAGGTTGGCTCTTATTGGTGGAATGAGTGGAGGAGTAGCCTAGTGGTTAGTGCAGTGGACTTTGATCCTGGGGAACTGTATTGGGCAATCAAGCCATTGTGACATCACTGATGAGGTTGGCTCTTATTGGTGGAATGAGTGGAGGAGTAGCCTAGTGGTTAGTGCAGTGGACTTTGATCCTGGGGAACTGTATTGGGCAATCAAGCCATTGTGACATCACTGATGAGGTTGGCTCTTATTGGTGGAATGAGTGGAGGAGTAGCCTAGTGGTTAGTGCAGTGGATTTGATCCTGGGGAACTGAGTTCAATTCCCACTGCAGCTCCTTGTGACTCTGGGCAAGTCACTTAACCCTCCATTGCCCTGGTACAAAATAAGTACCTGAATATATGTAAACCGCTTTGAATGTAGTTGCAAAAACCTCAGAAAGGCGGTATATCAAGTCCCATTTCCCTTTCCCTTATGACATCACAATATCAGAAGTGAGCCAAGTATGGGGCAATCAAGCCATTGTGACATCACTGATGAGGTTGGCTCTTATTGGTAGAATGAGTGGAGGAGTAGCCTAGTGGTTAGTGCAGTGGACTTTGATCCTGGGGAACTGTATTGGGCAATCAAGCCATTGTGACATCACTGATGAGGTTGGCTCTTATTGGTGGAATGAGTGGAGGAGTAGCCTAGTGGTTAGTGCAGTGGATTTGATCCTGGGGAACTGAGTTCAATTCCCACTGCAGCTCCTTGTGACTCTGGGCAAGTCACTTAACCCTCCATTGCCCTGGTACAAAATAAGTACCTGAATATATGTAAACCGCTTTGAATGTAGTTGCAAAAACCTCAGAAAGGCGGTATATCAAGTCCCATTTCCCTTTCCCTTATGACATCACAATATCAGAAGTGAGCCAAGTATGGGGCAATCAAGCCATTGTGACATCACTGATGAGGTTGGCTCTTATTGGTGGAATGAGTGGAGGAGTAGCCTAGTGGTTAGTGCAGTGGACTTTGATCCTGGGGAACTGTATTGGGCAATCAAGCCATTGTGACATCACTGATGAGGTTGGCTCTTATTGGTGGAATGAGTGGAGGAGTAGCCTAGTGGTTAGTGCAGTGGACTTTGATCCTGGGGAACTGAGTTCAATTCCCACTGCAGCTCCTTGTGACTCTGGGCAAGTCACTTAACCCTCCATTGCCCCAGGTACAAATAAGTACCTGTATATAATATGGAAACTGCTTTGAATGTAGTTGCAAGAAAACACAAAAAGGTGGTATATCAAGTCCCATTTCCCTTTTCCTATTTGAGATTCTACAAGGAATGTTGCTATTATTTGAGACAAGCAACAAAGCCCGTTTAGTGAAAAATGAAATGGGCCCTAGGAAAGCTATCCTCTAAGCGATTTCTCCTCTCTCCCCTCCCCTCCCCTCTACATGGAACGTTGCTAGTGGAGGAGTAGCCTAGTGGTTAGTCCAGCGATTCTCCTCTGCCCTGCCCTCCCCTCCGTGTCCCGAGATTCTGGCCTCCCCTCCGTGTCCCGTGATTCTCCTGTGCCCTAGTGCCCTTCCTTCCCCTCCTATCCCCTCCATGTCCCGTGATTCTGGCTTCCCCTCCGTGTCCAGCGATTCTCCTCTGCCCTCCCCTCCCATCCCATATCCAGCGATCCTCCCCTCCCATCCCATGTCCAGCGATCCTCCCCTCCCCTGCCCTCCCACCCACGGCCAGTGACTCTATCCTTCCTGCCACCATGCCTTTAAACCATTCGTCTTACCTCAGGTGGCAGTGGTGGCAGGCTGAGCTCGTGTCACCTCCAGCCTTCCCTTGCCTTCCCTCTCAGTGTCCTGCCCTCCTCTGATGTCATTTCGTCTTTATGCAAGGGCGGGACACTGAGAGGGAAGGGAACGCTGGAGGTGAGCTGACGTCAGCATGCTGTTATGAATCCAGCCAGCCATCCATCCAGGGAAGCAGAGTTACAAATTATTATATAGAGATTCTGTTGCTACTATTTGAGATTCTACATGGAATGTTGCTAGTGGAGGAGTGGCCTAGTGGTTAGTGCAGTGGACTTTGATCCTGGGGAACTGTGATTAGCGCATGCCTAAAACACGCACCTACACTACCACAAGCCATTTTTCAGTGCGCCTTTGTAAAAGGACCCCTTATCCCTCCATTGCCCAAAAAACTTAGATTGTGAACCCTCTAGGGTATAATTTGTACAGATCTGCGTACATCTAGTAGCGCTATAGAAATGATTAGTAGCAGTATGAGATACATATACTTTCTCCCCCAAGTATCCTCTCCTTTATCCTACCTAATATTTAACACACTTGAAAGTGATTACACTTTTCTTACCAACTGCCTAAATAGCGTGAGCTTCCCGGGGCTGGGAGAAAAATGGCGTCTATCTCCTTGGAACACTTGTACATGCGCATTAACTTTCTCCCCTTATAAACATAGATAGATACTGTCACGTGACTACTCCCAGCCACTCTACTTTTTTTTTATTTATTTATTTATTTAAATTTTTTCAGTTACAAGTTACACTTATAAAACTGAAAAGCGGCATGTAATACATTTACATATTAGTTTTACAAAGAAAAGGAAAAAGCACTAAAGCTTTCTTAAGCCTTCTCAGACCACAATACGTTACAGGGGGCGAAGAACACTTAATAGGAGTATATTTAGAAAACATATACCAAAACTTAGCAAATGGCCTGACCTTAAAACGGCGAATAACTATTTTAGACTCCATCTTTAATATGCAGTCTATTCAATAATTTTCTTAGCTTCTATAAATGATTTCAAGTGGCTCGGGTCAAGAAAAACATATTTGTTACCCTGGTATTTCACACAACATTTGCAGGGATATGCCAATAGAAATGAGGCTCCCATCGCCCTAACCTCTTCTCTAAAAGCCAAGAAGGCTTTACGTCGTTCTTGAGTAGTCTTTACAACATCTGGGAATACCCAAATCTTTTGTCCACAGAAAGTTTTTGAAGAATTTTTAAAGTATACTTTCATCAAAGAATTCAAATCCTGTTCGAAGACAAAAGAGATGAGCAAAGTCCGTCGATCCTTAACCTCCGATAATGAATCTTCTAGAAGCTCTGAAATATTCAAAGTATCAATTTCTTGAGAAACTCTATTATCAGTTATTTTTGAAACAGGAAGATAATACAGTTTATTGACCGGTGGGATTGCAGCTTGTGGATATTTAAGAATTTCAACCAGGTATTTTTTGAAAAGGTCAAGAGCCGATATCCCTCTGGCCAACGGAAAATTTAACATTCTTAAATTCAGTCTCCTATTGAAGTTTTCAAATTGTTCTATTTTGCGTGCAATCATAATTTTGTCTTTAATCAACATCTCCTTAGTAGATTTTAAAGTTTGATGTTCAGCTTGAATTTGTGTTACTCGAGTCAACATGTCTTGCTTTACATCTTCAAGGGCTAAGGTTAGAGAGTCTACTTTGTTTACCAGTATAGTAGTTTCCTGCGATACTTTTGTGACTGTAGCCGTTAAATTTTGTAATATAGTCCAAATAGACTGCAAAGTTACCTCCCTGGGAGCTTCCACGTCTGCTTCCATGATTGTATCACCTGTGTTCTGAGGTGAGGAGCTGCCGATCAAGGCTAAACCGCTACCGACTTCCGGTGCTGTTAGCCGTTGTATCTCATCTCGAGAAGACGCAGGACAGGGAGGTGTAGCGGATTCGGGCGGAGAGAGTGAAATCTCATTCCCAAGCAAGGCTGTCGCTCCTCCGGCAGCCTGAACAGCGGGACTCAACGCTCCAGTATTAGTCCGGGGGTCGGAAGCATAGCGAAGAATCGTCTGTTGGATTGGCGACGAGGTTCTTGCCGGCAGCAGCACGGCCTTGACCACGGCCTTTCTTTTAGAATGCGGCATTATTTCTTGAGGTAAAGCAGTAAAATTGCAAAATGAAGGCTCCAGTCCTCACAGACGCTCTCGCCTGCACTCCCACTCAGGTCGCCATCTTAACTCCCGCCACTCTACTTTTTATTTAGCCCCAGCGGGGTCACCGTTCTCCACTCATATATTAACCTTTGTTCTTTATTAAACATACTTTGCAAAATATCCCCTCCTACATCTACATTATATTGCACCAGGACTACAAACTTTAATTGACTAACCAGCTCATTTTCAAAAGAGAAGGGTGCCCATATTCCGACCCAAATCGGGAGATAGGCGCCCTTCTCCCATGGGCGCCCAAATCGGTATAATCGAAAGCCGATTTTGGACGCCTCCAACTGCAGTCTGTCGCAGGAACGAACAAAGTTGACGGGGACGTGTTGGAGGCGTGGTGAAGGCGGGACTGGGGCGTGTTTATCGGCCGAGGAGAGATGGGCGCCCTCGGCCGATAATGGAAAAAAGAAGGGCGGCAGAAGCGAGAATTTGGGCTGCTTTTTTTGGACCCTTTTTTTTCACGAACAAGTCCCCAAAAAGTGCCCCAACTGCCCAGATGACCACCCGAGGGAATTGGGGATGACCTCCCCTGACTCCCCCAGTGGTCAACTAACCCCCTCCCACCCAAAAAAAACAACTTTAAAAACTTTTTTTTTCCAGCCTAAATGCCAGCCTCAAATGTCATACCCAGCTCCATGACAGCAGTATGCAGATCCCTGGAGCAGTTGTTAGTGGGTGCAGTGCACTTCAGGCAGGTGGACCCAGGCCCACCCCCCTCCCTACCTATTACACTTGTGGTGGTAAATGGGAGCCCTCCAACCTCCCACTCAAAACCCACTGTACCCATATGTAGGTGCCCCCCTTCACCCATAAGTGCTATGGTAATGATGTAGAGTTGTAGGGAGTGGGTTTTGGGGGGGGGAGGGCTCACACCCAAGGGAAGGGAGCTATGGACTTGGGAGGTATTTTACTGTTTTTTTTTTACTTTTTACAAGTGCCCCTTAGGGTGCCCGGTTGGTGTCCTGGCATGTGAGGGGGACCAGTGCACTATGAATCCTGGCCCCTCCCACGACCAAATGCCTTGGATGTGTTCGTTTTTGAGCTGGGCGCCTTCGGTTTCCATTATCGCTGAAAACCGATACCGCCCATCTCAAATCCGCCCAATTCCAATGCATTTGCCCGGCACCAACCGTATTATTGAAACAAAAGATGGATGCCCATCTTTTTCGAAAATACGGTCCGTCCCACCCCTTCACGTACCCATCCTCGGAGATAGTCGCCCATGGAGATGGGCGTCCGCGTTCGATTATGCCCCTCCATGTGTATGCTTACCCTCTACCCAGTGGGCTACCAGGGGCGCTTCCATGTTTTGTAATCTGATATTACTCAAATTCTGTACTAAACAATGTTTAATTTTCTTTGTAGCTTGACCAATATACCATAGGTCACACGGACACATGATGGCGTGGATGTCAAAAGAGGACTCACAATTTGTTTTAGATCGCAAATAAAATATTTTTCTTTTGTTTGATTTGGTATTTGGATGCTAGCAGTTTCTAAAGCATATTGACAATATATACATCCACCATAGGAATTAGTTACTATTTTCTGATCTATAGTATGTAACTAGGAGAAAGAGTTTACTCAGTTGATGATAATTTATTGGATATAAATAAGGAAGAATGACTTCAACAGGGTGGACTTCCAATACAGGGTTGTCGGAAGAGCAAATTTCACAGTTATTGGGAGAGAATAGATTGTTTGGCTCAGATATAGGGTTGGGCAGATATATATAAAGTGTATAAGTATCTGATTAGAACGGAATTTCATTCTAGACCATTGGTAGAATATTGTCACGTGAAACGTGTACCCAGAGGTTTAAGAATATATATGGAAAAAATGTTGTTATTTTCCTTTTTAATCAGGGCCGTGCCGACACGGTAAGCGAGGTAAGCATGGCAGGAGGGCGCCATCCTCTGGGGGGCGCCCCGCCGCACCATGCTTACCTCGCCCTCTTCTCCCCAGATCCTTGTCCTTTTTTTTTTTTGTTTAAATTTACCTCTCCGGCGCGTGGCAGCGTAGCGTTAGTGAGGAGGTGGCGCTCCCCTGCCCCGACGTGTCAGTCTTTTCCCTTTGCTCGGTTCCGCCTTCTTCTGATGTCAGAAATGATGTCAGAAGAAGGCGGAACACTGAGTGAAGGGAAGAAGACACGTCGGGGCGGGGGAGCGCCACCTCCTTCTCACTAACGCTACGCTGCCGCGCACCGGAGAGGTAAATTTAAACAAAAAGGAAAAGGATCTGGGGAGAAGAGGGCGGGTAGTGTAGCGATCGTTTTCGGGGGGGGGGGGCGCGCCGGCGGGGCCAACTGCAGGGGGGCGCCGGAGACCCTAGGCACGGCCCTGTTTTTAATGACTCCTCTTAGTAATATAAATTATTACTTAGTAATATTAATTCAAAAGGTGTGAAGCCTGTGAAACTGGGATTACCTTAATCAGTGGGAATTGGATTAGAGACTCAAGAGTTCGCATTGTTAAATAATTTCTGGTTTTAAAAGAGAAAAAATAAAATTAGGTGTATTATTTTTTTACTAATATTGGACAATAAGTATGTTTCCAATGAAATAAATTGAATATACACCGTTTTGGGTTTGAAGAAGCCAACCAGACGATCAATGTGGAATACTGATTCAGATAAATAATAACTGGGGATAATCAGGTTAATACCACATGCTTTTTCTGTTTACTGTTGTTTAATTGATCTCCTTGTCTTGTTTCACTCTCCTTATTTTGTGGTCTAAGGAAGAATATAGAATTACCTGATTGAAATAATTCTTGTGCGTTACTTTTTCTGTATTTCTGGCAAGTTATTTTATTGATTGTAAACTAGGTTCTTGGATGATAATGAATATGTTAAACAATGGAATGTGTTGATATCTCAAGCCTCATTGGATTTAATGTTGAGTACTATTATATTTAGTACAGGAACAGGAATCAAATAATCATGTAATTTCAAAAAAAGATTCCTTTTAGCCCACTCACTAATAAAGCAATTAATTTTCAGGTATTGCACCTCACGATGTTTTTTTTTTCGAGAAGGATTTTTCCTGCATCTACTCCATCAGTACCGAAGAAGTTACTATCACCATCTTGAACGTATCAGCATTGTTTTTTGTATTTTAAACTTTTTTATCTTAAGAACGTTAGCAAAAATTTTAATATTTTTAATAAATGATATAAATGATAAACATCACTGAGCTGCATAATTATTTTCAAAAGGGGAAGCTGTGCCCACAGGTTTCACCAGCAGCTGTTTCAAGGAGCTCCCCAGTAGCTGTTTCAAGGAGCTCCCCTTTCAGCACCTCTAGATTACGCTGCTGGCATCCACTGCTATATCATTAGCAAATGGCCATTAATGCAAAAAGCAGAAAACCAGGGTTTTTACAGCTGCAGTAAAAATGACCTTAGAACACAGGAAAGACCAAAATAAGGGTGCGCTAAGGTCTATTTTTACCGCAACTTAATAGGAGGACCCCTTAGACAGCAAAGGGCCCTTTTACAAAACTGCAGCAAGCACTAACACATGCTTAATGCAAAAAAATGGTGTAGCACAGGGAGCGCTGAGGCGTACCATGGTAATTTAACATAGTAGATGACGACAGAGAAAGACCTGTATGGTCCATTCAGTCTGCCCACAAGATAAACTCATATGTGCTACTTTATGTGTATACCTGACCTTGATTTGCCTCTGCCTTTTTCAGGGCACAGACTGTAGAAGTCTTGCCCAGCACTAGCCCCGCCTCCCAACCATTAGCCCCGCCTCCTACCACCGGCTCTGCCACCCAATCTCGGCTAAGCTTCTGAGGATCCATTCCTTCTGGATTCTTTATCCCACGCATTTTGGGGATGTGTGTGTGTACTACCTAGTGCTAAAAAATAAAATTTCTTTTGCACTGGGAGCATGTCTGGGGCAGAGAGTGGACGTGTTCTGCGCTAATCAGTTATCACAGCTACATTGCCGTGCACTCATCGATTAGCATGTGCTTAGCTTGTGAACCCTTGCCGCCAACATAGTGGGTGGCGGTAAGAGCTCATGCTGCAGTTGGGTTTAATGGCCACGCACTAAGGGGTCCTTGTATAAAGGCACGCTAGCCAGAAGTGGAGCCAAAGTTGACGGCGCGGGGGGGGGGGGGAGAGTGAGAGCGGACTTCCACCAGCACCGGCACACATTTTCAGTGCAACATGACGAGAAAAAGTAGGCACCGGCAGAACTCCATTTGGGGGAGTGGCCGCTCCCCTGGCGCACCACCTAGCTACGCCACTGACGCTAGCGTTTTTAGCACGTGCATTAAATATGTGTGTGCTAAACGCTGGAGATACCCATATAGTCCTTGGTACGCCCTTGGTACGCCACTGATGCTCAGAACCCTTATTTTATCATCCTCACTTTAATATTCCCTTATTTCTTGTTTGTCCTGTTTGTCCTAATTAGATTGTAAGCTCTGTGGAGCAGGGACTCTCTCTTCATGTTCAAGTGTACAGCGCTGCGTACATCTAGTAGCGCTATAGAAATGATAAGTAGTAGTAGTAGTAGTAATGCATGTGCTCTAGGACAGTAGTTATATCTATATATATAAAACTCACCCTCAACGTTCTATTTGCTCTGACGTCACTGAAGCCAGTTCGTATGTTCGAAGCTCTGAAGCCACAGAAAATCAGTCTCTGGGCCCCGCCCTCACGTCAAACGTTATGACGTTGAGGGCGGAGCACATTCAAGGAGCCAACTGCAAATCCCTAGCCGGAAGCAACCTGCACGTCCCTCCCGGCCGGGTGGCGCGCGGAGTAGTGCGGCGGTTGCACGCGTGCACGGGGAGCATGCGCAGTGGCTGGGGGCCGCAGCGGTAGGTACTGTAGCGCAGGAGAGAGGGCGGGAGGAGGAGGAGGAGGCGGCCCGGCGGCCGGGATGGGGAGGAGGAGGATGGGAGAACTAAGCCGTCGTCGTCGTCGTCCTGGAGGTGAAGAGCAGCGCACTGGCCGGTAAGGGTTGCGGTGCTGGGAGGGAGCAGTCCGGAGGCACTGGAGCAGGAGGTGGGGTACCGGGTACCATCTGCACTGCAGGGGCGGCTGAGGGGATGGGATCAGGGGAGCTGTTGGGTAGAAGAGAATGAGCTGCAGCACGTGTTTTGTCCAGTGAGTCCCCCCCCCCAGGGGATGTTGTCCTGCGCTGGTCCTACCCCCTCCCCCCCGCCCCGGGGATGCTCTCTCCCCAGCCCCCCCTCCAGGCACCGAGCGATTCCCTGGGTGGATGGAAGGAGAGCAGGGGACAGAGGAGACTCGCTGGGTGGCGGGAGGGGGGCAGGGGAGAGAACAGCATCGCTGGGGTGGATACAGGGAGGGGGAACCCTGGCACATACTCTCATTCACACACACACACTCGCACCCACTCTCACTCTCTCTCTGTCACACACACACACTCGCACATTCACTGTCTCTCAAAGTCACTCTCACACACGCTCTCTCAAACATACACACTCCGAGGAAAACCTTGCTAGTGCCCGTTTCCTTTAATACAGAAACGGGCCTTTTTTATTAGTATTTTATAAAATGCAAACATACATTATAGCTCTGTCTGTGCTCCACCCAAACCACTCCCCTCCCCCATCCTGTGAATGCCAACATGGGGTCCACATGCAAGTACATGTGACCTTTCAGCTTGCATACTTTTTATGTACATATATATGGCCATGCAGTTTTATAAAACATTATTTCCAGGTGTAAAACAGGCTATGGGTGCAGGGGGAAAAAAACCCTTTAAAAATTACCCCCTATGTTGAGGAAGGGGGAAAACAGCTGTTTTGCTGTACAATCAGACCTTCTGTGAAGAGCCAGCAGCCCTCCTTCAGGCTGAGCCATCCTAGAGGCTCTCACATGTGATTTAGAAATATTTTCCTCGGTGATATGCAAATTCAATAACTTTTAGAAGCCAGTGTGCTGCACTGCAAAGCTTCAAAGGCTTAATGGGAAGCAGAGCCGCTTCTAAGGAGCCTTGTTTGGAAGTGATTCCTTCCCAGGCTGCACAAGACTTGATCTCCTTCCAGGGTCTAAGCAGCTCATTCACTGTCAAACAAGTCTGCGGGTCGGTCGCAGTATTGTTTCCTAATTGCAAAATAAAGCAATCGGGTTAGATGTTTGTTATTTGAAACTAAAGGTCTTCTCGGTGTCTTTTTCATGCTTTCATACAAACATCTATATCATTGTCTGAGAATACTTGACCAGAAGTGTAGTGGAGTTTAAAAGTTTTGGCACATGTGTAAAAGTACTGTTCCATTGTGCTATATCCCCCTGGGGATAAAAATATAAGCTTTTCATACAAAGCTATCTTGTCTGGTTTGCAAGACAGGATAGGAGAAAGAGGGTGGTGTATGAGGATGAAGAGGGACAGGCAGTATAGCTTGTGAGGGATGGTGAAGAGAGGGCTGTGTATGAGGAGATGGGGAAGCAGTGTGGCTTGCTAGGATAGTAGAGGGAGGGCTGTGTATGGAGGAGTACATAAGTATTCCATTCAAGGGCAGACCAAAGGTCCAGCGAGCCCAGCATCCTGTTTCCAACAGTGGCCAATCCAGGTCACAAGTACCTGGCAAGATCCCAAAACAGTATAATACATTTTAGGCTGCTTTTCCCAGAAATAAGCAGTGGATTTTCCCAAGTCCATTTTAATAATAGCTTATGGACTTTTCTTTTAGGAAGCTATCCAAACCATTTTTAAACCCTGCCAAGCTGACCGCTTTTACTACATTCTCTGGCAATGAATTCCAGAGTTTAATTACACGTTGAGTGAAGAAATATTTTCTCCGATCCATTTTAAATTTACTACTTTGCAGCTTCATTGCGTGTCCCCTAGTCCTAGTATATTTGGAAAGAGTAAACAATCAATTCACTTCTACCTGTTCCACTCCACTCATTATTTTATAGACCTCTATCATATCTCCCTTCAGCCATCTTTTCTCCAAGCTGAAGAGCCCTAGTCGCTTTAGCCTTTCCTCATAGGGAAGTCGTCCCATCCCCTTAATCTTTTTCGTCACCCTTCTCTGTACCTTTTCTAATTCCAGTATATCTTTTTTGAGATGAGGTGACAAGAATTGAACACAATATTCGAGGTGCAGTCGCACCATGAAGCGATAAAGTCCTCATTTTTGTTTCCAATTCCTTTCTTAATAATACCTAACATTCTATTTGCTTTTTTAGTGGCCGCCGCACACTGAGCAGAGGGTTTCAACGTATCATCAACGACAACGCCTAGATCCCTTTCCCAGGATGGGGGGGGGGGGGGAGGTGGTACTTGAGGAGTGAGGGAGGGTGTTGAATGGAAGGAATGGTACATGAGAGGATGAAGAGGGGCAGGAAGTCTACCAACCTCCTCTACATTCCTTTCACACAGTACCCTCCAGGCCCCATCCCTTTGATTCAGTGCCCTCCCTCTATCATTCTTCACAAGTTACACTGCCTGCCTCTATTCATCCACTCATGTAATGTGATGGGTGATGGAAGGAAGGTGGTTTATGAGGGACTGGGTAGAGAGGATGGTGCATGGAGGGGGGGATGGCATGGAAGGGAAATGAATGAGAAGAGGGAGACAGCCTGCAGATTGTGATGGGTGTGGTAGAGGGAATGGGATGAGGTGGGAGGGCAGTACAGCTTGTGAGCGGAAGAGGAAGGAGGGCAATGCATTAGGGGATGGCAGGAGGGCAGTGTATCTTGTGAAAATAAGAGGATGGAGGTCAGTGCATTAGGGGATGGGCAGTAGGGCCGTGTAGCTTGTGAGGGGAGGGGGAGGAGGCTGATATATTTTTCATTTATATCCTGCTCTTCTGCAAAGGGACCCAGATCAGTTTATAGCATAATAATCAATACAACAAAAACTGGAAATAACATATAATGTATAATATAGCCCCTCTTTTGGATTCTCATCAGAGACCAGGGGCTCATCTAGTTACAATTACAATGTAGAAACTTTTGGAATTTTGGAAGCCCAGTCTAGATGCATTCCACATATTTGCAAAGGTGGAAAGAAAAGAAAACGACAGCCAGCATGGTTAAAAGGTGAAGTAAAAGAGCCTATTACAGCCGAAAGATTGTCCTTCTAAGAATGGAAAAAGATCTAAATGAAGAAAACAAGAAGCAACATAAGCACTGGCAAGTCAGATGCAAAGCATTAATAAAGAAGGCTAGAAGAGAAACTTGCTGCAGAGGCTAAAATTCACAGTAACAACTTTTTCAGGTACATAAGAAGCAGAAAACCTGTGAGGGAATCCATGGGATCATTAGATCACGAAGGAGCAAAAGGGGAGCTCAGGGATGGCAAGGCCATAGTGGAGAAACTGAATGAATTCTTTGCTTCTGTCTTTACGGGAAAAGATGTAAGAGATCTGCCTGTACCTGAAATGGTTTTCAAGGGTGATGATGCGGAGGAACTGAAAAAAATCTCGGTGATCCTGGAAGATGTGTCTGAGCCAAATTGACAAATTAAAGAGTAGTAAATCACCTGGACTGGATGGCATACATCCAAGGGTACTCAAAGAACTCAAGCATGAAATTGCTGATCTTCTGTTAGTAATATGTAACCTGTTGTTAAAATCATCCGTAGTACCTGAAGATAGGAGGGTGATGCCAATTTTTTAGAAGGGTTCTATTTAATATATTTATAAATGATATGAAAATCAGAACAATGAGTGAGGTGGACAAATGCAAGGTGACGCACATTGGAAAGAATAATCCAATCCATAGTTACCTGATGCTAGAGTCCACCTTGGGGGTCAGCACTCAAGAAATAGATCTAGGTATCATTGTAGATAATACGCTGAAATCTTCTGCTCAGTGTGCGGTGGCAACCAGAAAAGCAAACAGGATGCTAGGAATTATTAGGATGTCCAACCGCCACCTGAAACTGAACATGGCCAAGACAGAGCTTATTGTCTTCCCACCCAAACCCACTTCTCCTCTCCCTCCACTCTATCTCAGTTGATAACACCCTCATCCTCCCCGTCTCATCTGCCGGCAACCTCGGAGTCATCTTTGACTCTTCCCTCTCCTTCTCTGCACATATCCAGCAGACAGCCAAGACCTGTCGCTTCTTTCTCTATAACATCAGCAAAATTCGCCTTTTCCTCTCTGAGCACACCACCCGAACTCTTGTCCACTCTCTCATTACCTCTCGCCTTGACTACTGCAACCTACTCCTCACTGGCCTCCCACTTAGCCATCTATCCCCCCTTCAGTCTCTTCAGAACTCTGCTGCACGTCTTATCTTCCACCTGGACCGATATATCACCCCTCTCCTCAAGTCACTTCACTGGCTTCCGATTAGGTACCACATACAGTTCAAGCTTCTCCTACTAACCTACAAATGCACTCGATCTGCAGCCCCTCCCTACCTCTCTACTCTCATCTCCCCCTACATTCCTACGTGTGACCTCCACTCTCAAGAGTGGAGGAGTGGCCTAGTGGTTAGGGTGGTGGACTTTGGTCCTGGGGAACTGAGGAACTGAGTTTGATTCCCAGCACAGGCAGCTCCTTGTGACTCTGGGCAAGTCACTTAACCCTCCATTGCCCGCCGCATACAGCCTGCCATGAGTGGGAAAGCGCAGGGTACAAATGTAACAAAAATAAATAAATAAATCCCTCCTTTCAGTACCCTTCTCCACCATTGCCAACTCCAGGCTCCGCCCTTTCTGCCCCGCCTCACTCATGCTTGGAATAAACTCCCTGAGCCCATTCGCCAGGCCCCCTCCCTGCCCATCTTCAAATCCTTGCTCAAAGCCCACCTCTTCAATGTCGCCTTCAGCACCTAACCACCAGACCTCTATTCAGGAAATCTAGACTGCCCCAACTTGACATTTCGTCCTTTAGATTGTAAGCTCTTCTGAGCAGGGACTGTCCTTCATTGTTAAACTGTACAGAGCTGCGTAACCCTAGTAGCGCTCTAGAAATGTTAAGTAGTAGTATAAGACTGAAAATACTATAATGTCTTTGTATCGCTCCATGATGTGACCGCACTTTGAGTATTGCATTTAGTTATGGTCGCCGTATCTCAAAAAAGATATAGCGGAATTAGAAAAGGTTCAAAGAAGAGCGACCAGAATGATAAAGGGGATAGAACTCCTCTCGTATGAGGAAAGGCTAAAGAGGTTAGGGCTCTTCAGCTTGGAAAAGAGACAGATGAGGGGAGATATGATTGAGGTCTACAAAATCCTGAGTGGTGTAGAATGAGTAGAAGTAAATCGATTTTTTACTTTTTCCAAAAGTACAAAGACTAGGGGACACTCAAGGAAGTTACTTGGAAATAATTTTAAAACAAATAGGAGGAAATATTTTTTCACTCAACAAATAGTTAAGCTCTGGAACTCTTTGCCGGAGGATGTAGTAACAGCAGTTAGTGTATCTGGGTTTAAAAAAGGTTTGGACAAATTCCTGGAGGAAAAGTCCATAGTCTGCTATTGTTACAGACATGGAAAGCAACTGCTTGCCCCAGGATTGGTAGCATGGAATGTTGCTGCTATTTGGGTTTCTGCCAGGTACTTGTGACCTGGCTTGGCCACTGTTTCAAAACAGGATACTGGGCTAGATGGACCATTGGTCTGACCCAGTATGGCTACTCTCATGTTCTTATGTAAACATGACCCATCCAGTCTGCCCATCCTCAGTAAACACTAACTCCTTGTCCTAAGAGATCCCAAGTACTTGGCAGATCACTAGTGCTAGACAACATATCTATTATTTACACACCTCGGTGCTGTGGGGCTCTATGGTAAGGGAGGAGAGGCTGGATGGGCATTTCTGTTCCTCAACAGTTTGGAAGGAACAGTTTGGAAGGAACAGGTGGCCTTCTGTATGGCCACACTTATGACACATATGGACCAAAGTTTCTTTGTCACAGTTGACCTGTTACGCAACCCAGATTGCCGACTCCTCTCAAATCAACCCCAGCATTTGATAATACCACATATGAAGTGCACAGACACAGACCCTGGTAGTTGAAAAACGTGTAACACTGTATTATATATTAACCCAAAAAAACTATGTACAAAATTCAATGAGGCCTGTGCTCTCCCTCCATGACCAATCAGCACCGTGTCTTGACGCTCCTCTACAGAGCGCCGCAGTGCTGCCACCTGGAGTTGCAGTACTGCGGCACTGTTGACCATTGGTGGTGTTGCTGCTGCTGATGCTGGGGTTGGTGGTGTTGCTGGAGCTGGTGGGTGCTGCTTCTGCTCCTCCTCTTCCTCCTCCTCCCCCTCCAGAGGAGGCATTTCAGCCCATCGGTCGGGCGCCACCTTCCCCAACCTCCTCCTCCTGCTGCTGCTGCACAGCCTCCTCCTGCTCCTCCTCCTCCTTCTGCTGCCGCCACCCTGTGTATGTAAAAGGATTGTCCTTGAGATCAGCACATCCAACATGGCTTGCATAGTGCAGGAGCTGGCTGGCATGAGGTGGGGGATGGGGAAAGGTGTGGTCACTGGTGAGGCCTGGGCTATACGCAGTGGCGTTCCTAGGGGGCTGACACCCGGGGCGGATCGCCGATGCGCCCCGCCCCCCCGGATGCAGCGCGACCCCCTCCCCCCGGTGAAAGGACACCCCCCAAAAGAACCCCTCCCTGGGTGCATGCCGCTGGGGGGGGGGGTGCCGCGCACGCCTGTCCGTTCGTTCCATGCTCCCTCTGCCCCGGAACAGGAAGTAACCTGTTTCGGGGCACAGGGAGCATGGAACGAACGAAGGACAGGCACGCGCGGCACCCCCCCAGCAGCGTGCACCCGGAGCGGACCGCACCCACCCCACCCCCTAGGAACGCCACTGGCTATACGCGCGGGGTGTGAGATGCATGAGATGACATGACAGGGAACCCTGGAAGCTGGTCTGACACAGAGTACACAGGATGTGTTGGCAGGGCACACTAATTCCTCAGCAGCACGTTTGCGTTTTGAGTTGTGACTATGGTTGGATGACCAGTTTTTTTTGAGGGGGGGGGAGGAGGGAAAGCACATTACTTTAACATGAGGCTATGACATCCACTGAGTAGGACCTCAGGCAGGAATACCATGAAACAGTATCCATCCCAGAAAGGGGGATACAGAAGTGAGGCATGTCATCTCATTCATCTCAGCGGAGGTTAGTTGGAAGTTGCAGCCAGACTCACGGGAGGGTAGCTGCAACCTCAGGCCTTGATCTGGGACAGAGGTGTTATGACTTACTAGTTGCCTATTAGCCACATGGAAACTGATATTGTACAGGGCATTTGCATTATTAAATAAATACATTTACAAATGAGTACAGGTGCCCTGTTTATAATACTTACGTCGAGCCCTGAGGCGCCGTCTCACTGCCCTGATCATGTCAGGGCTCTCTCTCTTGATTCGGCGGAACCTCCGCCGGAGGGACTCAAGGTCCCTCCGAATGCCAAATCTTCTGCAAGATATAAGTTTGTACACCAGGAGTCAGGGGATGGCCCTTCTTGCCTTCAGCACACAAATTCATTTGGAACTCAAATAGGAGAGACACACAACACTGATTGGGGGGGGGGGGGGGGGGGCATTACATTGGTGCAGGTGATGTCATTGAGGTGGACATGAGGACAGAGAGTACGGTTTGTGTGCAGTATTGTAGGGATGTGGGAATGGTTTTCCTTTCTAGTACATAGATTTTATTAATGAATGTGCAGGTGCACATATCACTGATTACCCTTGAATACAGACTACAGTTAGTGCTTACATTGCTGAGGGATCTCTAATATGTGTAGCTACAGGAGGGGGACCTGATAGCCCAGGACCGGGGGGGGGGGGGGGGGGGGGGGAGAACAAACACTTACCTTTCCAACCTGTCTCTTATTTGAGTCTAGGCTTGAATAGAGACAGTCCTGGAGGGCAGGTGGTGGTGGTGGTGGTGCATGAAAAGAGTGCGTCGGTGCCTGAGGCAAAGGTGCACTAGGCACAAACTTTCAATGTCACTGAAGTTTGGCTCGCGTCTGAGAGACATGTTTCTCAGTGAATAACCGTTGGAAAACGTGCATCGCCTTATATGGACGCTGATGCGTGATGGACGTTTTTACATGCACAGTTCCATATATGGACGAGTCCGCACGTGGACGTCCTGGCTCATATATGATGGGTCCGCACGTGGACGACCATGACGCATGGACGTCTATGATGTGCATGGACCATCATCACGCGTGCGGGGCCTTATTTGGATGAGTACGTGTTCATACGTGTGGAGCCTTCCTTATATGGATCATTATCAAGTGTGTGAACCTCTTCATATCTATATATATAAAACTCACCCTCAACGTTCTGAAGACAGTGACGTCAGTGAAGCCAAGCCCTGACTTCCTTCAAAAAGGTTCGTAGGTTCGTGGTGGTGAAGCCACCAAAATCGCTCCGGGCCCCGCCCTCGAGGGCGGAGCAATAGCAGAACAACGAAGGGGTTGGCAGGGAGGGAGGGGTGGGGTGGGAAATCGCTCCAGGCTCCGCCCTTGCATCAAACATCATGACGTTGAGGGCGGAGCAATGCCAGAACAACGAAGGGGTTGGCAGGCAGGCAGGGAGGGAGGGAGGAGGGGGTGTTGCCGATGAAAACCTTGATGGCAGAACAACGAAGGGGTTCACAGGGAGGGAGGTGGGGGGGTTGCGAAATCGCTCCGGGCCCCGCCCTCCCGTCAAACGTCATGACGTTGAGGGCGGAGCAATGGCAGAATGAAGGGGTTGGGCAGGGAGGGGGGGGTGTTGGTGACAAAACCCTTGCTAGCGCCCGTTTCATTTGCTCAGAAACGGGCCTCTTTTACTAGTATACAATAAAAGAAATATGAATATTCCTTATATTTCTCGATGTTCCGCAAATACAGTGAATGCAGTTGCAGAACATCCAGGTACGGGAAATATAAATTTACATTCATAGTGGAAAGTACAGTAAAAAGGATGTGTTTCTTGGAGAACTGCCGAAGGACGGTGGTTCTGTAAGATGGACATCCTTCTTCTACAGTTCTGCGAGAAACGTCCTTTTTACCACACTTTGGACGTCCTTGATTTGGTCGTTTCGCACTGCGATTTTGGAATGTCTAAGGACGGTCATACTATTTTTCGATTATGCCTACCTGAGTTTGGACAACTTCGTGAGGACACCCCAATTCTGACTTGGACGACCTTTCGAAAATGCCCCTCTTAGCGAGTTGTGCACCTAAATTCTAATCAGTGCCAATTAGTGCTCATTATTGCTTGTTAAGTGCTAATATCGGCACTCATTAGCTTGTCACATGCAATTTTATAGAATCTGTGCCAATTTTGACGCCTATATCTCAGTGGCGTAGCTAGGTGGGGCCATGGGGGCATTGGCCCCCACAGATTTAGTCTTGGCCCCCTCTACTATCGTCCCCAGACCCCACCACCAAAGGTACCTTGCGGCGGTGGCAGGTCAAAAGTGGCGGGGGACGGGCGGCGGCGGCTGGGGGAGGTGGGCTAAATGTGCCCCCCCCCCCACCTTGGGGTCTGGACCCCCTTCCCACCGAGGTCTGGCTATGCCCCTGCTATATCTAAGCGCACTATATAGAATCCAGGGGTAAGGGCTTAATGCCCTTTAGAAAACCTACCCCTTTGTGAGCCGTCTTTCGATCACCTTCATATAATGGCTTCTCATCTTGAACTTCTCATTCTTTGGCGAATGGCTTTCTGGTAGATGTTTGATATTTCTTTCTTTGAAAAGTGCATCTTTAGTTTCTTAAATACCTCTACGTATGATTTATAGTGCCTTCTCATTTTTGGTGGCCCTCTTTTGAATTAATCGACAAAGACGACAGAAGAACAAGAATCCTCGCAATCACACAGATGCACCAAACACAGCGAAGGTGACACAAAAAGGTGGAACATGTAAATGTTCAACATGTAAATGTTTTTTTAAAACATCCAGTGGCTTGACACAAGTCGCGTTTCGGCAACAAAGGCCTGCCTCAAGCCAGGGCCGCCGAGAGACTAGGCCGGGCCCGGGGCAAGGCCGCCCTGCATCTGCCCCCGCCACCCCGCCGCCCCCGTCGCTCCCCCTGCTGCTGCAGTCCGCGGTCTCACCTGCCTGCCTCCACGGCTCCGGGCCCCCTTCATTCGAAGCGGCAGTCACAGATCGCGTCTCTTCTGGCCTTCCCTCCCTGTGTCCCACCCTCGTCTGATGTAACTTCCGGTTTCCGCGAGGGCGGGACACAGGGAGGGAAGGCCAGAAGAGACGCGATCTGTGCCGCTTTGAATGCAGGGGGCCCGGAGCCGAGGAGGCAGGCAGGTGAGACCGGGGACTGCAGTGCCAGCAGCCCGACCCCGGCGCCGGGCCCCCCTTGGAGGCCCGGGGAATTTTGCCCCCCTGCCCCCCCTCTCGGCCACCCTGCCTCAGGCATAGGAAACAACTTTTCAAAATAATTGGGGGCGCTAAACCCGATGGAAATAACCCCTCCCTGGACACGTGCAAGGAATTTTCTCAATATTGGGGGTGCTCAAGTACCCTCAGAGCCGGCTCCTATGGTTCTTCTGTTCTTGCTGATTAGCTCTGTATTCATTCAAGGTATGATATTATCTGTGATTATATTTGGAAAGCTAGGGGCCCTTATACTAAGCCGCGTGGCCCGGGCGGTAATTTCATTTTTTTATGCGCGTCCACTAGGCGTGCCAGGAAATTTTCCAGCGCACAGCACTCTCCGGGTGGTAATCAATATTGTACGCGGGTAGACCATTACCACCTGGTTAATGCGTGAGACCTTACCGTTAGGGTAATGGGTGACAGTAAGGTCTCAGGCCCAAAATGGGCACGCACCAATTTTTATTTTGCCGCACGTTCATTTTCGGCAAAAGGCCTTTTTTGCGGATGCACTGAAAAATGGACCTGCGCACGTCCAACGCATGCGTCTACACCAGCGCAGGCCATTTTTCGGCGCACCTTAGTAAAAGGACCCCCTGGTGAGTTAAGCAACAGGCTTTTCAGCTTGAGCATTCAGGAGATGAACTGGCATTTAATGGTTATTCTGCACAGGTGGCACAAGAGGACTGGAGTTTGACATTTCTGCTCTAGCAGCTGAGTATGAAGACCTGTCAAACTTGTCCAACAGTCAGTCAGGCAGATTCTAAAATCACTTGTACCCCTGCTACTAATTCAGCTTGCCCTTCCTCTCTAAGATTCTCATTGCCTGGTTTAAGTGGTCGCTCCCATACTGCCTTGAGCTGGATTTGGTTTTGTCAAATACTTTTGAATAAAACGGTGCGTGGCTGTAGTTCCCTTGAATCTGTAGACATAAATGTCAGCATAATTAGATTCATAATATCGTCTTACAAATCAGTTCTTTTTCTAGTTTGTATGGTAAAAGGAGCCTTTGAATAGGGATGTGGTGTGAATAGCCCTTGTGTCTATATGGCAGTGCAGTTTTTCCACGAGACCATGAACTCATGGAAGGACGGATGGGTGACACAGGACATCAAGTACTTGGCAACTCAGGCAGATGTCTGCTGATTTCTTATAGCCACAGAGAGCAGGAAGATAGGAACCTAAGATAAGCCACGCTGAATCAAACCAAGATACATTGAACCCAGCATACTGTCCCTGAGTCACAAGTACCCAACTGGATGTTTCAGACAAAACTGAAAATGCCAGCCCTCCTCGTAGGGTTTCATTGAGATACCCTGACCTGATGCTGCTCAAATCCACGGAAAACCTGAACCCCTGGAGATGTATTGATCATGCAGGTACCATAGTCAGTGGCGTAGCGAGGGGGGCTGCCACCTGGGGCAGGGCGGTTCGCCGTTGCACCCCCCCCCCCCCCGGTGCAGCACGATGACATACCCCTCCCCTCAACACATCGACACCCCCCCCCCGACCCAGTGCCCACCCTCTTCCGTCCAACCAGCTCCCTCCCTTTAAAAAAATATCGGAATCTGAAGCGAGGCGCAGCGCTTTGCGCCTGCACGTAAAAGAAATGTGCACCGTCTCATCGGGCCTTCCCT
This sequence comes from Microcaecilia unicolor, assembly GCF_901765095.1. Taxonomy (NCBI): domain Eukaryota; kingdom Metazoa; phylum Chordata; class Amphibia; order Gymnophiona; family Siphonopidae; genus Microcaecilia; species Microcaecilia unicolor. Next base: position 756,965,685 of record NC_044031.1, on the reverse strand, counting down.
CGCTCTGTTTGTCCCGCCCTCTGCTGATGCAACTTCATATTTCCGCAAGGGCGGGACAGACAGAGCGAGAGAAGGCCACATTTCTTTTACGTGCAGGCGCGAGGCGCTGCGCCTCGCTTCGGATTTGATATTTTTTTTAAGGTAGGGAGCTGGTTGGACAGAGGAAGGTGGGCACTGGGGGGGGTGTCGATGCGCCGAGGGGGGAGGAGCTGGCAGGGAGCACCCCCCCCCCTGAGCTGACACCCGGGGCGGGCCGCCCCTCCCGCCCCCCCCCCCCCCTTGCTATGCCACTGACCATAGTAAAAGGGATTCCTTACAGGCTGTGAGGTCTTTTCCTTCATCTACATCATGGCTCAGAATCCTGCAGACTGTACACTCTTCGCTGTCCACTTCGATCTTCTCTGTGGTCCGTGGCAAGCATGTTTATAAGGAAGGAACTGTAGAGAAGAAAGGTTTTTTAGAATTAAAGCAGCTGAGGGATATATTAAAAAGAGAGCCCTCCTTCCTGCATTTTAGGAAGGGTTTGACAAATTGTTTTTTTTCCCCCTGTTCTAGATATGTAATTTCTTTAGAATATGGATTTATACAATAATTTCTTCCATTTTATTTTATGTTACACAACGTGATACCTACAAGCGAGCCTTCTCCAGAGTGGCCCCCATACTGGAATGCACTGCCTGAAAGGGCTTAACACAAGGCTATCTCGACTTCAGGAAGCAGGTGAAAGCTTGGCCTTTAATGGAAGAAGTAACTAACTCGTTAGTCTCACTCACATACACAAGGAGTGACATGGGCTGCACATACTGCAGCAGGACATGTTTATCCACTCCTTCCTTAGCTGAGACAATAGTTAACCATCTCTCTGACCTCATGTGCACCTTTCTTTAAATTAGTCACCTTACTACTAATCATTTCTATAGCGCTACTAGACATACACAGTGCTGTACACATTATGTTACAGGTATTTTCTCTGTCCCTAGGGGGCTCACAATCTAAGTTTTATGTACCTGGGGCAGTGGAGGATTAAGTGACTTGCCCAAGGTCACAAGGAGATGCAGTGGGAATCAAACCCAGGTTGCCAGGATCAACGCCCACTGTACTAACCATTAGGCTACTCCTCACCATAGGAGCCAACTCTGTGGGTGCTTGAGCACCCCCAATATTGAGAAAATTGCTTGAATGTGTCCAGGGAAGGATTGTTTCCATTAGGCTTAGCACCCCCAATAATTCTGAAAAGTTGGCTCCTATGTCCTCCACGCCTTACTTTCTAACTCCTCTTACTCTTTTACCTATCTATATGTTCCATTTTTGCTCATAGCTTATACTGGCAATTAAAATGTTCTATTATGTATTGTGTTGACATTGTAAGTAATATACTATCAAAAAATTCAAAAACTGCACAGAGTATTTAAATTAGAAACTATTGATTATAAACCAATACCCTGAATCTCAGTTGCTAATTTGGCACTTATATCAATTATCAATTATTTATTTTTTATATATATAAAAAATAGCCTTAAAAGCCCAGGGTACCTTTAGGTTAGGACACCCACTCTGATGGCTATCATCATTGGCTCCTCCACCACCCGAAAACACCTACAGAGTAAAAACTTCCAGAGTAAAAACTCCTCTCCTCCCGTTTTTTACTACATACTTTTTCTTCCAACATTAAAAAATTCTGCTGAGACCCCCAAATTCCCCCCCAAAACCCACTCCCCACAACTCTACACCACTACCATAGCCCTAAGGGGTGAAGGGGGGCACCTACATGTGGGTACAGTGGGTTTTGGGGGGGGGGGGTTGGAGGGCTCCCATTTACCACCACAAGTGTAACAGGTAGAGGGGGGGATGGGCCTGGATCTGCCTGCCTGAAGTGCACTGCACCCACATAAAACTGCTCCAGGTACCAGCTGGATATGATATTTCAGGCTGGCAAAAAAAATGTTTAAATATTTTTTTTTGGGTGGGAGGGGGTTGGTGACCACTGGGGGCACTTTTTTGAGGCTTGGTCGTAAAAATAAATGGACCAAGTGAAGCCGGCGAAATGCTTGTCAGAACCGGCCATCTTTTTTCCATTATCGGGCAAAGCCGGCCATCTCGTAACCACGCCCCCGTCCTGCCTTCTGTACCCTGCCGACACGCTCCCTTGAAGTTTGTCCGGCTCCACGGCGGAAAGCAGTTGGCGCCAGCCAAAATCGGCTTTCGATTATACCGATTTGGCCGGATTCAGGAGATCGCCAGCCATCTCCCGATTTGTGTCGGAAGATGGCCGGCGATCTCTTTCGAAAATAAGCTGGACGGTGATTTAAACTCACTCACAACCGCATCTTTGGCTAATTCTTGTTGCTCTAGTGAAAATATCAGCCTGTATAGAAGCCAGTTCTGTTCAGGAACAAGGAGGCTGCTGGACCTCTGCTTTTTGTCATGGAAGATGCAAGGATGTGGCACATCGCTGGCAGTTCAACCAGTCAAAGCCAACCTAACACAGGGACTTCTGAACAGCATTAAAAAGAAAAAGAATGCAACAAGAACGTTCTAGGAGCAGCAAGCTGGAAACCGGAAGGCCCAGGTTGAACCCCACAGCAGCTCCTTTTGGCCTTCAGAAGCTTCTTAACCCTCCATTGTCCCACTGTCGGGCTTATGGCAAGCCCCATAAATCTTTTGCTGCTTGGTGCATGGGCACAAGGGACAGAGGCAGGGAGAGAACCCTCCAAGAACCACCTATAACTTGTCTGCAGTTGATTTTTTTCCCCCCTCCCCCCCCCCCCCCCCCCCCCCCACTCCAGTAAGTCATAAGAACCTTTATCTGGTGTTTCCTTTAGGGCTAGGGAAGTGCCACCTACTTCACAAAAAACATTGCCAATCCTGCCCTGGCTTTTTCTGCTGGCCCTTCCAGTGAACACACATCAGGGGCGTAGCCAGACAGCAGATTTTGGGTGGGCCTAGACAAGAAGTGGGTGGGCACCAAGTGTTCTCCCCTCACCACCACCACCACCAAAAAAATATCTCAGCTGGCGGGAAAACGCTTCTTTCCACCTTAGCACTCTGCAGCAGGCATGTGCTGAAAACTGAGAATGCGCAGGTGCCGGTACCATGAAGAGTAGCATTTTTGTTACCGTCAGGGGAAAGACTTCAGCTGGTGGAGCTTGGGAATCCCCACCAGCTACTGCTAAAAGTGTGTTACTGTTGGGTGGGCTTGAGCCCTAAGTGGGCCCACCCAGGCCCATCTGTGGCTACGCCACTGACACACTACTACTTATCATTTCTATAGCGCTACAAGGCATACGCAGCGCTGTACACCATACACAAAAGACAGTCCCTGCTCAAAGAGCTCACAATCTAAAAATGGAATGTTGCTAGTGGAATAGCAAAATTCCATGTAGAATCTCAAATAGTAGCAACATTCCTTGTAGAATCTCAAGTAATAGCAACATTCCAGAATCTCAAATAGTAACAACATTCTATGCTCCACTGCACTAACCACTAGGCTACTTCTCCACTACCAACATTCCATGTAGAAGCCTGTCCTTGCAGATCAGCAATGCGGCTGGAGTCTGACGTCCTGGTCAGACTCACAGAAACAGAAGCTTGCGCGGCCACGTTGCTGATCTGCAAGGGCAGGCTTCTATAGCGCTACAAGGCATGCGCAGCGCTGTACACCATACATGAAAAGACAGTCCCTGCTCAAAGAGCTATGTAATAAAAGTGAGCAAAGTATAAGACAATCAAGCCATTGTGGCATCACTGACGAGGTTGGCTCTTATTGGTGGACAGAGGCATTATGACATCACAATATCAGCTCTGGTTACCAGAGACTACTACTACTTCTATTTATCATGTCTATAGCGCTACAAGGCATACGCAGCGCTGTACACCATACACAAAAAGACAGTCCCTGCTCAAAGAACTCACAATCTAAAAATGGAATGTTGCTAGTGGAATAACAACATTCCATGTAGAATCTCCAATAGTAGCAACATTCCATGTAGAATCTCAAGTAATAGCAACATTCCAGAATCTCAAATAGTAACAACATCCCATGTTCCACTGCACTAACCACTAGGCTACTCCTCCACTAGCAACATTCCATGTAGAAGCCTGCCCTTGCAGATCAGCAACGCGGCTGCGCAGGCTTCTGTTTCTGTGAGTCTGACATCCTGCACATTACTACTACTACTACTTATCACTTCTATAGCGCTACAAGGCATACACAGCGTTATACACCATACACAAAAAGACAGTCCCTGCTCAAAAAGCTTACAATCTAGATAAGACAGGTAAACAGACACATATGCGCCAATTAGCGTGTTAATGCAAACTGCCACGTTGCGCGGGGGTTCTGTGTTTGGTGGAAAACTTTGAGCTCTGGCAGTACAAGAGAGCATTTCGATAATATAGTAATTCATTTCATTTCCTACATCCAGCAAAGTATACACAAAGAGCTCTGCTGATGATGTTAAAGGAGTGATTACAAGACAAGATCTCTATATTTGGAGATCTTACTGCAGAAGTCGGAGATTACCAGCTGCTGGCAAGGATAGATCTGGCTGCAGGGCACAGAATGTGGCACGTAAGAAGGTTAAGGAGGTAAAGTACAGATGCTTATGAAAAGCTCCAGATTAAGAGTTCCCATAGCCACGCCAGAGTTGAGTGTTTCTAACAAACATTTACACCTTACGTATACCAGCAATGTCAGGGCACATTAATACACGTTAACAAACTCTGCTCTGTATATAGAGCACAATTACAGATTGTACTGCAACAACAGTTCTGCCATTGACACAGAGAATACATTTATGTCTTGGGTGGAAATGTATTTATGTGGAGGAGGATTTGCAAAATATTCTGCCAGTGTCGTTATGCTCATATTAGTCCTCTCCTCAAGTCACTTCACTGGCTCCCTATCCGTTTCCACATACAGTTCAAACTCCTCTTACTGACTTACAAGTGCATTCACTCTGCAGCTCCTCAGTACCTCTCCACTCTCATCTCTCCCTACATTCCTCCCCAGGAACTCCGTTCACTGGGTAAATCTCTCTTATCTGCACCCTTCTCCTCCACTGCTAACTCCAGACTCTATTCCTTTTATCTTGCTGCACCATATGCCTGGAATAGACTTCCTGAGCCGGTACGTCAAGCTCCATCTCTTGCCCTCTTCAAATCTAAGCTAAAAGCCCACCTTTTTGATGCTGCTTTTAACTCCTAACCCTTGTTCACTTGTTCAGAACCCTTATTTTATCATCCTTACTTTAATATTCCCTTATCTCTTGTTTGTCCTGTTTGTCTGTCCTAATTAGATTGTAAGCTCTGTCGAGCAGGGACTGTCTTTTCATGTTCAAGTGTACAGCGCTGCGTACGTCTAGTAGCGCTTTAGAAATGATAAGTAGTAGTAGTAGTAGTTAACCACCTGGGTAGTTTGTGTTTGTTAAGTTCCAAACTTGTAACGTGATCTGAACTGACCTAATGCCCTCACTTCCATAGCGTTTGTTTAAATGAAGATATGGTAATGAATTAAACATGAAAATAACACTTAAAATCTTGCTCTTTGTTACACGTATGTACTTTTTTCTCCATAATCGCCACAATTTGCCACACATTTTGGCCAAAGATGGACAAGTTTTCGAAAGCCATCGCAAAAGAACTGCTCATCTTCTTATTCCTTCAACCAGTTGCTCACAGTCCTTTCCGCCTCTTTGTTCGAGTCGAACAGATCAGTGCTGTTGCTACGGGTGGGCCTGGGTGGGCACAGGCCCACCCATTCTCGACTCAGGTCCACACAGTGGCAGGATCCCACATCAACATCTCTCCTCCTCTACAGCATCCCAGCATTTGCCTACCCATTGCTGAACCCTGACCCTCCCTGGTGTACCTTACAGGTGTTCCCCAGCACCCGCAGTGATTCATTATTGCAGCCTGTGCTGGCCCCGCAGGCTTCCATCGGCTGGGTCCCGCCTTCGCTTTCATCATTTCCTGTCTGGTGGGACCCGGCCGATGGAAGCCTGTGGAGCCGGCGAAGGCAGCAATAATTGAATCACTGCAGGCACCGAGGACACCTGTAAGGCAGAGGCATATCTGGACTTCGGCGGGAGGGGGGACCAGAGCTAGAGTGAGGGGGCACATTTTAGCCCCCCCCCCCCGGCACCACCGCCGACCCCCCCCCCCCCCGCTGCCAACTTTGGCCCCCCCCTGACGACGACCCTCTCCACCCCCCTCCCGCCACCAACCCTCCCCCACTGCCGTCACCTACCTTTGCTGGCGGGGGACCCCAACCCCCGCCAGCCAAGGTCCTTCCGTTGCAAAGCTGGCGGGGGACCCCAACCCCCACCAGCCGAGGTCCTTCCGTTGCAAAGCTGGTGGGGGACCCCAACCCCCACCAACCGAGGTCCTCTCTTCCGTTGCAGCAAAGTTTCCTTCAGTTTCAAATTCTGAGTCTGACATCCTGCACGTCAGACTCAGAACAGGAAGCTTTGCTGCAACGGAAGAGAGGACCTCGGCTGGCAGGGGTTGGGGTCCCCCGCCAGCAAAGATAGGCGACGGCGGGTTGGTGGAGGGAGGGGAGGTGGTTGTCTGCAGGGGGGGTCCAGGGCCAAATCTACGGGGGCCCAAGCCCCCATGGCCCCAATGCAGATACGCCCCTGCTGTAAGGTACACCAGAGAGGGACGGGGTTCAGTAACGGGCGGGCAGATGCTGGGACGCCGCAGAGGAGGAGAGATGTTGATGTGGAGTAGGTGAAAAAATCTATATATTTTTTAATATCTCCAGGGAAGGGGGTGGGGATGTGGAGTGCCATGCCATGGAAAGACCCATCTAAGTTAGCTCTGGACCCAACCAAAATACTGGGTCTGGCTATGCCACTGGAACAGATGTCCCAGAAGGTATTCTTCAATTTTGGAAAAAGATGGAAATTGCACAGTGTTATGTCTGGGTTGTCTGGCATAAGGGGTAGGAGTGTAAGAATCACAAATAATGCAGATCTTATTCGTAAAGAAAGACATGACCCTTATTGGTACAAAGGAGGAAACAGACCTCCGAGACCACACACACATACAAATAATAATTGCTTTTCTCTATTGTGGTTCCAATCTCAACCATCGGTGCAATAACATTCCATATGATATTTTTCAAAGTAATGCAAAGTAACAAAAAATGGTATTTATCATTCAAAACCATTTCTCAATATTGCGGAAAAGAGCCGGCACCTAACACCCGACAAGACCCGTCACGCCATCTGTTCTGGCTTCATCAGGGGTCTCGTATCATGCAGGCCTGACCAACAAACTTTCTGTGAATTTTCACATACTCTGACCCCCCCCCCCCCCCCCCCCAATATTTCAAGCAACCTTCAAGAGCAACTTCTATCACTTGTGAGAACTATGCTGCCTCTTTCCTTACATTGACTGGAGGAATGGCCTAATGGTTAACGCAGTGCACTGTGATCCTGGTAACCTGGATTCAATTCCAGCTCCTTGTGACCTTGGGCAAGTCACTTAACCCTCCATTGCCCCAGGTACCAAAAAAAACCCCTTAGATTGTGAGTCCTCAAGGGACAGAGAAAGTCCCTGCATATAACACAACAATGATTTTGCTACTGAGAAAAAAACGTGATTTATACTAAGTTGAACCCGCCGATTCCAAATATTTTATTTATTTTTGTTACATTTGTACCCCACGCTTTCCCACTCATGGCAGGCTCAAGGCAGCTTACATGGAGGGTTAAGTGACTTGCCCAGAGTCACAAGGAGCTGCTTGTGCCTGAAGTGGGAATCAAACTCAGTTCCTCAGTTCCCCAGGAACAAAGTCCACCACCCTAACCACCATGCCACTCCTCCACTCTGAGTTTGCCTGACACGTCTAGATTTTAAGTTATACATGCAAAGCCTATTCACTTATAATATTAATGCTTGGGATGCATTTGTGCTAGTAGTGCAGAACTTCCTTGGGAACAGACCAGTGGCGTACCAAGGGGGGGGGCAGTGGGGGGCGGTCCGCCCCAGGTGCACGCCGCTGGGGGGGTGCAGTGCGCCTGTCGGCTCCGCTCGTTCCGTGCTCCCTCTGCCCCGGAACAGGTTACTTCCTGTTCCGGGGTAGAGGGAGCATGGAACGAGCGAAGCCGACAGGCGCGCGGCACCCCCCCCCCAAGCAGGTAAAAATGCGCCCAGGGGGGGTGTCACACTGCACCTGGCGGGGGGGGGGGGCGCATCGGCGATCCGCCCCGGGTGTCAGCCACCCTAGGAATGCCACTGGAACAGATGAGCTGAAAACTATGCTGAACTAGTAGACAACATGCTTAAAGCATATGAACAACTTGGCTGCCGAATGTCATTGAAAATGCATTTCTTACATTCCCATCTTGACTTTTTCCCACCCAATTTGGGACACGTAAGTGACGAACATGGAGAGACATTTCTACAATGGAGAACAGATATCAAGGCCGCTGGAATCCCAACATGATGGGGGACCTACTGCTGGTTTTTGCAACGGGAAAATACGACCGGTCACAAACGCAAAAGCAGATGCCTGAAGCACTTTTAACAGTACTGGGCCTTGCTGAAGTAAGACTTTTAAACTGGAATACGAGACTTTTTGGAAATTTTGTTATTCCATTACATTTTCATATACTGTTTACTACGAAAACTTTGAGGTAGATCAGGTAATTGTTGGAGTAAAACTCGTTCTGTAAAAAAATTATTCAATGCTTTCCAAGTGCTTAATTCATTCGGGCAAACTTATGCATAACAAAATTTCCTGACGTGTTACAACAATTCTGACTTTGGATTTTTTTTTTTCTTACGTTTGTACCCCGTTCTTTCCCACTCATAGCAGGTTCAATGTGGCTTACATATTATATACAGGTACTTATTTGTACCTGGGGCATTGGAGGGTTAAGTGACTTGCTCAGAGTCACAGGGAGCTGCCTGTGCCTGCGGTGGGAATTGAACCCAGTTCCCCAGGCCCAAAGTGCACCACTCTAACCACTAAGCCACTCCTCCATGTGGAGCATGCACACTGAATTTAGTATAGGACAAATGGTTTTTGCCCAGTAGGACACGAAAATTTTTTTTTTGTTGTGCTGAGTAATGTGTACAGCGCTGTGTACACCTAGCAGCGTTATAGAAATGATTATTATTAGTAGTTATGTATACCATGATAACATCAAAACTGGATTACTGTAATGCACTCGTACATTGATTTTAAGTTCTTTCATGTTTATTGATTTATGTATGATCGTATACTAATTGGTTTTATGAACTGTATATATTCTCCCTTTTGTTTTTACCTATATTTGTGTATCTCTTCTATTATTCTTTATTTATTTTATTTATCTTATTTGTATTTGTATTTATTTTTTATTTTTATTTTATTTCTGGGATAAGCACCATAAAATGTATTGAGCTTTTTTGGGATCTTGCCAGGTATCTCTCATCTCTTCCTACATTCCTCCCCGGGAACTCCATTCACTGGGTAAATCTCTCTTATCTGCACCCTTTTCCTCCTCCTCCTCCGCTAACTGTTCCTTTTATCTTGCTGCACCATATGCCTGGAATAGACTTCCTGAGCTGGTAGGTCAAGCTCCATCTTCAAATCTAAGCTAAAAGCCCACATTTTTGATGCTGCTTTTAACTCCTAACCCTTATTCACTTGTTCAGAACCCTTATTTTATCATCCTCACTTTAATATTATCTTATCTCTTGTTTGTCCTGTTTGTCTGTCCTAATTAGATTGTAAGCTCTGTCTGCAGGGACTGTCTCTTCATGTTCAAGTGTACAGCGCTGCGTACGTCTAGTAGCGCTATAGAAATGCTAAATAGTAGTAGTAGTAGTATTTGTGACCTGTATTAACCACTGTTGGAAACAGGATGCTGGGCTTGATGGACCTTTGGTTTGTCCCAGTGTGGCAATACTTATGTACTTATGACTCCTGAAGCAGACCCTAAACCCGAAACACAGCTCATGTTGAGTCAAGCCTTCATTAAAGTAATAAAGCTTTTGTGAGAGCACTTGTGATCTGTTGTTCTCTGTCAACCCCACTGTTGCTTGCTTTCATCCATGCTAAGGGCGTAGTTCCCCATTCGTCTGTGATTAGTGACCTCAGAGCAGGGGTGTAGCCAGACACCCGATTTTGGGTGTGCCTGGTCCCAAGATGGATGGACAGAAGAACTCCGCCCAGTCCCCCAAGTGATTTGGTCTCACCCTCTCTTGCCTGCATGCCATATGGTCTCTCAAACATCCGCCCTCCCCCGCATACCTTTTAAATAGAAGATTTTCACCGGCAGCGAGCAGCAACTAATACACACTGCTCATGTTGGCCCCACAGCCTTCCCTCTGATGCAACTTCCTGTTACCGCATAGGTGGGAATACATCAGAGGGAAGGCAGTGGGGCCAGAGTAAGTAGTATGTATCAGCTGCGTCTCACTGCAGGCGAAGATCTGCTGTTTACAAGGTATGCAGGAGGGTCAGTTGTTGGGAGTTTTTGGCTGGTGGGGCTTGAGGATCCCTGCCAGCCACATCATAGGTGAGCTCAGTGGCGTAGCTTCGTGGGGCCAGGGGGGCCAGGGCCCCCGTAGATTTGGCCCTGGACCCCCCCTGCCGATGACCCTCTCGACCACCCATCCCGCCGCCAACCCTCCCCCGCTGTCGCCATGGGCTACCTTTGCTGGCGGGGGACCCCAACCCCCGCCAGCCAAGGAGGGTTGGCGGCGGGAGGGGGGCTCGAGAGGGTCATCGGCAGGGTGTCGTCACAGTTGGCGGCGGGGGGGGTCGTCAATGGGGGGGTCGATAATGGCCGGGGGGGAGTCAGCGGTGCCGGGAGGGGGGCTAAAATGTGCCCCCTCACCTCAGGCTCTGGACCTCCCCCCTCCCACCGAAATCTGGCTATGCCTCTGGGTGAGCTGCTAGTGGGTGGGCCTCAGCCCAAAGTGCCGGGCCCACCCTTGGCTACATCACTGCCTCAAAGGAGAAGGGATGTCCCAAGACAGTTAAATACTTGCTATTTGCTAAGTGGCAGTAAATTTTAAACACCAATAAAAAGTATTTGAGTATAAGAGACAACACCAGTGTGCCGAATCGCTCCCATTATAAAATTCCTAGTCTATAATGGTTCCTCTTTAGCAGCTGAGGACTGAATGGAAAATAAGATCATTAATATCCCTGCAGCTAATGGCCTTCGGCTCCCTCCTTTTCAGCTTTTGGTTACTGGAGTTATCACATCTTCATGGAGACCTACCCGAGCAGGAGAGCACAACATATACTAAGTTAACACACCTTACTACTCGCTTATGTGACTCTGAACAGGTCTCTTAAAGTAGCAAAGCTCACTGGAAGAGAAAGAGAGGAAAGAAATGCATTTCCTCTCTCTCCCCCTTCCCCCAGTAGTAGATTAGCCCGGCACAGATCGGGTATTGGGCAGTCAGGAGGTCTTATGAATGTGAGCAGGGCCGGCTCAAGGGACTGTAGTGCCCTGAGCCAACGTTATTATTATTATTTGTTGCATTTGTATCCCACCAATTTGCAGGCTCAATGTGGCTAACATTATGCCGTAATGGCGATCACCATTTCCGGGAAGAGAATTACAAGTGGTATTACATTAAGGCGTATACATACATGGTAAAGTAGAATGCAATATGGTATTGCATAGAGGTTCCTGAGTGATAGAGTAAATTATAACATAAGTTAGATAATCAAATATAGAGAGTTCATTTCCGACATGAGAAATAAAGTGGTAGTGCGTATTGCGTAAGTTTCATTAGTAGCAATGAGGTTAAACAGTCAAGTAAGAGAGTTCAGTTTTGTCTGGTTCATGTAAAGTCTAATTGTTTAGTATTTAGGATGGATTGTTATGGTATGCCTTCTTGAATAGGTCAGTTTTCAGTAGCTTTCGGAAGCATTGTTTTTATGGCCCTCGGTAGAGCGTTCCATAGTTGTGAACTTATGTAGGAGAAGCTGGATGCATATGTGGATTTATATTTAACATTTAATTTATACTTAATCCTTCGCATTGCTGCAGCCTCCTCCCCACCCGCAATCTGGTATCGCTCTCCTTCCACCTGCTCCCCCCCTTTTGTGATCTAGTATCTGCCTCTGTCTCTCTCAAGTCTCCCCCTCCTGCTGGAGCAGGCGAATCACTGGCTCGGTGCTCTGATACTAAAGGATGCCAAAATCCCAGTCCGGCATCTATCCCTCTAGGCATTTTGGTGCCCTGAGTGGAGGAGTAGTCTAGTGGTTAGTGCAGTGGACTTTGATCCTGGGGAACTGAGCTTGATTTCCACTGCAGCTCCTTGTGACTCTGGGCAAGTCACTTAACCCTCCATTGCCCCTGTAGTATATCAAGTCTCATTAACAAGATTCCATTCACAATCTTAAAAGAGTAGTAACATTCCATGTAGAACCCCAAAGAATAGCAAGATTCCAGAATCCCAGCCTATTTGAGATTCTACATGGAATGTTGAGATTCCGTTGCTACTATTTGAGATTCTACATGGAATGTTGCTAGTGGAGGAGTAGCCTAGTGGTTAGTGCAGTGGACTCTGATTCTGGGGAACTGGGTTTGATTCCCACTGCAGCTCCTTGTGACTCTGGGCAAGTCACTTAACACTCCATTGCCCCTGGTACAAAATAAGTACCTGAATACATGTAAACTGCTTTGAATGTAGTTGCAAAAACCTCAGAAAGGCAGTATATCAAGTCCCATTTCCCATTCCCCTTTATCACTGGCGCCCTGGGCCAGTGCCTTACCTGGTCCATAGGATGAACAGACCCTGAATGTGAGCAGTGCGGAGGCTGACTATCCAGTATTATTCTCATCTACTGGACCTTTCTTGTTAATTTTCCCAAAAGATGGGATTTCTTCTGCTCAGCCTCTCACGCACCTTAGATGCACAGCTGGCAGGGAATAAGAGAACCTAATGTTTGAATTCTTCTCTCCCTGTGCTCTAATGTAAACCAGGGGCATAGCCAGACCTCACAGTGGGAGGGGGCCAGAGCCTGAGGTTGGGGGCATATTTTGAGTGCCGCCCTGCCGCCCCTCCCACTGCCTCACCTCGCCTCCTCCCCCCTCCCCACCGCCTTGCCCCCTCACAAACAAATACCTTTGCGGGTGGGGGTCCCCAACCCCCGCCAGCCGAAGCCTTCTTCAGCGCAGTCTCCGGCACAGCTGCGTTCGCTGCCTGCCCCCTGCTGTTCTTTCATCGTGCTCCTCCTGTGCACGCTGAAGCTGAGCGAGAAGAAAGAAGAGCAGGGGGCAGGCAGCGAATGGGGCTGCGCCAGAGACCGCTGAGCATCAGCGTACACAAGAGGAGCAAGAAGAAAGAACAGCAGGGGGCAGGCAGCGAACGCGGCTGCGCCGGAGACCGCGCTGAAGAAGGCTTCAGCTGGCTGGGATTGCGGACCCCTGCCAGCCAAACCAGGGGCCAGGATGAAATTTACGGGGGCCAGGCCCCCGTAGCTACGCCTCTGATGTAAGTCGAGTTTTTCTGGTTAGCCCCATTTTCACTTTGGTATCATTTGCACTTTGCATACTACTACTACTACTACTACTACTACTACTACTTAACATTTCTAGAGCGCTACTAGGGTTACGCAGCGCTGTACAATTTAACAAAGAGAGACAGTCCCTGCTCAAAGAGCTTACAATCTAATAGACAAGTGAACGGTCGGTCCGATAGGGGCAGTCAAATTGGGGCAGTCTGGATTCACTGAACGGTAAGGGTTAGGTGCCGAACGCAGCATTCAAGAGGTGGGCTTTAAGCAAAGACTTGAAAACAGGCAGGGAGGGGGCTTGGCGTAAGGGCTCAGGAAGGTTGTTCCAAGCATAGGGTGAGAGGCAGAATGAGCGGAGCCTGGAGTTGGCGGTGGTGGAGAAGGGTACTGAGAGGAGGGATTTATCCTGTGAACGGAGGTTACGGGCAGGTAAGGGGAGATGAGGGTAGAAAGATAGTGAGGGGCAGCAGACTGAGTGCATTTGTAGGTAAGAAGGAGAAGCTTGAATTGGATGCGGTATCTGATCGGAAGCCAGTGAAGTGACCTGAGGAGAGGGGTGATATGAGTATATCGGTTCTGGCGGAATATGAGACGTGCAGCAGAGTTCTGAACAGACTGAAGGGGGGATAGATGGCTAAGTGGGAGGCCGGTGAGGAATAAGTTGCAGTAGTCCAGGCGAGAGGTAATGAGAGCGTGGACGAGAGTTCGGGTGGTGTGTTCAGAGAGGAAAGGGCGAATTTTGCTGATGTTAAAGAGGAAGAAGCGACAGGTCTTGGCTATCTGCTGGATATGCGCAGAGAAGGAGAGAGAGGAGTCTAAATCAACCTAACAGGATCAATGCCTAGTTAGGGATCTTAATACAGGACGATTCTTTGGTTGTTTTGTTCTAGTAAGCGACAGAGTGAGTACGAAAAGGCTGCCACCACAGGCAGCAACTTGCACACTGGAACAGCACTGACGCATCATTGTTGTGACAAGAGTCAAGGCGCTCCGATGGCACACATTGAACAGAGAGGATGGAGTTTTAATTTTGTTTAGCATTTCTTTTGTCTATTGTCATTTTAATGTTACTGTAAGCCACATTAAACTGAAACAAGGTTTTGGATAACGTGGATAGAAGAATGAATAAATGAAATGAAAAATGTTGACTCCCCCCCCCCCCCACCACCCCACTGAACAGTAACCATCTGTTTTTTAATTACCTCTTTTTATAGACCTCTTTCTGACTCCGTCACACGGGGGACTAAAGGTACTTATTTCATATATCAGGTTCTGTATAGTTTCTCTAACCTCCATTGTCACCCAATCACAAGGTCTATTCTGGGGTGGCATTAGGAGCTGTAATTGAAAACTAATTCCCATAATTACTGCTTTCTGTTTTTTTTCTGGATCTAGATATACTCTGGGCCATTTATGTTCCCACATAAATCTTATTAAACATCTGTCTAAGTTTCTGCAAAGACTGAGTGTCACTTGTATATGATCTACCTTGTAGGCTAAATGTAAGGTAAAGAGAAGATAGAATCAATAAAAATAAAGACAGAGATAGGTTTAGATAGTGTAAATAGATAGGTACATTTTATTTCTTACCCAAACACAAGTCTTCAAGTTGATACAAATACAGACATCAGATTCTGGTTTCAGCCGCACAGGGCTTCGGCTTCGCCGTCTGACAGAAGCTTTGGAGAGGACTCTCAAACTAAGCCAAAATCTGCCATCTTTTATACTCTATCCTCTCCATAGAAGTGAATGGTGAGAAACCTTGCTCCTAATCTTTCTCACTTTCTGAGATCATACTTTCCCATGCGATCTGCTGTCGGATGTGCCCACCTCCTTCCGTTCTCAGCTACTGCTAATTATCAACATGTTTTGGGAAGCGTTGAGATAACAGTTTCACATCTTCCGGCTGCAATACTTTTCATACCTTTCTCATGAACTCTGTATTACCTCTGTATCATTGTATACCAAAACTAATAAGCTCCATTTTATTCATCTGATCCATCATTCTTTCATTACAGGTGCTGTATATGATTTAAAAATTGTACCAATTTGTGGCAGGACTCATTGTTCAGACCTGCTTTTTGCAGATTCTCAAATATTAAATCATTTCAGTACTTTTTAGCAGTTTAGGCTGTTTAAGGTATGTAAATTGACCCACCACTATTCCAGTGGATGGATCCCAAGCGGGGACACATATTAACTTACAGGAAATGCAAGTCCTTGCTCAGCCAGTCATAGATTTTTAAACCTAGCTGGTATTTTTACAGCCTGAGTCCTAAAATCTGGCCTTCCACCCTTCCGGTGGGCATCCAGTGAGGGCCTCTTGCTGTAGTATAATTATACACATCTCACGGTAGGATGCTGCTGGCCTCAGAATCTGGGAAAATCAGGATAATTATGAGGAATTTCCCTTTCACAAAGATTGTAGCAGAAGAAGTGAGGGGATAGTCTTGCAAGAAACAAAGGTTAGCAGCTAGCATGGTCTTAGATGAATACACTTCTGAGAGAGGCTATTTGGGAGGTGGGGGAGGGGCAGTGGTGTGCCGGAGCAGGCTCTCACAGGCTCGCAAGAGCCGGTTGTTAAGTTTTTAAGAATTTTGGGAGCCGGTTGTTAAATTAGGGCCCTCTGTGGCTACTTTAACAACTGGCTCCCAAAATGTGGGCTTGGGCCCCCTGCTGAATTCTCTTTTACTTTGCTGGTGGGGATGCTGAGCCCCGCCAGCCAAGTAAATAGACTACTGCTGCTCCCCGCTTCTTGTTTCCAGCTCTGGGCAGCAGGCTGGGACTTCTCGAGCACGTAAGAGAAGTTCCAGCATGCTGCTCAGAGCAAGACGTTGGGAGTGGTGGCAGTCCATTTATTGGCTGCCAGCAAAGGTATGCCTAGCGTGCCCGCACGAAGGAAGGGAGGAGAGAAAGGCAAGTGTTGCTCCCCCACCTCACCCCCCCCCCCCCCGGCCACCCCTGGCCCTTCCAACTGCAGAGCTGGCTACGTCCGGAGAAAGAGCCAGTTGATAAAAATTTACCAGCACACCCCTGGGAAGGGGTGTCACATCTGTCCCATCTATGTCCTATCCAGCATCTTATTCTCCCAGTGCAACTGGATTTCAGCCAACAGTGGTTGAAAATACAAATTCCTTCTGAATTACCCAATCATAAAACCATACACTGTTGTCCAGGACGTTCTCAGGCCCAGATGCATCAACCATATGTAAAAAAAATCTAAAATGTAAAAGTGCTTACCGAATTTGAAAAAACGAAGAATGCACCAAAAAAATAAGTCGCACATGTTCGGTGCAGTATTGTAACGTACAATGCATTACAGATTCGTTAAACTGTTGTAATCCCCGTCGGTAATCAGCCCCTAAAGCATGCGCAGAGCAGCCAAGCGTTATGCTGGCTGCTGTGCGCATGCCACAAACGTCAAAACAACAACCACCAAAAAAAAACCCACAAACACGTGGCTCCCCGCTTCCCCCTGCTTAAAATTTAAAATCAAACCAAAAATAAAAAAAGGATCGGGAGGGGGCAAAGGCTCTCGTCAGGAGCGTCCTGTATGGATGGCCTTGCCCCCCCCCCGAGGTCGTCGCTGCTCCCCGCTTCCCCCTGTATTAAATAAAAAATCAAAACAAAAATCAAAAGTTTAGCAGCCCCGGCCCCCCTCCTTTCCTGTCTCTCTCTTTCTCCTTCTCCCACAGCTCCGCCTCCCGCCATCCTCCACCCCAGTGCCCCGCCCCCTGAGGTCGTCACTGCCGCTCCCCCCTCCACTGGACCCCCCCACTCCCCCTTACCGGGCCCTTGCAGCGCCTCTCACCTCTGTGTGAAGGTGCCAGATTATCCTTCTCCCTTTTTTTTTTTTTTTTTGCTGCATTGTCGTAACGTAGGGATTGAGGGTTCCTCCACCTTCTGTGGCTGCACCTCGCCCCGCTGTTCAAAGACACTCCAGAATGGGAGGAGTCAAGACTAAGCCCTGTGACTGAGGATGTGGAATATTGCCAGACAAGACCAAGGCCCAGGGCTGGTGTGTAAACAAGGCAATTGCCCTGGGCCGCTATGTCACCGGGGGGGGGGGGGGCCCAAACCTGCCTAAAGCTGAGAGACAATGTGCAAGCAAGCTTTGGGGCCCCCCTCCCTAGCGTCTGCCCTGGGCCCCATCATGTCTAGCACCAACCCTCTCAAGGCCAATGTTAAGTGGGTACAACCAGGTTAATTGCTCTGGGCTTGCCTAATGCTGAAGGCGGCTTTGAAGCCTCCTCCCCAATTTATGCTCCGGGCCCCAGAATATCTAACAGAGGCCCTGACCAGGCCTAGTCCAAACCACTCCTCCCCTGCAAGAACATTTTCAGTTCCTTTCCCGGCTACAGTTGCAAGCTGAGGAATCAGACCCTGGCAAGGGCGTGCACACCTGGAAGCCTCTCCAAAACCCAGTGTGTGCTCTCACAGAACTACTACCTTTTATGGAACAAAGAAAAGCAGAGAAACGCTGGAAGTCTTTTTATTGTTTATTAGAGAATAGTGAAAAAAGTGCAAACAAAAGCTGAACAGAACCACCACAACAGAGCTTTTGGAAAGTGGCAAAATGCAGTCCGCTTGCAAAATCTCCAAACCTGAAAACTCTTATTTTCTTTATTAAGTAGAACACCAGCTTCCTCTCAGTCTGGTCTTCAATGAGCTTTCAAACATTGCCATACAAAGAGTTTCCAAAGTGCACAGCCATGCTGGCTTCTGCTTCTGGCCCTGCTTCCAGGAACTCTGCCTTCTCCTCAGGCACGGGGGACAGTCACATTCCGATTACTGTACATTTGTAGAGTTTAAATTTGATTTTGTTATCCTAGGCCATCTCACCTGGATGGCTACTAGTAAATATTGGTTATCTCCTTTCACTTGAACCACATTGGCGAAAAAAAAAAAGCAGGGCTTTTGCTCATTTCACTTCCTTTCATTGGGATTGACCATCAAAGTTCTTGCATAGAATTTCTAACAATGTATGTCGTTTGATTGCATAATTGTTACTGTTGCAATTCCACCTCCCGTGAGGTTACAGCCTGAGTACAGAGTAGTTCACGTGTAAATGTTTCTACAGGAAATTCACAAGAATACAGCATGCAAATAATTGTTTTCAAATATAATCATTTACTGACTTTAAAACCAGCTCAAAATCATCCAATATATATATATATATTTTAAAAGACTGGATTCACTAAAGGCTTATTTTACAAAGCCGCATAATTGATTCCGCCACGGCAACTGCGACGAAGCCCATTCAATTCCTACGGGCTTTGCCGCATTTGCTGTGCTGGAATTGCTAGTGTGACTTTGTACAAGAAGCCCTAAATGGTCTGTCAGTAACTTGGAGGCGTTGGTTTTGGGTTTAACTCCTCCAGCTCCAGGGTAGCAAGAAAGTATTTTTAAAAATTCTTTGGTTATTTGTTTTCAACTAATCCTCAACTGTGCTGGAGACAGTGGCATTCCTAGGGTGGCTGACACCCGGGGTGCATCGCCGATGCATTCCCCCCCCCCGGGTGCAGCGCGCCCCCCCCCCCCCCCCCGGCGAAATGGCTGTGGGGGTGCCATGCGCCTGTCGGCTTCGCTCGTTCCATGCTCCCTCTGCCCCGGAACAGGAAGTAACCTGTTCCGGGGCAGAGGGAGCACGGAACGAGCAGACCCGACAGGCGTGCGGCACCCCCCCAGCGGCGTGCACCCGGGGCGGACCGCCTCCACCGCCCCCCCTTTGGTATGCCACTGGCTGGAGAAGCAGTGCATAAGTTTTTTTTTAATAAATAAAAAAATAATATATCCAAGCTCATGGCATTCAATATTCAAATTCTACCAACTGAGGTTTTCAATTTATTACCAGAATACAAACTCAGAAATTGCTTACATAAAGCACTCCTTACACCATAAGTATCTTCAACTTAGTTATTGCATTACATATACCTATTTCTTGCCCTAATCCTCAGAACTCACAATCACATGTCGCATTCACACATAGCGCTCAATTCTCTCACTGTCATAATCACCTTATCGCGTTTTATCGTTTGATAAAAGAACCTACATTTACATTGTATATAGAACATAAGATCCAAGACGTGTTTCAATCATTACTTCATAATGTCTTCATAGTCATATTATAATGTTCTAGCTGTTCAGTTCAATGCATCAAGTTCAAACACACTCTTTAAGCACAAAATTGTCCAGGTCATTCAAGTTGTAATTCAATATTCAAATACATCAGCTGCTCTCCTGTCCCCAGAGGGCTCACAATGAATTTGTAACTGAGGCAATGGAGAGCGAAGTGAACTTCCCCAACTCACAAACCCCTGGATTCTGTATATCGCACCAAAAGTTATGCGCCAAATTTTGCAGATGTACAAGATGTGCATGCAACTGAATTGATTAACAAGAACTTAGCGAGCGATAATTGGGCACTAACAACTAATCATCGCAGGTAATTGGCTTTGATTGGCTGTGGCATGCACATCTTGCTGCATGTTATTCTATAAAGATCCGATAGCAATCCAAGCAAGGGTTAACTAGGAGCCAAAAATGATATAGCTAAATAGAGGAAAAGATCTCAGAAACTCAAATTCTCTTAACCACAACATGCTGAACTATGTCTGCCTTTTTTGAGGGTGAGCTATTCGTCACTGATCAAGAAAAGCCACCGCTTTAAGAATTTTTGTAAATTTTTATATTTTTTATAATTTTACATATTTCGGACTGTAATGTACTTAACTGGCACTGAGACGACTTCCAGCTGTTAGACAAACCATGGTTCCTGAATGTCATATATTCCTCATCTCAGTGCCAGTTAAGCACATTACAGTCCTAAATATGTAGAATTATATAAAATATACAAATTTACAAAAATTCTTAAATGGAGGTTTTTCTTGATCAGTGACGTATATAGCTCACCCACAAAAAAGGCATAGTTCAGGATTTTGCGGTTAAGAGAACTTGAGTTTCTGAGATCTTGGGATAGTGCTGGGCAGATTTATACAGTCTGTGCCAGGGCTGGTGGTTGGGAGGTGGGGATAGTGCTGGGCAGACTTATACGGTCTGTGCCAGAGCCGGTGGTGGGAGGCGGGACTGGTGGTTGGGAGGCGGGGATAGTGCTGGGCAGACTTATACGGTCTGTGCCGGGGCTGGTGGTTGGGAGGCGGGGATAGTTCTGGGCAGACTTATATGGTCTGTGCCGGGGCTGGTGGTTGGGAGGCGGGGATAGTGCTGGGCAGACTTATACGGTCTGTGCCAGAGCCGGTGGTGGGAGGCAGGACTGGTGATTGGGAGGCGGGGATAGTGCTGGGCAGACTTATACGGTCTGTGCCGGGGCTGGTGGTTGGGAGGCAGGGATAGTTCTGGGCAGACTTATATGTCTGTGCCGGGGCTGGTGGTTGGGAGGCGGGGATAGTGCTGGGCAGACTTATACGGTCTGTGCCGGGGCTGGTGGTTGGGAGGCGGGGATAGGTTGGGAGGCGGGGATAGTGTTGAGCAGACTTATATGGTCTGTGCCCTGAAGAAGACAGGTACAAATCAAGGTAGGGTATACACAAAAAGTAGCACATAAGAGTATATCTTGTTGGGCAGACTGGATGGACCGTGCAGATCTTTTTCTGCCGTCATCTACTATGTTACTATGTTTCCTCCATTTAGCTATATCATAATTGGCTCCTACTTAATCCTTGCTTGGATTGTTATTGTATGTTCAGCATTATTATTGCGAGTAGTAAGCCATTTTTTTGTTGAAATTCTATAAAGATCCACATGCAACTTCTATCAGGCGCGTGGTCAGGGGTGTGTCAGAGGTGTTCCCAACATTTGCACATAGAATTATAGGATTAGGTCGATCCATGTTTAAGTTAGGCGTCAGCATTTAGCAGGCGTAAGTCCCACGCCCAGCAGTTAAGCGTGGATTTTCGCCTAAACGCGATTCTATAAAGCATGCTCGCCCTTTATAGAATCATACCTAGCGCCAGTTTTTTTGGGGGGGGGGGGGGGCGGATGGACTTTTGAGAGCCATTTATCGAATTCCCTCTAAGGAGGACAAGTTGGAAACCTTGGCTTCTCTGGTTCTCAACTTGATGCTCCAGCCATTGGCTTACTCTACAAAGTTAATACACATGTCTAAGGTGTAATAAAATTAGCACAACAGTAGAGTGTTGAAAACTAAGCAATCAGAAATATCAAGTTCCAATCACCATTATTTTTAATGAATGTGTAGGAAAATAACTTGAAAAGTGAATTCATAAACGCCACAGGTCAAGCATTTAACAGTAGCAGAAACCAAACACCTCTACATTTTAACTGAACGAAGAATTATTGGATAGGCCATCTATCTAAAGATCAATTTATAAAACGTACTTTTTTTTATCTTAATAAAGTTTAGTTTGATTTTAAAAAGTAGAAAAAAAAAAAGTGCTCTTTATACCAGTGTCCATAAAACTAGAAGTCAGCAGAGAATATCCCCTAGAAAAAGCAACAAAAACCATGCAGAGAGGTGATTCGCTGGCTGTTCATAGGAGTTTGGATTGTCACAATAGTGGAGAGAAGGGATAACATCTGAGAAAGCCAGACTGGCAAGTTAACAAAATCTGTAGACTTTGACAGATGTGACAGAGAGTCCTACATGCTCCCAGGCCCCTTCTTTCCAGTAAAAGCCTAAAGTGCATTAGAAGAAGCTGGCTAGCATTCCAAACATAAAGAGCCTACTTCAACTGGAAAACTGGCACCAAGCACTGTCCAAGGGGAGAGCAGCTGTAGACTGCATTCTACTCCAAATATTGAGAAGCCCTAATCTGGCCCCATGGTTGTGACTCTGCCGTTTCTGTTTCCAACCTGCTCCCATAAATCAGCTTCTTCAAAGCTTAAGGAGGAGCCAGAGTCATCCACTCAGGCCCTGAGAGTCACAGGTGCACAGATTCGGAATCGCTCCCTCCCTATCTAACATGCCCAGGGACCTTTCCAAGCCACTTTTACCTGAGACATTAGTTCAGTTTCTAGTCTGATCAGTGATTTACTTCCTCAGAATTGTTTTTTTCTCAGCCCTTATTGTTAACAGGTGTTCTATGTACCAATGCCAACGATTGTGTAATCTTCAAGAAAAAACTAACTTTTTAAAAGGAACACTTCCAAACGAATTATAGAAAATGCCTTACTTATTTATTTCTACACTAGCCGTTGAGCCCGTAAAAACGGGCTAGTATAGGACGGGGGGGGGGGTTTGAAAGGCCCCTTCTCCTCGCCGCTGCAAGGCCCCCCCCGCCGCCGAGCTCGCCGCTGCCCCCCCCCCGGAGTCGCCGCCACCCCTCGTGGGTGAGGGCGGGACACAGGCAGGGAAGGAAGGCCGACGGCAGCTCAGCTGAGCTGTGTGCTGCGTTGGCGCTGTTTCTATAGCGGAGCGAGGGCCCAGGTGGAGGGTGGGTGGTGGCGGCGGCGACTCCGGGTGGGGGGAGTGGTGGCGGCGACCTTGGGGGGGGGAGCGGTAGCGACGGCGGTTTCGTCCCTCCCCTTCCGCAGTAGAGACCCTCTCTGTCCCGCCCCGTCATCACGTATTGACGCGGGGGCGGGACAGAGAGGGTCTTTAGTGCGCATTTGCGAGTGAGTTCGGTCACTCGCCGTTTATATGTTTGATTCCCTTCCATGACAAACTGGAACCAAGCTATGAAGAAAGACAAGAAAAGATTTTAAAAAAAAAAAAAAACTTAAGAGACAAAGCCGTGAAGGTCATGAACGAAACCCAAGTATGAGCTGCAAACTCTGTAGCTTTATTGTGAAGCTAAGAATTCTGATGTCAAACAACAATGAGCACCTCTGCAAGGAAGCCACTAAGAAGCTGGGAGAAGTCAACAAGGCAGGTCTTCTCCATGTTTAAAAGATGGAGAATACTAAGCAGCCAAAATATTACCCAGAAACAAGTAGCACAGGGGTGGCAACCCAGTCAGATTTTCAGAATTTCCCTAATGAATATGCATAAGATTTTTTGCATACATTAAAAGCAGTGTATGCATGTATATTCATTGGGGAAATCCTGAAAACCCAACTAGGGTTGCGGTACTTGAGGACTGAGGTCGCCCACCCCTGCACTAGGAGGAGTCTGATCTCAGTGGGAGAAGCATCTACATAGCTCATTCACTAGCATCCACGTAAAGAGGAGAGTTTATGGTGGCAGGGGCATAGCCAGACCTCAGCGGGAGAGGGGTCCAGAGCCCGAGGTGGGGGGCACAGTTTAGCCCGCCGCCACTTTCGACCCTCTCAGCCGCTGCCGATCCCCCCCCCCCCACCGCCAACCCTCCCCCCGCTTTTGACCCCCACTCCCGCCGCCGACTCTCCCCCATCACCACCAGGTACCTTTGCTGGCGGGGGTTGGGGATCTGTTTCTGTGAGTCCTGAAGAAGACTTCGACTGGCGAGGGTTGGGGTCCCCCGCCATCAAAGGTACCTGGCGGCGGGAGAGGGGGGTCAAAAGTAGAGGGGGCCAGGGCTAAACCTGTGGGGCCCATGCCCCTGTGGCCCCACCTAGCTACGCCCCTGGCTGGTGGTGACCCTGTAGACACTGATTCCTGAGAAAATCACTTTTGTCTGTGAATCCTGACAAAATAAACACATAGGGTAAATTTCTGGGAGGTTTTTTGGCCACTGTGCACATAGCCGGTTAACCCAATACTTCTCGGCTGGCAGGTCTATCTGGCTGCTTCATGTAGCCGGTCAGCCAATGATTATTGGAGCTATTGGGCTATGTTGCACAACACAGCTGGTGACCGGGCTAGTCTCTAAGTGGTAATATTCAGCCAAGACAGTCGGCTATCTCACGTTGAATATTAATGCTTAGCTGACTTAAGGCTATTCAACTTGCCAGGAGCTGTTCCTGGCCGGTTAAATAACAATGAATGTCGGGCGGATGGGGGTTGATATTCAGCCAGTGACGCTCAGCGTTTTGTTGACCAATTCTGCTGTTATACCTAGGAATTCAGCGCTGGGTTATGTCTGAACTTCCAGGGTTGCAGAGCCAGCTAAAGCATAGCTGGTTAAGTGCAATATTCAGCACGCGCTGACTTTGATGTGGTCCTATTTATAAGGTTACCTTGACTGGTTAAGTGCTGAATATCAGCATTTAGGGGGTCATTTACAAAATGGCGATAAACCCACTACAGGTTTATCACTTGCTAAAACGAAAGTACTTCCAGGCTACCGCAGCAGTCCGGCAGTAGTTCCCACCCCTAGAATGCGCCATTTCCGGCGCTACAAAAATATTTAAATTTTTGTAGCACCAGTGTGTACCTGGCAGTATTAGCAAGGGAACCCTTACCGCCACCTCGATGGGTGGCAGGGAGCTCTTCCCCCCCCCCCCCCTCCAAATGGGTGCACGGCAAGTGCTTCACTTGCTTCACGGCCATTTCTTTAAAAAAAAAGAAAACCTATCTTTTACCCGCTCTGGTAAAACGGGACCTCGGCGTGCGTCAAAAACCACACGCTGACACCGGCACAGGCCCCCTTTTGCCGCAGCTTCGTAAAGGACCCCTTAACTTGCTAAGTGTCGACTCTGCCTCCAGGACACCCCCAAAGTAGCCGGTTTTACTTTAACTGGTCATTTTCAGCGGCACTGCTTCAAAATCTCCCCATGGATGAACAGCTGCTGAAGCTCATCGGTACACGGTGTTCACCAAATTCAAGCCAACATATTTGGGACACTCTTATGCATTGTCCAGTAACAAAGCTTACTGCGAATTCTTCAAATGCTGTATATTTGTTACTATTCCTAGCACAACCTGGTATGTAGCAAAGATGAAAAATCAACTTAGACATGTTATTGGTTAGTCAAAAATATTAAATACTACACTGTAAAGTCCAAGCACATAAAAAAACATTCATTACAAAAGTTCCTGTATAACCTAAGACAGCTGGTAGCAGAGATGAGCCATTGAAAACATTCTGCTGTCCTAATGCAGAAACATCACTTCACCATTCGGAGAATTTTGGCACAGGGAATGGCAAGGCCTGTCTTGAGACACGAAGCTTACTGTAGGGTGCAGAGAGGTATCCGCAATGGAAAAAGTGTATCAATATATAGGAGGACGTCAGGAAATCCACATTCTCCTCAAATAGGCGGGATCTTGGGAAAACAATTTCCAACGCTGGCATCTTAAATTGCATTCCTAATGAATTAGGAATCACTCTCATTGTCTAGGTAGATAATAGCGATTTTCTTCTCATCAGAAATCACCGATCTTTGGTCCACCATTCTTTGCAACTGCAGTGTTTTATCAAACGGAGACATATCGATTATTTGCTGCCCGTAGGCCTGGATATTTTCACCATGAGAGTCGGAGGAAGCACTGATTTTTTCCTCTTTGCCATTTTCCCTTTCATCATCCTTCTGATTATCTTCAGATACATTCTGTATCCAACTGACTTCAGGCTCCTTCGCCGACTTTCTACTAGAAAATACCATTGAATGTTCCTGGACTCCAGCTGCATCAGAAGGCACTGTTGTGAGTTGAGTTATATCCATATGAAAGGTGAAAGATTTTTCATTTGGCCCTAACTTAATATGCTTGACTGATCTGTTGACATCCGTGCACTCATCGAGCTGAGAAAACTCATCAATAGCACTAGATCCCAGCGTTTCAGAAACAGGTCCTTCAAATATTATTTCAGAAGAATGAAATTCTTCTGGGCTTACTTTAAAATGGTGACTAGATCTGTTATCTGTAGACTTTTCACACTGAAAATGATCTCCTGTTTCACTAGACCCTAGGAGTTCGGAAACAGGTCGTTCAAATATGATTTCAGAGGACTGAAAGTCTTCTGGACCTAATTTAATGTGTTTGATTGATCTGTTGATATCTGTCGTCCCTTCAGGCTGAGAATGAGTCCCTTTCTCGTTAGTTTTTAGGATTTCTGAAATAGATCCTTCAAATATGATTTCAGGTGAATGACAGTCTGTTGTATCCAGTTTAATATGCCTCATGAATCTATTGATATTTGTAGAATCTTCAGATACAGAATGATCTCCTTTATCCCTAGATCCTAGTGTTTCAAAAATAGGTTCTTCAAATATGATTTCAGAGGACTGAAGTTCTTTTTCACCTAGTTTAGTATGTTCAATAGATCTATTGGTATCTGCTGACTCACTGGACAGAGAACGATCATCTGTATCACTAGACTCTAGAATTTTAGAAACAGGAACTTCAAATATGACTTCAGGAGAATGAAATTCTTTTGCATTTAATTTAATATGTCTGATGGATCTGTTTATATCGGTGGATTCTTCAGACTGAAGAAGATCTTCTGTATCATGGGACCCAAGTTTTTCAGAAACAGGTTCTTCAAAAATGTTCTCCTTGTTACTCTCAATGTCTTTAGGACTTAGCTGCAAGTGATCTGACAAATCTCCTGTTTGTTGAAGGTTTTCTGTACCACTAAGCTGGAGATGTGTAGAAATGGGGCCTCCATAGACAAATTGTTGATGGGTGTGAATCTGCTTTGAGCCTAATTTAATATGGCTTGTAGCTCTGTCAATATCTGTTGAGAGATCAGCCTCAGGTCGGGTTTCTATAACACTGAACTCTTGAGTTTTGGAAATAGGTCCCTTAAATATTATGTGTTCAGTGGTTTGACTTTCTTGAGGACTCAGCTTAAAATGCGCTGTTGAACTGTTGCTGTTAACTATAGCTTCTGTCTCAGACTTTCCACCTCGATCACATTTCTCCACATTTTCAGAAATGGGCCCTTCAAACACAATTCGTTCAGTAGTTTGAATTTCTCTGGAGCCTAATTTAACGTGCCTTATAGATCTGTTGACATCTGTTGAGCCTTCCCTATCACTACACTCTGACATTTCAGAAATGGGCCCCTCGAACATGATTTGTTCAGTAATATGAATCAGTGTTGGACCAATGCTAATACGACTTACAGATGTCCTGGCATCCGATGAATCCTCTGTCTGTGAAAGGTCTGCATTACCACCCATTTCCAGTGATTTAGAGATGGGCCCTTCAAATATGATCTCTTCAGTGGTATGAATTTCTTTTGGACCTACTTTAATACGATTCATAGATCTTCTAACATCAGTAAAACCTTCAGCTGGAGGAAGGTCCCCTGCAACAACTGCATCTAACACTTCTGAAGTAGGTCCTTCAAATATGATTTCTTCAGTAGTTGGACCTACTTTAATGTGCCTTACAAGTCTTTTGCAGTCTGATGTCTCTGACCATGGACTGTCTCCTGTGGAGCCACACTCTGCTTCAGAAGCAGGAAAATGAGTGACTTGTTCTGCTGTGTAACATTCTACCCCATCATTACCTTTCAGTGTCGAGGAGCTATAAAATTCTTGACCCGTGTAAGGCCTAGATTGATTATTAGATAAAGATGTATCTATCTGTATGTTGATGTCACCGTTCACTGTGCTTTCAGTCTTAAGGTTTTCAGAAATGTCATCTTGCTCAGACTGCAGCGATGCCATATCACTCATTCTACCTTCAGTGTGTCGCATTGCATCAAAGTTATCCTTGTCAAGCATTTGTGATATATTGATTTCCGCAACAATGGTCACCACACCACTATCGGTTGTTTGTTCAACTTTTTTAATGTCTACTGCCATGTTATCAGACTCTGCTTGACCACTGCCTGTTAACGCAGACAGTTCTTCTCTAATGCTTTCAGGAAGACTTCCCTGCAATTGGTCTAATGCATCCTTCAGTTGATGCTTAGGATCCTTAGTTTCCTGGGATAGAATTTCCTTTAATGATGTCTGGAAATCATGTGGTATTTTAATTTCTTTCTCAGTTACAACTGCTTCCATGTGAGCTGTTTCTTCTTTGGGTTGCTCTTGTCTTAATCTGTATTCACGCGCATTTCCCTCTGTGCTCTGGCTTGCAATTTCTGATTGGCCTGAGCCACCATACTCATGCAAGCCACTAACAGTTCTCTTACTCTGTGTGCTCTGGGAAAATTCATCTTGCCAAGAATACTTAATTGTTGACTCTTCTTCTATGTGAATCTGTCCATATAAGGAACCATCATCTTGATCATGGACTAAAGGATAGTCATCAGGAGTAGATACGATATAATTTAGCTCTTCTCCTGTATCTTCTTCCTCAGTTACTTCTTCTACATTTGCCATCTGTCCATGAGGCTGCACTTTGTTTCTCCTTTCTTCAGCTGTCAGAGCTTCACCTGTACCATGACCACCATAGGTACCGTCCAAATCTGTAGAAGAATCGTCTACTTCCTCTACATGGAATGGTGTGGAAAATTCACTTTTCTCATCCATAGCAGATCCCAGTAGCTCCTCCACAATCTCAACATTAACTGACTTTTTCCCCAGATCCTGCTTTCCTTTGAGGCCAGAATGAATGATATTTTCTATCAGACCTTCTGCTGCTGTTCCTTTTAAATCCTCTGGAATCATTCTTTTGATATTCTTGTTTAATAAGGCTTCTAGATCAGCTGTATCAGTGAGGTCTGTATCATCCTCCATGGCAGACTGTACCGTTATCTCCGTTTTTACTGTGCCATCAGCTGCATGTTCTGTCCTTTCAACATAGGTCACTTGCGCACCTTCAGTTGTTTCCCAGCTATCAGGTTGTCCAAAATGTTTAAAAATATCAGCAACTCCTACATTTCCTGCTAGAGTCTCCTTCCAAGAAGTCTCCTTTTCAGATCCCTTTGTTTCTGTTCCTTCATCGTGTATCTCTGTGGCTTCAGTAGGCTTAGTGGTCTCTTCATCACTGTCAAGACCTCTTGAAGCTCTAGAATGTAATGTTCCCTCTGACACTTGTCCTTGAACGTGCTTTCCTACGGTAATTGGTATTTCATACCCAGCCATGTTTTGAGATTTTTCGTTCACAGCAAAGCTTTCTTTGTCTTTGAATGACTTGCGTTCATTCATTTGTTCTTCTGGTACAACATACATCTGTCCTGCAGCTTCATTTTCCAAACCCTGACCTTTTAACGTAACATTCTTCTCCTTTCTTGATGGTTTATCCTCGGCATTTGTCTCTTCCCAAATAAATAACTCTGTTTGTTTTACTGGTCTCTCTTCTTTTTTTGGTTTTTCTCTAGCTAGTGCTGCTTCAGTACCTATCTCAAAAGCATACCTTCTTTTTTCTCTAGGGAATTCTTTCCTTATTGTCGTCTTTTCTTCCAGAGTTGTCTCTCTCTCATTTTCCATTGCTTTACCTTCCCTTATTTTCTCACTTAGCAGAGTCTTTCCATCCACACTGTCTGCTTTGCCTTCCTCGGCCTTCTGGTTTGTTACAGCATATCCCTTCTCCTCAATTTGCTGATATCTTTTTCCTATAATGTCGGACTTCAGTTCGTAACCTGGAAATGTATTAAGGTGATCCATTTTTGATCTCGTATCTTGCAAGGTACCCAGCTTAAGGTCACCTCCCTGGTCTCTATCCAAGGTACGAATGTGTATAGTGGACTCTTTCACCACCGGAAATGAAGTAGGGATAGTTATTTCTCTTTGTCGTCTTTCAGGATCTATCTTTTGCTGAATTTCAGTGTTCTTTGAAAAGTCATACCTTGGAGCCCTTGTTCTGAATCCTGTGTCGGTCCTTGCAGTGCTTTCATAAGAGGATTCCTCCTTGACTATAACTGGAGTGCGATAGCCTGAGCTGGGCACGTCTTTCCACAAAACTCTTCCAGTGTCTGTTGTTGCTGGCCTGGGATGTGATGCCAGATTTAAGGAAGATACTGAGCTGCTGATGTTTGCAGTGTGTCCTTTGGATCTTGCATTCACGTTACTCCTGATATAAGGAAATGTTCTCTTGTCATTTTCTCTCCGATGTGCAGAGAACTCGGCTTTATGCTCAGAGGCAAACGTCCTGATGCCTGCAGGAAATATGTCAGAAAAAGCAAAGGAAGGTTGGTTAGTTTTTAGAATGAATCAATTTTCAATTCATGGCCTCAGGCAACATAGAGATCTGAAATAATAATATGCTATAAACATGGAGCAGAATCAGAGTCAAAATTCTCCTCCCCCTTTTTATGCGAAGCTCAGTATAAAAACGTAACCTGAAGGAGAGACCAAAATCCACCAAACGGTACACAGATGAAGAACAGAATTGGATAACATCCACGAACAAACTCAGCATGGTAATAACGTATTTATTAGGAGTAAATTCAGTTACTAGATGTGAGATTTGTTTGCCCAGTGGCGCTCCTGGGGGGGGGCCGTGGGTGCGGTCCGCCCCGGGTGCACGCTGCTGGGGGGGGGGTCGCGCGCGCCTGTCCTCCGTTGTTCCATGCTTCTTCTCTGCCCCGGAACAGGTTACTTCCTGTTCTGGGGCACAGAAGAAGCATGGAACAATGGAGGACAGGCACGCGCGGCACCCCCCCCCCCAGCAGCGTGCACCCGGGGAGGGATTCCTTCGCGGGGCGTGTCCTTTCGCCGGGGGGGGGGGGTCATGCTGCATCCAGGTGGGCGCTGCACCCGGGGGACGGGGCACATCGGAGATCCGCCCCGGGTGTTAGCCCCCCTAGAAACGCCACAGTGCGCAGCCTGAGGGGAAAAGCGACCACTTGGCAGGCAAGGTGGCAGAGTGAAGAAGAGCAGCGCTGGAGGAAGCTGGGGCCTGGGGGGGAACCTCACCAGCCAAACCAGAGGCCTTGGCCCGAAGTCCAGCCTCCAAGGGGGGGCCTGGTGCCAGGGTTTTCTCTCTCCTGCTCCTGTCGGGACTCGATCACCTGGGTCACATCAGGAGCAGGAAAGAAATAGACACCAGTGCTGGGCCCCCCTTGGAGGCCCAGGCCCAGGGAATTTTGCCCCCTTTCGGAGGCCCTGATCAGACCAACGCAAAATCAGGGCTGCACAAGCACAGTGTATCCAGATCTAATTTCACCGCTTGTGCAGCCCTAATTTTTGTTGGTCTGATTTTTCACTCTTTGATCAATCTCCATCTATGCACCAAAGTGCCCTTAGAATTCTGGATTGCGATTGCGTTTGCTTGATTTTTTAAGGGCTAAGTGGTCAATATTTGTGTATGCCCATCAAGAGTTCTTATCAGTACAGGCCCCTGATGGAAGCACAGACATGCTGAAACACGGCCCGTGTCGGGTCTATTAATTAAAGATCTCCTTGTTTGTTCCAGTGTTGAAGGCCGTTTTGTGCTTTTGTTTTGTTGATCCAACTATATTCTTCATCTAAAAATGTTGTCTGAAAGAATCTTATGGCCTTATCGTTGGCTCACATGTGCCTAAGGCATCCTGCTCAGCTCCAACCTTCTAAGAGAGGGATTAGACCAGTTTGAAACTTAGGGCTCTTGTATTTACAAGGTACAATTTCTATGCCTGGATTATCAGTCAATGCATTTATTTACAGAAGCCTTTAAGCTTTCACTCCGATACCGTTTGGTTATAGTCTTGTATCTCCTAACCAATAGGTACTGATTTATTGTAATGAACCAGAGTCCATGCTATACATTGAACTAAAGAGAAATCCCAAGTACCTGCTGGGACTTTTTTCCCACGAAGCTCAATCCACATGATCTGTTCCCTGTCGCTTTCTCCTTCCAGTAACGCCCTAGCAGGAAATAAAGAAAACGTTAACGTTCCTGAAAGTAGTCGGTGAAACAGAATCACACCCGCTGGCTCAGTAAATAACAACTGGAATTCAAAGGGTTAACCTTCATTGCTTTCTGCTTTCACAGGCAGATGATCAAAAGCCCCGCGCTGTTCCAAACAGCGCTCTAAAATGGCGCTGGAACAGCGCGGGGCGCTATTAGACCTATGATCAGAGATAATGCATGCAAATTTAAGCAGCGCAATTATCTCTGATTATGAGGTAGAAGTGCTCAGCACAATCCTCCCGCACTTGTTTGACAGGTCTGGGCTGGAGACCAATGAAAAGAGAAGGACGGCCATCTTTAAATCAGAAGATGGACGTCCTCAACTGCCCTGTTGCAGGGACGGCCAAATTTCAAGAGGGTGTCAGAAGTATAGTGACGGGGCAGTTGAGGACGTCCAAAATTTGGACGTTTCTGCAATGGGCAGTTAAGGACGTCCAAAATTGGATGTTT
Source organism: Microcaecilia unicolor (assembly GCF_901765095.1). Taxonomy (NCBI): domain Eukaryota; kingdom Metazoa; phylum Chordata; class Amphibia; order Gymnophiona; family Siphonopidae; genus Microcaecilia; species Microcaecilia unicolor. The sequence continues at coordinate 756,933,187 of NC_044031.1, read as the reverse complement.
CTATGAGAAAGACGTCTTTCTCATAGAAACATCCAATTTTGGACGTCCTTAAGTGCCCACTGCAGAAACGTCCAAATTTTGGACATCCTCAACTGCCCCATCACAGAACGTCCAAATTTTGGACATGCTCAACTGCCCTCGCTGGCAAATTCATGCTGGACATGGCTCCCCATTCCTCCCCAATGATCTGCAAACCCTAATGCCAGCTCGGAGCTGGCGTAGGGTTTGTCGTGGCCAGCGACCCAATCTTTGGCGCGCTGGATACTGATCATTGGGGGTGAATGCATTAAGCGCTGATTAGCATGCATTTGCAGGCTACTTACGCTAAGAGTCCTGGAGCGTGTTGTTTCACATGCTCGAGGGCTCTGATCATGGGGCGGTAGCAAACGCCGGCGCTAGTATGGCGCTAACAGCCTCTAGCGCTGGCGTTTGCTTTTGATCATCTGCCTGTCAGTGCATAACTAAAGAAAAGCCCCAGCCACACTGATACTTCATTAGCACCTCTTTCTAACTACAGTGCAGTGAAATTGTAGTGAAATAGTAAAAGCATCTTGAAGTCTGGCCAGTTGGGAAAAAAATAATGAGAAGCTGAAATAATTCTTTAAAAGAAAAGCTTTCAGGATCCAGCTCCATTTTTGTCTGTTCAGAAGTGAGGTTTATTTGTCTCTTTGGGGATGTCACCAGGAGTGAATAAGAAGGGTGCCAAGCTTGGGGCTGCCCTTGTGAGTCAGGCTCCGAGTCTGCAAACGCATGAGTCAAAGAGAGAAGGGGTGCAAAAAAAACCAAACCCTGCCCAGGGCAGATCTGCCAAGTCTCCCACATTCAGCGGGAGTTTCCCGCTTTCACTGTTACATTCTTCTATGCCATTTGTTTTGCTTTCATCCCACCTTCTTAGTAGGTGGGGATCTTCTATATTTATTCCATACGTTGTAGGGATTAATACAGAGGAGACCATATGGTTCATCCAAAGAGATGGCTCTAGGACAGTAATCTCTGCAGGGGAGGCAGTGGTGGGGATCCAGAGCCCAAAGTGATGGGGCACATTTTGGCCCACCCCCGCCTCCTCACATACCTTGGCTGGCGGGAATCCCCAACCCCTGCCAGCTGAAGCATTTGTCCAGCTCTAGTCTGCACTGCCCTGCCCTGCTTTGCCCCTGTCGCGTGCGTGCTCGTTTTAATGAAATTCAGTATGAACGATCGCTCAAGCTCAATTTCATTAAAATGAGCATGCACGTGACATGAAGGGAAGAGCAGAGCAGGCAATGTGGCGGAGACCAGCGCTGGACAAACACTTCAGGGGCCAGTGGTGGGAGGCAGGACTGGAGGTTGGGAGGCAGGGATAGTGCTGGGCAGACTTATACGGTCTGTGCCAGAGCCGGTGGTGGGAGGCGGGGATAGTGCTGGGCAGATTTATACGGTCTGTGCCAGAGCCGGTGGTTGGGAGGTGGGGCTGGTGGTTGGAAGGCGGGGATAGTGCTGGGCAGACTTATACGGTCTGTGCCAGAGCTGGTGGTGGGAGGCGGGGCTGATGGTTGGGAGGCGGGGATAATGCTGGGCAGACTTATACGGTCTGTGCCAGAGCCGGTGGTGGGAGGCGGGGATAGTGCTGGGCAGACTTATACGGTCTGTGCCAGAGCCGGTGGTGGGAGGCGGGGATAGTGCTGGGCAGATTTATACGGTCTGTGCCAGAGCCGGTGGTTGGGAGGTGGGGCTGGTGGTTGGAAGGCGGGGATAGTGCTGGGCAGACTTATACGGTCTGTGCCAGAGCTGGTGGTGGGAGGCGGGGCTGATGGTTGGGAGGCGGGGATAATGCTGGGCAGACTTCTACGGTCTGTGCCCTGAAAATGACAGATACAAATCAAGGTAAGGTATACACAAAAAGTAGCACATATGAGTTATCTTGTTGGGCAGACTGGATGGACCATGCAGGTCTTTTTCTGCCGTCATCTACTATGTTACTTCAGCTGATAGGGGTCCCTGACCCTCACCAGCCACACCAGGGGTCCCAGAGCCAATTTGAGGGGCCAAGCCCCTGTAGCCAGACACTGAGAACGCAGCCACCCTAGTCTCTGCATAGTGGACAATGTGCAACACTGACAAGTCTAACTTTTAGTATTCTCTGATCTTAACCCTTTAGTGTCCAATGTTCCCATCAATCTGTTCCCATATGGCTTATTACGGGAACATTGGACACTAACCTGCTTATTTTCGAAGGAGAAGTGTGGCCATCTTCCGACACAAATGGGGAGATGGCCGGCCATCTCCTAAACCCGGCCAAATCAGTATAATCGAAAGCCGATTTTGGCCGACTTCAACTGCTTTCCGTCGCAGGACCAGCCAAAGTTCAAAGGGGCGTGTCGGCAGGATACTGAAGGCGGTATGGGGGCGTGGTTAAAAGATGGCCGGCTTAGGCCGATAATGGAAAAAAGGCCGGCTGGTTCCAGGCCCTCGAAGGGAGGGAGGGGGGCCTAGAATTGGGAGGGACTGGAACTGGGAGGGAGGGGGGACTAGAACTCGGAGGGAGGTGGAGGGGGGGCAGGGAAGGGGGGACGGGGAGAGGGAGGGGGGATGGGGAAGGGGAGAGGGAGGGGGGATGAGGGGGAGGGGAGAGGGGACAAGGGGGAGGGGGAGCAAGGGGGAGGGGGAGAGGGGAAGGAAGGGGGACAGAGGGAGAGGGAGGGGGGATGAGGGAGGGGGAGGGGGAATGCACCTGTAAAAAAAACATTTCAGCACCCCCAATCATTTTGAAAAGTTGGCTCCTATGTGTGGGACAGGACGGGAATGGGGCAGGGATGGGGACAAAACCTGCAGAGCCTACAGCACAAGGCCAGAGACAGAACCTGCGGAGATAGGGTGGGGATGGAAACAAACTTTGTCCCCATGTCATTCTCTAACCAGAACCAAAAGAGTATGGAGATTAGTTGATAAAGTTTGCTTTTTTATATTTTTATTCTGCCTATCAGTAACGTACAATTCCTCCTTTAAACCTCAATCTTTAAGTTCTCAAAGCACAAAGCAAAATAATGTTCACTTACCAGAGAAAATGTCCTCTTCTCTCAGAACTTCTCAGAAATCCACCCAAAACCCACTACCCCCAAATGTACACCACTACAATAGCCCTTACGGATGAAGGGGCACCTATATGTGGGTACAGTGGGTTTCTGGTGAGTTCTGGAGGGTTCAAAGTTTCCACCACAAGTGTAACAGTAGGGGGAAGTATGGGCCATGGTCCACCTGTCTGCAGTGCACTGCACCTGCCACTAGACTACTCCAGGGACCTGAGTATTACATCTGAGGCTGTCATAGAGGCTGGTAAGTAATGTTTTTTAATCACAGTTTTGGGGGTGGGAGGGGATCAGTGACCACTGGGAGAGTAAGGGGAGGTCATACCTGATTCCCTCAAGTGGTCATCTGGTCATTTAGGGCACTTTTTGTGCCTTATTTGTTATGCAAAAGCATACGAGATGAAATTGCGTCCTTACGAACAAGAACCCCCACACAAGCATAACTCGACACCATGGGTCAACGAAGAACTGAAAAAGTTAAAAACACAAACCAGGAAACTCAAACGAGCATGGAATAAAACAAAAGATGAACATACACTCAACACATGGAAACAAATACAAAGAAAATACAAATACGCAATAAGACAGGCCAAAAGATCATACTATAAAACCAAAAGAGGGACGGATTACAAAGACATGAAGAAATAATACCAACTCATGAACAACCTCCTAGACACCAACTTGGTCACTACCATGAATACAGATATCCCATCTGCAGATAAACTTGCAAAGTACTTCAATGAAAAAATTGTAACCCTACGCAACACGCTACCTCAGAACAACACCGACATTGAAAACATCCTTAATGAATTGGACCCATCCATTGGAGAATACCCGGCAGATCGGACCTGGTTAAACTTCGCCCTCCTTACCGTCGAATCAGTTACCCAGGCGATTAGTAGGTTTTCCAACACTCACTGTAAACTAGATACCTGTCCCAGCTACCTAATGAAATCCGCCCCTGACCGCTTCATAGCAGACCTCACATCCCACCTAAATTACATGCTTCAGCAAGGTCTCTTCCCTAAGGAAAATGGAAATATCCTACTCACCCCGATACCAAAAGACACCAAGAAAAAAACAAACAAAATTACTAACTACCGTCCAGTAGCATCTATCCCGTTGGTGGTCAAACTGATGAAAAGCATGGTAACCAAACAACTTACAGATTACATAAACAAATTCTCAATATTACACGAATCACAGTCAGGCTTTCACCCACTCCACAGCACGGAAACAATATTACTCACTCTTCTAACCAAATTCAAGCAGGAAATAGCAACAGGTAAAAGCATCCTTCTCCTCCAATTCAACATGTCTAGTGCATTCGACATGGTAAACCACAATATATTAATAAGACTACTAGATAAGTTCAAGATTGGTGGAAACTTACTTAACTGGATCAAGGGCTTCCTAACCACAAGAACGTATCAAGTAAAATCAAATTCAAACATATCATCACCATGGAAAGCAGACTGTGGAGTACCGTAAGGACTACCGCCATCACCGATCCTATTCAACTTAATAATGACCCCACTTGCCAAGTCCTTATCCAACCATGGCCTTAACCCTTTCATATATGCAGGCGATGTCACAATATACATTCCTTACAAAACCAAACTGACAGAAATCACCAACGAAATCAAGCTCGGCCTGAACATCATGGATTCGTGGGCAAATGCATTTCAACTAAAACTCAATAAAGAAAAAAACTCATTGTCTCATCCTCTCATCCCAACACAGCGCGGACATCCCCACAAGAATCAACACTGCAGATCACACCCTTCCTATCTCGGACAGCTTGAAAATCCTCGGCGTTACAATAGACCGTAACTTAACCCTAGAGAGCCAAGTGGCATCCACAACAAAGAAATTGTTCCACTCAATGTGGAAACTCAAACGCGTGAAGCAATTCTTCCCGAGGGAAACACTTCGCAACCTGATACAATCAATGGTACTAAGCCACTTAGATTACTGCAATGGAATTTATGTGGGATGTAAAGAACAAACCTTAAAGAAACTTCAGACCGCTCAAAACATGGCAGCTAGGCTTATATTTGGTGAAACGCAATTTTAAAGCGCAAAATCCCTCCACGAAAAACTACATTGGCTCCCAATCAAAGAACGCATTGCCAGTACCTCCCAAAGCAGTGTGGGATTTGTAGTGCTTGATCCTGCCTGCTGAAGTCAGTGCTGTAAGTCCCATAATGCAACATGTTGGGGTGGTCAGAAATCCAGGACTGTTTCCAAAGCTCTGGTCTGGAAGGTAGTTAACTTTACTACTATTAATCATTTGCACTGTACACATTATACATAGGTACTTTTTCTGTCCCTAGAGGGCTCACAATCTAAGTTTTGGTACCTGGGGCAATGGAGAGTTAAGTGGCTTGCCCAAGGTCACAATAAGCTGCAGTGGGCATCAAACCCTGTTCCCCAGGAACAAAGTCCACTGCACTAACCACTAGGCCACTCCTCCACTAGCAGTGATTCAACCAGAATCTCAAATAGGAGCAACAGATTCTTGACCTTGTAAGTAGTATACTATCCACCTTATAATTGAAAGAGGAAAACGCCTAGATTTCGACCCAAATCGGGAGATAGACGTTTATCTCACAAAAACGAATAAATCGGTATAATGGAAAGCCGATTTTGGACGTTTTCAACTGCACTCCATCGCGGAAGCGTACAAAGTTGACGGGGGTGTGTCGGAGGCATGGCGAAGGTGGAACTGGGGCGTGGTTATCGGCCAAGGAGAGATGGGCGCCTTTCGCCGATAATGGAAAAAAAGTATACGTTTGTAGCTAGAATTTAGGGCACTTTTCCTGGACCCTGTTTTTTCACGAATAAGGCCCCCAAAAGTGCCCTAAATGACCAGATTACCACCAGAGGGAATCGGGGATGACCTCCCCTGACTCCCCCAGTGGTCACTAACCCCCTCCCATCACAAAAAATGATGTTTCACAACTTTTTATTTTCACCCTCAAATGTCATACCCACCTCCCTGGCAGCAGTATGCAGGTCCCTGGAGCAGTTGTTAGGGGGTGCAGTGGACTTCAGGCAGGTGGACCCAGGCCCATCCCCCCCCCCACCTGTTACACTTGTGCTGGTAAATGGGAGCCCTCCGAACCACCCCCCAAACCCACTGTACCCACGTGTAGGTGCCCCCCTTCACCCCTTAGGGCTATAGTAATGGTGTAGACTTGTGGGCAGTGGGTTTTGAGGGGGATTTGGGGGTCTCAACACCCAAGGGAAGGGTGCTATGCACCTGGGAGCTGTTTTACCTTGTTTTTTTTTTTTTGTAAAAGTGCCCCCTAGGGTGCCCGGTTGGTGTCCTGGCATGTGAGGGGGACCAGTGCACTATGAATCCTGGCCCCTCCCACGAATAAATGTCTTGGAGTTATTCGTTTTTGAGCTGGGCGCTTTCGGTTTCCATTATCGCTGAAAAACAAAAACGCCCAGCTCAAAAAAAGATAAACGTCCATGTTTTACGAAAATACGCTTCGGTCCGCCCCTTCACGGACCCGTTCTCGGAGATAAACGCCCATGGAGATAGACGTTTTCGTTCAATTATGCCCCTCCACGTCATACTTTGTATTGTTATTTGAATAGTTTGACTGCTGTAATTGGCTGTTGCTCATGTTTGATCTATTCTTACTGGTGACTTGCCTGCCTGGTGCGAAGGTGGCGAATAGATAGGATTTTAGATAGTGCTGGGGAGGAGCCGGCTGTCTTGGTACATGTGGGTACCAATGACATAGGAAAATGTGGGAGAGAGGTTCTGGAAGCCAAATTTAGGCTCTTAGGTAGAAAGCTCAAATCCAGATCCTCTAGGGTAGCATTTTCTGAAACGCTACCCGTTCCACGCGCAGGGCCCAAGAGACAGACAGAGCTCCAGAGTCTCAATGCGTGGATGAGACAATGGTGCAGGGAGGAGGGTTTTAGATTTGTTAGGAACTGGGCAACATTCTGGGGAAGGGGGAGCCTATTCCGAAAGGATGGGCTCCACCTTAACCAGGGTGGGACCAGGCTGCTGGCATCGGCATTTAAAAAGGAGATAGAGCAGCTTTTAAACTAGAAACGGGGGGGGGGGGGGGGGGGGGAAAGGCCGACAGTCGTTCAAAAGCGCCTGGTTCAGGATAAGGTATCTTTCAAAGATATCACCAAAACAGGGAAGATAGGGTATCCTGACAATGAGGTTGCAAAAGAGACCGTAGTAGATCAGGAGGCATATTTTCAAAGCACTTTGGGAGGCTAAGTTCCATAGGTTTCTATGGAACTTTGGGAGGCTAAGTGCTTTGAAAATATGCCTCCAGGTGTCCTAAAATAAAAATCAGACAAAAGATTGCAAATTAATACTGTCAAGTACTAAGCATTATGTAAACAGGAACAACAAACATAGTTTGAAATGTCTATATGCGAATGCCAGGAGCCTAAGAAATAAGATGGGAGAGTTAGAATATATTGCACTAAATGAAAAATTAGATATAATAGGCATCTCTGAGACCTGGTGGAAGGAGGATAACCAGTGGGACACTGTCATACTGGAGCCGCTTGATAACAGTGATCATAATATGATCGGATTTGATATTAGCTTTGAAGTAAGTATACATAGGAAATCAAATACATTAGCGTTTAACTTTAAAAAAGGTGACTATGATAAAATGAGAAGAACGGTGAAAAAAAAAACTTAGAGGAGCGACTGCGAGGGTAAAAAATTTACATCAAGCATGGATGCTGTTCAAAAACACCATTCTGGAAGCCCAGGCCAAATATATTCCACGTATTAAAAAAGAAGGACGGAATACCAAACGACAGTCGGAGTGGTGAAAAAGTGAGGTGAAGGAAGCTATTAGAGCTAAAAGAAAATTCTTCAGAAAATGGAAGAAGGAACCGACTGAAAATAATAAGAAACATCATAAGGAATGTCAAGTCAAATGCAAAGCGCTGATAAGGAAGGCTAAGAGGGACTTTGGAAAAAAGATTGCATTGGAGGCAAAAACACATAGCAAAACTTTTTTAGGTATATTAAAAGCAGGAAGCCGGCAAAAGAATCGGTTGGACCGCTAGATGACCGAGGAGTAAAAGGGGCGATCAGGGAAGACAACGCCATAGCGGAGAGATTAAATGAATTCTTTGCTTCGGTCTTCACCGAGGAAGATTTGGGTGGGATACCGGTGCCAGAAATGGTATTCAAAGCTGACGAGTCGGAGAAACTTAATGAATTTTCTGTAAACCTGGAAGATGTAATGGGGCAGTTCTGCAAACTGAAGAGTAGCAAATCTCCTGGACTGGATGGTATTCATTCCAGAGTACTGATAGAACTGAAAAATGAGTTTGCGGAGCTATTGTTAGTAATATGTAATTTATCCTTAAAATCAAGCGTGGTACCGGAAGATTGGAGGGTGGCCAATATAACGCCGATTTTTTAAAAAGGTTCCAGAGGAGATCCGGGAAATTATAGACCGGTGAGTCTGACATCAGTGCCGGGCAAAATGGTAGAGACTATTATTAAGAACAAAATTACAGAGCATATTCAAAAGCATGGATTAATGAGACAAAGAGGGGCATAATTGAACGAAAACGCCTATCTCCATGGGCGTTTATCTCCGAGAACGGGTCCGTGAAGGGGCGGACCGAACCATATTTTGGGAAAAAATAGACGCCCATGTTTTATTCAACAATGTGTGAGCTGGGCGTTTTTGTTTTTCAGCGATAATGGAAAATGAAAGTGCCCAGCTCAAAAACGAATAAATCCAAGACATTTATTCGTGGGAGGGGCCAGGATTCGTAGTGCACTGGTCCCCCTCACATGCCAGGACATCAACCGGGCACCCTAGGGGGCACTTTTACAAAACCAAAAAAACAGGTAAAAGAGCTCCCAGGTGCATAGCACCCTTCCCTTGTGTGTTGAGCCCCCCAAATCCCCCTCAAAACCCACTGCCCACAAGTCTACACCATTACTATAGCCCTAAGGGGTGAAGGGGGGCACCTACATGTGGGTACAGTGGGTTTGGGGGGGTTGGACGACTAATAAGCATTAAGCAGCACAATTGTAACAGGTAGGGGGGATGGGCCTGGGTCCACCTGCCTGAAGTCCACTGCACCCCCTAACAACTCCTCCAGTGACCTGCATACTGCTGCCAGGGAGCTGGGTATGACATTTGAGGGTGAAAATAAAAAGTTGTGAAACATCATTTTTTTGTGGTGGGAGGGGGTTAGTGACCACTGGGGGAGTCAGGGGAGGTCATCCCCGATTCCCTCCAGTGGTCATCTGGTCATTTAGGGCACTTTTTGGGGCCTTATTCGTGAAAAAACAGGGTCCAGGAAAAGTGTCCTAAATTCTAGCTAAAAACGCATACTTTTTTCCCATTATCAGTGAAATGCGCCCATCTTTGTTCGGCAGATAACCACGCCCCAGTTCCGCCTTCGCCACACCTCTGACACGCCCCCATCAACTTTGTCTGCATCCGCGACGGAGTGCAGTTGAAAACGTCCAAAAATCGGCTTTCGATTATACCGCTTTATTCGTTTTTGTGAGACAAACGTCCATCTCCCGATTTAGGTCGGAACTTGGGCGTTTTTCTCGTTCGATTATAAGCAGGAAAGTCAACATGGATATAGTGAAGGGAAATCCCAATCTACTACATTTCTTTGAAGGGGTGAACAAACATCTGGATAAAGGTGGGCCAGATGATATTGTGTATCTGGATTTTCAGAAGGCGTTTGACAAAGTACCTCATGAAAGACTCCAGAGGAAATTGGAGAGTCATGGGATAGGAGGTAGTGTTCTATTGTGGATTAAAAACTGGTTAAAAGATAGAAAACAGAGATTAGGGTTAAATGTTCAGTATTCTCAATGGAGAAGGGTAGTTAGTGGGGTTCCCCAGGGGTCTGTGCTGGGACCGCTGCTTTTTAACATATTTATAAATGACCTAGAGATGGGAGTAACTGGTGAGGTAATTAAATTTGCTGATGACACAGTTATTCAAAGTTGTCAAATCGCGAGAGGATTGTGAAAAATTACAAGAGGACCTTACGAGACTGGGAGACTGAGCATCTAAATGGCAGATGGTGTTTAATGTGTGCAAGTGCAAAGTGATGCATGTGGGAAAGAGGAACCCGAATTATAGCTACGTCATGTAAAGTTCCATGTTAGGAGTCACGGACCAAGAAAGGGATCTAGGTGTAATCGTTGATGATACGTTGAATCCTTCTGCTCAGTGTGCTGCTGTGGCTAAGAAAGCAAATAGAATGTTAGGTATTATTAGGAAAGGAATGGAAAACAAAAGGGAGGATGTTATAATGCCTTTGCATCGCTCCATGGTGCGAGCGCACATCGAATATTGTGTTCAATTCTGGTCGCCGCATCTCAAAAAAGATATAGTGGAATTAGAAAAGGTGCAGAGAAGGGCGACGAAAATGATAAAGGGGATGGGACAAATTTCCTATGAGGAAAGGCTAAAGTGGCAAGGGCTCTTCAGCTTGGAGAAAAGGCGGCAGAGGGGAGATATGATAGAGGTCTATAAAATAATGAGTGGAGTGGAAAGGGTAGATGTGAAGCATCTGTTCACGCTTTCCAAAAATACTAGGACTAAGGGGCATGCGATGAAGCTACAATGTAGTAAATTTAAAATGAATCGGAGAAAAATTTTCTTCTCTCAACGTGTAAGTAAACTCTGGAATTCGTTGCCAGAGAATGTGGTAAAGGTGGTTAGCTTAGTGGAGTTTAAAAAAGGTTTGGACGGCTTCCTAAAGGAAAAGTCCATAGACCGTTATTAAATGAACTTGGGGAAAATCCACTATTTCTGGGATAAGCAGTATAAAATGTTTTGTACTTTTTTGGGATCTTGCCAGGTATTTGTGACCTGGATTGGCCACTGTTGGAAACAGGATGCTGGGCTTGATGGACCTTTTGGTCTTTCCCAGTATGGCAATACTTATGTACTTATGTACTGTACACCACCTTGAGTGATTCCTTCAAAAAGGTGGTAAATAAATCCTAATAAATAAAAGCAACATTCCATGTAGAATCTCAAGTAGGGAAAAGGAAATGGAACTTGATATACTGCCTTTCTGTGTGTTTTTTTTGCAACTATGTTCAAAGCACTTTACATAGTATATACATGTATTTATTTATACCTGGGGCAATAGAGGGTTAAGTGACTTGCCCAGAATCATAAGGAGCTGTAGTGGGAATTGAACCCAGTTCCCCAGGATCAAAGTCCACTGCACTAACCACTAGGCTACTCCTCCACTCATTCCACCAATAAGAGCCAACCTCATCAGTGATGTCACAATGGCTTGATTGCCCGATACTTGGCTCACTTCTGATATTGTGATGTCATAAGGGAAAGGGGGAAAGGGAAATGGGACTTGATATACTGCCTTTCTGTGGTTTTTGCAACTATATTCAAAAGTTTACATAGTATATACAGGTACTTATTTGTACCCCAGGATCAAGGTCTGCTGCAGTAACCACTGGGCTACTCCTCCACGCTGACCTTTCTCACAGGTGTTGGAAGGATCAGTTCCAAAGACAGAAGCAACTGTACATGTTCAGCATAAATGTAGGTATTACACTAAAGCCCAAATGCTCTTCCACACTGTCAAATAAGAGTGGAGGAGTGGCCTAGTGGTTAGGGTGGTGGACTTTGGTCCTGAGGAACTGAGTTCCATTCCCACTTCAGGCACAGCAGGCAGCTCCTTGTGACTCTGGGCAAGTCACTTAACCCTCCATTGCCCCATGTAAGCTGCATTGAGCGTGCCATGAGTGGAAAAGCGCAGGGTACAAATGTAACAAAAATAAAATAGATACTATTGGAGATTCTACATGGAATGTTGCTACTATTGGAGATTCTACATGGAATGTTGCTATTCCACTAGCAACATTCCATGTAGAAGGCTGCGCAGGCTTCTGTTTCTGTGAGTCTGACGTCCAACTCCTTGTGACTCTGAGCAAGTCACTTAACCCTCCATTGCCCCAGGTACAAATAAGTACCTGTATACAACATGTAAGCCACATTGAGCCTGCCATGAGTGGGAAAGCGCAGGGTACAAATGTAATAAAAATAATGAGCTGGCTCTGTTTATGGAATTTCTTATTCAGAAGCAGCTTTTGCACTTTGCAAGTTTTTACTGAGAACTACGCAGTACAGATTAGCAGATGTACACATGGCCATACTGCACGAGAGATAGGCCACTGCAAACTGTAAACAGAAGTCAGAAAGAAGTCATTTCTCAGTGTCTGAAATGAAGTTTACATCATATCAAAACTAACCAGCTTCAACAGCAAACAGCAGATAAGCCCTGAGCCTGCTAACTCCCCCAATGATTACTCAGCATCAAACCTCAGGTCTATTTATTTATTTTATAGTATTTATTTATTGTGGATTTATTAACCACTTTTATGAAGAGATTCACCCAAGACAGGATAACATTTATCAGCCACCCCAGCGGAGGGCAGACTACAATAATCAACTCCTAAAACAGAATGTTTGCATCCAGTTAGATATTACAAAGACAACTAACAGCAAGATTCAATTTTCTCTTCCATTTAGCCCCAATTTTTGCAAACCTCTACTCAGTGTCAGTTATGTTTACCGATAACTGTGCATGAGGGGACCCTGCCTTATTCCTTTACTCCTGCCTATGCTTCCCCATAGGGCAGCATATGGAAGACAGAGTGGAGTAAGGACTGAACCAGCTCGGTCTGGTGCTCCCCTCTAGAAGGAACAAATCGGTGGGGTTAAAAGAGATTGCTCTGCATTCCCTTTGTGGAATTGGTCTGAGGAGATTGTGGAGGAGAGGGAAGGAGAAGCAGCAGCAGGAGGTCTATCCCATCTCCAAGTTCCTGGAGAACTGGAGAGGGGAGCAATCTCTTTCCAGTGGCCACCAGAAAAGAGACTGAGAAGGTGGGAACCTGTCTTTGGTTCTGAGTCCCGGCTGTGGTGAAAGTCGAGGAGTCCACAGGTGGGCATCTGATTTTTGTACTGGCCTAGAATGGTATTTTATGACGGTGTCTGAGAGGAGTTGAAAGGAGAAAAGGTCAAGTTACCCCACATGGTACTCAGTGGATGTTCAAGGAGTCCGAGACGTAGAAAAAAAAAGAACATTTTTCTGAAGAAAGATACAAGTGTTGGAGTATCAGATACCCAAAAAGATCCTTGGGGAGTCACTGAGCCTAAGAAGTCAGAAGGAGTCCCGTTAGCTGAGGAAGGGAAGGAGGATGTCCTAAAAAGGTCTGGAAGGAAATTTTAAACTCCTATTCTGCATAAAGTGCATGCAGATTTTTTTTTGTTACATTTGTACCCCGCGCTTTCCCACTCATAGCAGGCTCAATGCGGCTTACATGGGGCAAAGGAGGGTTAAGTGACTTGCCCAGAGTCACAAGGAGCTGCCTGTGCCTGAAGTGGGAATCAAACTCAGTTCCTCAGGACCAAAGTCCACCACCCTAACCACTAGGCCACTCCTCCACTGTTGCTACTATTGGAGATTCTATTCCACTAGCAACATTCCATGTAGAATCTCCAATAGTAGCAACATTCCATGTAGAAGTCGACCCTTGCAGATCACCAATGTGGCCGCGCAGGCTTCTGCATGGAATGTTGCTAGTGGAATAGCAACATTCCATGTAGAATCTCCAATAGTAGCTGCCTGTGCCTGAAGTGGGAATCGAACTCAGTTCCCCAGTTGGCCCTTGCAGATCACCAATGTGGCCCCGCAGGCTTCTGCTTCTGTGAGTCTGACATCGTGCACATACGTGCAAGACGTCAGACTCACAGAAACAGAAGCCTGCGCAGCCTTCTACATGGAATGTTGCTAGTGGAATAGCAACATTCCATGTAGAATCTCCAATAGTAGCAACATTCCATGTAGAATGTCCAATAGTATCTATTTTATTTTTGTTACATTTGTACCCCGCGCTTTCCCACTCATGGCAGGCTCAATGCGGCTTACATGGGGCAATGGAGGGTTAAGTGACTTGCCCAGAGTCACAAGGAGCTGCCTGTGCCTGAAGTAGGAATCAAACTCACTTCCTCAGTTCCCCAGGACCAAAGTCCACCACCCTAACCACTAGGCCACTCCTCCACTGTTGCTACTATTTGAGATTCTACATGGAATGTTGCTATTCCACTAGAAGTCAGCCCTTGCAGATCACCAATGTGGCCGCGCAGGCTTCTGCTTCTGTGAGTCTGACATCGTGCACATACGTGCAAGACGTCAGACTCACAGAAACAGAAGCCTGCGCAGCCTTCTACATGGAATGTTGCTAGTGGAATAGCAACATTCCATGTAGAATCTCTAATAGTAGCAACATTCCATGTAGAATGTCCAATAGTATCTATTTTATTTTTGTTACATTTGTACCCCGCGCTTTCCCACTCATAGCAGGCTCAAAGGAGCTGCCTGTGCCTGAAGTGGGAATCGAACTCAGTTCCTCAGTTCCCCAGGACCAAAGTCCACCACCCTAAATACAATTATCCTGGGGGGGTGGGAGGGGCATAGCTACCATTGAGCAAGACCACCAAAAAGCAAAGGGTCACCCAATGGTAGGGGCCACCTACTCTTGAACCAAAGTGTCCTCATTCACTTCTTGCTCTCTGTCCCCACTGTCTAGCATCACTCTCCCTTCCTTTCCACCCCCCCCCCCCTTTTGTGATCTTCCAAATTTGTGCTGGCAGTGCCAGCAATGAAAACAGGTAGCCTCCAGCTAGCCCTGTTTAATTGGTTTCATCTGATTGTTCCTTTTAAATGTAGCGTGTGGTAGACCCTATCAACACTCATGCGCTAGTGTTTTTGGTATTTGCTCGATATGAACTGGTACTTGGAGATCCTGTAGTTTATGTGCTGCTATAAGTGTTGGATTTTTTTATTGATTGGAGAGTTAAGATGTGATTATTCTGAAAAATGTATAAATTATGTGGATTTAGTTGTAATATGTGATGAATGATTTATTTATTTTTTACATTTGTATCCCACATTTTCCCACCTATTTGCAGGCTCAATGTGGCTTACATACAGAGCCGTAGCGAGGGAAGCTGACACCCGGGGCGGGTCACCGCTGTGCACCCCCCCAGTTGCAGCATGGCGCACCCTCCTCCCGCTGGAGCGCACCCCCCTCCCCCAGAGCGCATACCCCCCCGGAGCGCATACCTGTGGCGAGGGACGGGCAGGAGGGCCGATCCGCCCCGACTGCATGTTGCTGGGGTGTGTCAGCTCCGCGCTGGAAGTAACCTGTTCCGGGGCAGAGAGGGCAGTGCACCAGCGCGGAGCCGACACTCCCTAGCAGCATGCACCCGGGGCAGACCGCTCCCCCCGCCCCCCCTTCCTACGCCACTGCTTACATAGTACATTAACGAAATTCGCCAATTCCGGTATGAACAAATACAGTAATGTTGTGGTAGAATAAGGATATCGTACATACAGGTTAACAGCTCCTGAGCAAGCCTTAGTGATGAAACACAAATTTGTGTCGAGCTGAAAAAACAGCTTTAAAGAGTGGAGTCAACTAACTGGATATACTTGTGAGAGGATCAAATTGTTCCTTAATTTTGAAGAACTGAATTGACTACAGTGTCATCCATAAACAGTACAATCCGCTTAAGTGTACGGGTCTGGGACCAAAGAAATACATGCAGTTAACTGGAGCGTGCAATTAACCGTTGTGACCCAAAGAAGCTTGACATCTGATAAACATATGTACAGTACTGTTTATTATACGTACAGTATACAGTCTCCATTAACTGACGTTAGGCTTACTTGAAGTAATCAGTCATAGTCCTCTGTACACTCTTGCGTCTGTGAGTTCCATAGACTACGTCTGCCAGACGGTAAAAGCTGTCATAGCACTGACATTCAGTGGCCTCCAGATAGGCCCGCACGGTGTTGAGACTCTCCAGCGCTCTTGCAAAAGTGACAGGAGGAGGTTGTTGAATTTCGTCAGCATGTGCCTCGCTGCTCATTTCTTCATCTGTTCCATCATCAGCCGTTGCCTGCGTGTAGGCGCATATCTGGACATCAGTGCTGTCGTCAGCTGTTTGTAGATCGTAATCAACAGCTACGTAGTGATGAAACTCCTCTTCAGTAACACCAGCTGGGATGTCAATAAGCTCTTCATCTGACGCGTTTGCAACAGCTGCATCTGTTTCGTCCCTCTCCACATCCCTAACAAAGCTTGCCCGCTTGTAGCAGTTCACAATGGTTGCCTGTGTAACATGACTCCAGGCTTCTTTCTGCATATGTAGGGAATCCAACAGTGATAGATTAGGAGCCAGTTCAACAGCACGTTTATCCTTGCCAGTCTGGTCATCCATAATGCTCATCAGACGACGTAGCACAAGAGCCCGATAATGTTTTTTGAAATTGGCTATTATGCCCTGATCCATAGGTTGGATCAGAGAGGTAGTGTTTGGTGGCAGGAAGACCACCTTGACGTTAGACAGCCTGACATCATCACTGTGTGCAGCACAATTATCACAAAGCAACAAAATCTGACGCTTTTGTGCCCGCATTCTAGTGTCTAACTTCTTTAACCACTGCTTCCAAATTTCCCCAGTCATCCATGAATTTGCATTAGCCTCGTATGACACAGGAAGTCGCTTAGCATTCTTGAAGCAAAGGGGCTGTTTTCTCTATCCAATGACGAGTGGTTCCAACTTCTCACTCCCATCCATATTGCAGCAAAGGAGAATCGTCAGTCGGTCCTTCGATGTTTTACCTCCAGTAGTTTCGGCATGTTTGAATGCAAGTGTTCCATCAGGAATCACTCGCCAGTAGAGACCATTTTCATCAGCATTGAAAATGTCAAGAGGTGCAAACTCGTTCAAGATGGTAGGAAGAACTAAAACAACCCAATTTTCAGCACCAAAGTCATCAGCGTCTTGTTTTTCACCATGCTGTTTCTTGAATTTTATGTTGTTCCTCTCCTTCCATCTTTCCAAGCATCCAACAGTGGCTTTGAATTCAGTTAGTCCAAGCCTTTCAGCTAGCTGTTTAGCTTTCTCCATAAGCAGTAGACCACTGACAGGAAACTGTCTGCTCCTGACTTGAGAAAACCACCGAAGAAGAGCATCTTCTACCTCCTCAGTTTTTCCCGCCCGTTTTCGTTTCCGGTGTGGATTTGTTTTGCCAGTCTTCCAGAAGCTGGTCTTTTTGCTTCAAGACACGTGAAATTTGACTGGGATTGACACCATATTCTTTAGCAATAGATGCTTGACTTTGTTTTCTAATTTTTTAAGAACTTCTATTCGTTCAGCCAGTGTTATACAGTTGCGCGATGACGACGACTCCAGTGTAACAACTTTCTTTCGCTTATTCTGCCCGTGGCAGTTAACCAACGAGATTTCAAATTTATTGCCCCTTTGTCACGTGCCAATCGGCTTCTATATTCCGTGTGTGCGCTTATGCGGAGTCTTTCCTTCAGAGGAGCGGTCTTAAACCATGCATCTTTCCAAGATCTGTCTTCCGCGACCTAGTGCAATCCCTCGTACTCAGCCATCTGGATTACTGCAACTCACTATACGCAGGCTGCAAAGAACAAATACTGAGGAAACTTCAAACAGCCCAGAATACAGCAGCCAGACTCATCTTTGGAAAACCAAAATACGAAAGTGCAAAAACCCTTACGTGAGAAACTACACTGGCTCCCACTCAAGGAACGCATCACTTTTTAAAGTATGCACCTTACTTCACAAAATCATTCACGGTGAAGCCCCTGCATACATGTCTGATTTAATAGACCTACCACCCAGAAACGCTAAAAGATCATCCCGAACTTTCCTCAATCTCCACTTCCCTAAGTGCAAAGGCATAAAATACAAAGTACTGCACGCATCAACCTTCTCTTATATGAGCACGCAATTCTGGAATACACTACCACCCAACCTGAAAACGATCTCCGAACTAACCGACTTCCGCAAACTATTGAAGACTCATCTCTTTGAGAAAATCTACTGCAAGGATCAAAACACATGAAGTCCACACACACCAATAGAAATGCATCAATACACTTTCTTCTGAGTTCTCTTCCCCCGTATTTTCACCACACTTAAACTCCACCCACAGATAAAATTGTTATACCCTAATGTTCTCTTGTTATTGTTTTATCGTCTTATCAACTCCCTACTGTTACATTCCATTGTTCTATTCCCCATATGATATTTGACTTTGTCTTCCCATAACTCCTCACAATGTAACCCATAATCGTACTGCAACAAATTGTATTTCCATCATTCACAATGTATTGTAAGCCACACTGAGCCCGCAAATAGGTGGGAAAATGTGGGATACAAATGCAACAAAATAAATAAATAAATAAATATAAGCGAATCTTGCACTTATCAGTGGTGCGCTAAACCGAAGTTTGTCCCCATAGAAATTGATGGTGCCAAAAACGGGACTGAAGTACAGCATGCAGTTAAACAGAGCATGCGCTTATCCGACGTGCACTTAAATGGAGTGCACTGTATTGGAATTTGGGAATAACTATTGGATATACTGAGGATTCAATACTGAGAGAATTTTTTTAAGAATACTGCATGATGGATTATTGTAATTTTGTTGGGGGGGGGGGGGTATTCTTCAGTGCACCTTTTAAAATTAATGTGGTTATATTGTTTGAGTTTGAAATAAATTTGTACTTTGTTAATTTTGTATCGGAATTAGTATTTAATTTGGACTTTCTATTTTATTTCCTAGGGCCTTTCCTGTTCCACCCCTCATCTCCTCTGATGTAAATTTCTGCAGGTGAGATGTGGTACAGGCAGTGGCGAAGCTAGGTGGGGGCACAGGGGCCTGCCCCCCCCCCAATTTCATCCAGACCCTGGTTTTGCTGGCGGGGGACCCCAACCCCTGCCAGCCGAAGCCTTCTTCAGCACCGGTGTCCGACGACGACAATTCCATGCCCTGTGCTCTTTCTTCCTCCTGATGTCCTGTTCGTCCCTATAAGTGAAACTGAGCACGGCCAGGACTGGTTTTCACTGAGGTCTTTTTTTCTCCACCTCCTTTCAATAAAGTCCATATTCACCCTGGAATAGTCATGGTTCATGATTGTAGAATTTTTTTTAATATTGTGGTTATTATATTCTACTGGTTCCAACTGTGTGCGGTAACTGAAATCACCCATTATTATAGCGTTGCCCAGTTTGCCAGCTTTCCTAATCTCTGTAAACATTCCTTCATTCATCTGTTCATTCCGTCCCAGCTGACGGTAGTACAGCCCTCCAAGAATACTCCTTCCTTTCACACATGGAATTTCTATCCATAATGATTCCACGCAGCTATCTGTTTCATGTGGAATGCTTATTTTATTTGACTCAATTCCCTCTTTAACATATAGTACAACCCCCCCCCCCCCCAATTTGATCCTCTCTATCACTGCGATACAATTTGTACCCTGTTAACACAGTGTCCCATTGATTGTCCTCTTTCCACCAGGTCTCTGAGATCCCAGAATAGCTGAACAGATTTTATGCTGCTTATGCTAGAAATAACCAGTGGATTTTCCTAAGTCCATCTTAATAATGTCTTCTGGACTTTTCTTTTACCACATTCTCTGGCAACAAATTCCAGAGTTTAATTATTCGTTGAGGGAAGAAATACTTTCTCTGATTCGTTTTAAATTTACTATTCAGTAGCTTCTTCGTCCTTTAGATTGTAAGCTCCTTTGAGCAGGGATTGTCCTTCTTTGTTAAACTGTACAGCGCTGCGTAACCCTAGTAGCGCTCTAGAAACGTTAAGTAGTAGTAGTTCTTTGCGTACAACCTAGTCCTAGTCAGGGGTGTAGCTACGGGTGGGCCTGGGTGGGCCCAGGCCCATCCAATCTCGGCTCAGGCCTGCCCACCCAAGCGTACTGCAGCAGCCTTTTGTCTTTTTCCACTGTGTGAGTGACGAGTCATCGCGCAGTTCCTGGACACCGCCAGAGGCCGAGGTCGGCTGAGTGAGATACCGAGCGGCTCTTTCCGTCGAAGGGACACCCCAAGGGCCGCTTTTCTGTTCAGAGAGAGATCCCGAGTGGTTCCGACTTGCGCAAAGAAATTCTGTGCGATTCCCCTTGGCTCTGAGGGGTTGCGAGGGGCACCGGGAGGTTCTGGCGACTCCCCGGGAGATACCGAATTTCGGCGGGGAATAACTGGGGCCTCCGGTCAGCTCCAACTCTGCGGCTCCCACCTCTCACCTCTCACTTTGACGCCTTCACATGCTCCGGTGATTGCGCACAGCGCGGCAGGCTGGCAGCGTGACGTGTGCTTCTCAGACAAAAGATGCGTGGAGCAACGGTTGATGAGGCCTGGCTGTGCGAAGCGGGAAAAGGGCGAGGAGTGAGTGAGCGCATGGTGCCCCAGCGTACAGATTGGACACCTGGTGTGGGGCCTAGCTGTTCCAGTGTGTGGAAGGACTGATGGGGTAGGCGGCACCACCGCCCTTTCGGGGCGAGTAAGTCAGGTTCGTATGAGAACTGCTCCAGGGCTGGGCTTAGTGAGGCATACCTGAAAGATGAACTATATAGTCCAACTGCTTCTAGGAGGTGTGGGCCTGACCATTGGTACCTTAGTGGCCCTGCTTCCAAACATAGGTGCCAACTGTTCAAAATCATTATGAGTACTAAACACAACATCAAATTACCCATCACCTGACACAATGAAG
This sequence comes from Microcaecilia unicolor, assembly GCF_901765095.1. NCBI lineage: Eukaryota > Metazoa > Chordata > Amphibia > Gymnophiona > Siphonopidae > Microcaecilia > Microcaecilia unicolor. Next base: position 756,912,482 of record NC_044031.1, on the reverse strand, counting down.
GCATTTGCTCAATATTGGGTTGCTCAGCACCCATTGCACACACAGACCTGGATCTGCAGTTCCAAACTTTCTCTTCTGTTGTGCACTAGGAGTTATTGTCATGAGACAGACTATAAAGGATAACGTTTGTAGTGAGTGGTCTCTTCCCCCCACACCCCCATCCATCATTTCTTGCCTATTTAATAGGGAAGGAATGAAGGCCACTGCTAATACAGTGCTAATAATCCTTGCTCAAAGCCCACCTCTTCAATGTCGCTTTCGGCACCTAACCATTGTACGTCTTTCCAGAAAATCTAGACTGCCCCCAATTTGATTGACTGCACTTTTTTGTCCTTTAGATTGTAAGCTCCTTTGAGCAGGGACTGTCCTCCTTTGTTAGACTGTACAGCGCTGCGTAACCCTGGTAGCACTTTTGGGCTTGCAGAGAGGCAGATTCGGGTCGGCACGCAGTGGCAGCAGCACTGAAATGCAGGTCACGTCGCAGTGCTCGTTGTCCCATCCTACGCGGTGTGACGTGGCTGTGCACGGCGGCGTGCTCAGCCTCAGCTCAGCCTCGCTCCGCTTGCTCGTGGCCATCAGGGCAGGCTAAACAATAGCTGCACGCAGTGCACGCTGTCGCTTACAGGGATGAGCATTGAGCTAGTGCGAGCCTGGCCCTGGAAACGTGGGAAAAGTTCTTCGAGATGAGTTCCAAGCAGCTCCCAGCCCCGTCCAGCACTGCAGGTAATAAAATTTTAAAAGCTTTTTTTTTTACATCATAATTTTAATGTCTAATTTTTTTTAAATTAAAGTAGCAGGGGCCTGGGCACTATTAAAATTCATTGTTGTGCCCACCCATATTAGCTTTGGGCCCAGCCACTGGTCCTAGTATTTTTGGAAAGAGTAAACAAGCGATTCACATCCACCTGTTCCACTCCACTCGGTATTTTATAAACCTCTATTATATCCAGTGGCGTACCAAGGGTGGGGGTGGTCCGCCCCGGGTGCACGCCGCTGGGGGGTGCCGCGGTGCGCGCCTGCTCCGAGTTTGCTAAACTTCGTCGCTCGTTCGCTGCAGCTCCCTCTGCCCCGGAACAGGTTACTTCCTGTTCCAGGACAGTGGGAGCTGCAGCGAAGCAAAGTTTAGTGAACTCGGAGCAGGCGCGCGCCACAGCACCCCCCCAGCGGCGTGCACCCAGGGGGGTGTCATTTCACCGGAAGGGGGGGAGGTGTCATTTAGCAGGGGGGGCGCTGCACCCGGGGGGGGGGGCGCATTGGCGCTCTGCCCCGGGTGCCATCCAGGCCAGGAACGCCACTGATTATATCTCCCCTCAGTAGTCTCTTCTCCAAGCTGAAGAGCAGGATCTCAGTATTTCAGGGAAAGATCTGTAAACTGTTTATGCAGAAAGCAATTGAACCAAAGTGAGCAAAGTCCACAAGTATGAAACATCCAGAAAGGAAAAGGCAACTCAGTTCCTGGAAATGCTCCAAAAGTAAAGAGTTATAAAACAGCTGATGGACGATGCAGAAAAGTTAGCAGGATGTTGCAAGTGGAGAATTTTGTTCACAAATCATTTTCACCAGAGCAATAACAAATGTCTTGTTCTACAGAAGATTTTCATCCTGCTGTGCATGAACGAACATCAGCTGGGATATGAACCTGCTCCGTGAGCTGCAGTGCTATAATACAGCATCATTACATTATTCAGAGACAAAATAACTGAAGTCCTCACTCGATGCATTTATTTCCCAGCGGTCAAGGCTTTTTCTCCAGGGTTGCAATCTCCCCCCACGCTGCCCACTTCCTGGTGCCAGAGGGGGGAGCCTAGAGCGAAATGCGAAAAGAATATCCAGTGCGGTCCATTAACAGGAACGTTCACAGTCTTGGTGTGGGGGAGGTTTATCCTTTTTGAAAACCTCTTTTGCAATCTGTCATTACCTTTATAATTTATTACTGCTCAATATACACAAGCTGTCAACTGCTCCTGCTGGTGTGTTCGGTCCCATTTGTACAGAAATGCAGAGGATTCAGGTCTCCAAAATTCCCAGATGCTTTCTAGCCCATTATAAGCCCTAAAATTGTAAATTGTACTGCTTTGTTTGTCACTCTCCTGTCTCCATGCATATCCCCCTGTCTCACCCATCCACCTCCATCCCCACCCTGTTAGATTGTCACTGAAATGCTTTGATGTTTCACTTATATATACTGTCATCTACCAACATTTGCTTATTTCCGATCTGAGGAAGAAGGGCAACCTTCGAAAGCTAATCAAGAAATGTATTAAGTTATGTCCAATAAAAAAGGTATCATCTTATTTTCTTTTCCATGTTTTATTTTGTTTGATTTCTATAGATTCTACATGGAATGTTGCTATTCCACTAGCAACATTCCATGTAGAAGTCGGCCCTTGCGGATCACCAATGTGGCTGCGCAGGCTTCTGCTTCTGTGAGTCTGACGTCCTGCACGTACGTGCAGGACGTCAGACTCACAGAAACAGAAGCCTGCGTAGCCTTCTACATGGAATGTTTCTAGTGGAATAGCAACATTCCATGTAGAATCTCCAACAGTAGCAACATTCCATGTAGAATCTCCAATGGTATCTATTTTACTGTCATAGTAATGCTTGAATGTTTTCACTTATATACACTGTCAGCTAGCACATTTGCTTATTTCCGATCTGAGGAAGAAGGGCAACCTTCGAAAGCTAATCAAGAAATGTACTAAGTTATGTCCAATAAAAAAAGGTATCATCTTATTTTCTTTTCCATGTTTTATTTTGTTTTATTTCTATTGATTACCTTTAAGAGTGGACTAAGGTAATCTCTGTTCATATACACAAAGCCTCTTCTCCTGTCTATACATGTACCACAGCAGTGTTTCCCAAGTCCAGTCCTGGAGTACCCCTTGCCAGTCAGGTTTTCAGGATGTCCACAATGAATATGCATGAACTAGATTTGCATACACTGCCTCCATTATATGCAAATTCATTGTGGATCTCCTGACTGACAAGGGGAACTCCAGGACCAGACTTGGGAAACACTGTACTCCAGGAATGAGAACTGTGATAGCTGTCATCCCTGCCTGATATGCTGGTTTTGCTCTGATAATAATCAGTGTTGCCAGATGGAAAAAATTGTTCACACCCAAAACCAGCCCCAAACCGCACAAAGTCAATTTGCATATGAATGGCATCATTAATAAATATTAATGAGGCCATTTGCATACAAATGACATCTTTAAGCCCACCTCCACTGGCTGCGGCCACGGGAAAACTGAGCCAACCCACGGCCAACGGCCATGGGAAAAAACCGCGGTGGGCGAAAAACTGCTGGCAGGGCAAGAAAAAGCCACCCAAAATCCCTCAACCCGCACGTGGCGTGAAAAAGCCGCAGCGGGTCGCAGAAAGGAGCCCAATTGGGTGGGAAACCCGCAGCCCTGGCAGCACTCATAATGTCTAGTTAAAGTTTCTGTTCTAGATTAAAGCTTCCAACTGGATCCAGATTCACAGGACAATGTTGATCCAGTTCTAGGTTTACCCCAGTGCATGCTGGGACTTATAGTCTTGCTTTTCTGCAGTGCTTCCCAAACCCGGTCCTTGAGGCGCCCCAGCCAGTCAGGTTTTCAGGATATCCACAACGAATATTCATGTGAGAGATCTGCCTGCATTGCCTCCACTGCATGCAAATCTCTCTCATGAATATTCATTACAGATATCCTAAGAACCTGATTGGCTGGGGTGCCTCCAGGACCAGGTTTGAGAACCACTGCCCTTGGAAAACCAGGACTGGATTAACCCTTTCCTGCGGATCTAGTGGGCAGCCTTGTTCCAGATGTTACCACAGAGTCCACTGCCCAATAGCTACCCGTTAAAGGATGATAGGTAGAAGAATGAGAAAGCACTGGCCACGTCTTCTGACCGCTCTCTATCCACAGGAGCCATGTTTGCGTGGAACTCTCCTATCTGTACGCCCTGTCCCCTGAACCCACACCCATTCCTCTGTTCTTACAGGGCAGTGATTGAGATTCTAGTGACAGAGTTACTTCAATCAGTCTTCATCTGAACTCAGTGTAGACTGTAAGCTCTTCAGAGCAGAGACCTTTTCTTATGTGTATCAGTGCAATGTTGTAGCACTCGCTAAATCTTTGGCAGAATCTCGCATTGTGGAGGAATGCAGGACACAGGATGCAGGGTGCAGGGTGCAGGTGGCATGGCAGGGCCAAACTTCCACTTCATACTCTCCCAGCCCCCTGCTCTGCATATCACCATTAAGGTAAAAGGAAAGATAGTTCCCTGTAAACAAGTACCAAGTCATGAATGTCTTATGGGGGCTGTCACTTGTACAGCAGTTTCTTGGGCTGATTTGCTATTGCCTTCCCTAGCCATTTTTACACCCAGCTAAGGCCAGGTATTCATTTACTGACTGGAAGCGGATGGATGACTGAGTTGGTCAGAGGCCAGCTACCTGTCAGAAACCCCAGTACAGGATTTGAACTCAGGTTGTGGGCAAAGTAACATAGTAACATAGTAGATGACGGCAGAAAAAGACCTGCACGGTCCATCTAGTCTGCCCAACAAGATAAACTCATATGTGCTGCTTATTGTGTATGCCTTACCTTGATTTGTATCTGCCATTTTCAGGACACAGACCGTAGAAGTCTTGCCCAGAACTAGCCCCATTTTCAGGACATAGACCGTAGAAGTCTTGCCCAGAACTAGCCCCACCGCCCAAACACCAGCCCCGCCTCCCAATCTGGGCTAAGCTTCTGAGGATCCGTTCCTTCTGAACAGGATTCCTTTATGTTTATCCCACGCATGTTTGAATTCCACTACCGTTTTCATCTCCACCACCTCCCGCGGGAGGGCATTCCAAGCATCTACCACCCTCTCTGTGAAAAAAGTAGGCAAGCAACCTGCCAATTCACCTCAAGTCCTCATTGTCTTCACTAAACCAAACCAATTAAATATTTTATTTATTTATGGTATCTTTATGCACCTTACCTAGGAAACCGTTTATATTTTGACAGGTTATAGATAATACAGTAAATCCAGTCAGCCTAGAGACTGTCCTTTAGAACAGGGGGTCAGTGCTGTTGAAGGGTACCTGCCATGGAAGGGGTTAAGGGGCTGTGCCTACAGGAATCAGGAATTGAGCTTTGGCTCAGGCTGTTAGGCTTCTGTTAACAAAACAGTTGTATAGTTGCTAGAGTGATGTATGAACTCACTAAAAATAAAGCTCCAGAAATTCGTTCTATGTGACAGGGTTGCAGGACACGGAGCCAAGCTGGAGCCAAGCACTATTCCCTGCTAAATTCAAGCCCAGTACGAAAATAAAGGCTGCTCTCCCCCTCCCCCACCTCCCTCCCATCCTCCTGACAGAGAGAGTGAGCTGGCAGGCTTCATTCATGTGTGGCTCAAAACGATTGGGACAGTCTTAAGCAGGAGAGTGAGCTAACTGCGGAAAGTGCAACTCATAATCTCCTTTATCCCCTTTGAAGCTCCTGAGCTCTGGGATACCATTAGCAGAGAGGCAAGGAGCCAGCAAGAAAAACCGAAACTCCAAGCCCCAGTGACTTAAGCAAACTCATAGCTGCCAAGTTATCAAGTTCCAGAAAGGAAAGGTCTGACCAGTCCTGGATTCTCACTAACTCACAAGGAATACTCAGGCCTGCATATACTGTACAGCAAGACATGTTTATCCACTCCCACTCTGGGTTGCCAGATTTAAATTTTGTTTCCGACCCAAACCAGTTCCCGAACCAGCCCAAAACCGCACACCCCGCCTCTGCCGTCATCAACCCCGCCCCCTACATCATCGACCCCGCTCCCAATGTCATTAACTCTGCCTCCCCCGGGTCGCAAGGGGTAAAAAAACCACAACCGGACGAAGAAAAAAAAAACCCCAACAAAAATCAAAGCCGCCCAAAGAACCGCAACCCGCAGTGGTCAAAAATTTCCTGCAGCGGGTCGCGGAAAACTGCCCAATTGGGCGGGAAAACCGCCCATCTGGCAACTTTGACTCTAGCTGAGATAACATTAAACCATTTCTCTGATCCCATGTGAAACTTTCTTTTAAACCAATCACCTCACTTTCTAACTCTTCCTACTTTCTTACACTTCTATATGTTACATCTTTGCTTTACCCTTCGCTAGGGTTACCATATTTTGTCCCCCCAAAAGGAGGACACATGCCCCGCCCCCACCACACACCCCGCCCCTTTCATGCCCCGCCCTCTTTCACGCCCTCGCTCTGCCCCGTTATATTTTCCCCTCCCCCCTGTCACACACCCCGTCACCCCCCTCCCCTTACCTTACTACTGCCCTGGTGGGTTAGTGAGCTCTTCGGGGCAGGAAAGAGCCCCTTCTTTCCTGCCCGGAGTGCTGCCCTGCATGAATCCTTCTTCTTGCTGATCTCGGCGCCGATTCAAAATGGCCGCCGAGAGTTGAAGTCTCGCGAGGTCACTTCAACTCTCGGCGGCCATTTTGAATCAGCGCCGAGATCACGAACAGGAAGGATGCATGCAGGGCTGCGCTCCGGGCAGGAAAGAGGGGGCTCTTTCCTGCCCTGAAGGCGGAAGAGGTCACTAGACCAGCAGGGCAGTAGTAGGTAAGGGGAGGGGAGGCTAGCAATCTGCCTGTTTGTCCGCCCACCAGCCTGCCCATTTGTCTAGAAATATAGTAACCCTACCCTTTGCTATCACCTATAATGTTCTATTACATATTGTGTTGACATTGTAAATAGTATATACCAGTGATGGCGAACCTATGGCACGTGTGCCAGAGAGGGCACGCAGAGCCCTCTCCCTTGGCACGCGCGCCGTCGCCATCACTGGTCCGCCCACTCTCCCTCCCAGTTCGGCCTTCCTCCCGCCCTCCTTCCAACCCAACGAGCAACAGGCCGCCCGCCCGTCCTCCCTCCCTCCCAGCACCAGGAACCCCCCTCCTCCTAAAATTTAAAAAGCGTACCTCCTCGGCTCGGAGTCGGGGTTTAGGCGGCGTACGTCCGTAGCGGCAGCGAAGCGCGTGTGCTTCACTCGACGCGCCTTCGGCCTTCCCTGTCTCTCAAGCTCTGGTCCCGCCCATAGGCGGTTTTCGGCCATAATGGAAATCGGACCCGGCCATCTCAAACCCGGCGAAATGCAAGCTATTTGGTCGTTGGAGGAGCCAGCATTTGTAGTGCATTAGTCTCCCTGACTTGCCAGGACACCAGCCGGGCACCCTAGGGGGTACTGCAGTGGACTTCAAAAATTGGTCCCAGGTGCATAGCTCCCTTACTTTGGGTGCTGAGCCCCCCAAATCCCCCCCAAAACCCACTCTCCACAACTCTAGACCACTACCATAACCCTAAGGGGTGAAGGGGGCACCTACATGTGGGTACAGTGGGTTTGGGGGGGGGGGTTGTAGGGCTCCCATTTACCACCACAAGTGTACAAGGTAGGGGGGGGTGGTCCTGGGTCCACCTGCCTGAAGTGCACTACACCCACAAAAAACTGCTCCAGGGACCTGCATAGTGCTGAGATGGAGCTGGGTATGACATTTGAGGCTGGCATAGAGGCTGGCAAAAAAATGTTTAAAAAATGTTTTTTGGGGTGGGAGGGGGTTGGTGACCACTGGGGGAGTAAGGGGAGGTGATCCCCGATTCCCTCCGGTGGTCATTTGGTCAATTGGGGCACTTGGGGGAAGAGAGCAGGTGGGGGAAGAGAGGTTGGTAGTTGGGAGGCGAGGATAGGGGAGGGCAGACTTATACGGTCTGTACCAGAGCCGGTGATGGGAGGCGGGACTGGTGGTTGGGAGGCGGGAAATACTGCTGGACAGACTTGTACGGTCTGTGCCCTGAAAAAGGCAGGTACAAATCAAGGTAAGGTATACACATATGAGTTTATCTTGTTGGGCAGACTGGATGGACCATGCAGGTCTTTTTCTGCCGTCATCTACTATGTTACTTTTTTGAGGCTTGGTCGTAAAAACAAATGGACCAAGTGAAGCTGGTGAAATGCTCGTCAGAGCCGGCCATCTTTTTTCCATTATCGGGCGAAGTCGGCCATCTCGTAACAACGCCCCCATCCCGCCCCCGTCCTGCTTTCTGTACCCTGCCAAAACGCCCCCTTGAAGTTTGGCCGGCTCCGTGATAACATAGTAACATAGTAGATGACGGCAGAAAAAGACCTGCACGGTTCACCCAATCTGCCCAACAAGATAAACTCACGTGTCATTTTTTGTGTATACCTTACCTTGATTTGTACCTGTCTTTTTCAGGGCACAGACCGTATAAGTCTGCCCAGCACTATCCCCACCTCCCAACCACCAGCCCTGCCTCCCACCGCCTGCTAAGCTTCTGGGGATCCCTTCCTTCTGAGGAGGATTCCTTTATGTTTATCCCACGCATGTTTGAATTCCGTTACCGTTTCCCTCTCCACCACCTCCCGCGGGAGGGCATTCCAAGCATCCACCACTCTCTCCGTGAAAAAATACTTCATGACATTTTTATTTTATTTTTGTTACATTTGTGCCCCGCACTTTCCCACTCATGGCAGGCTCAATGTGGCAGGCACTGGAGTGTTAAGTGACTTGTCCAGAGTCACAAGGAGCTGCCTGTGCCAGGAATCAAACTCAGTTCCTCAGGACCAAAGTCCACTACCCTAACCACTAGGCCACTCCTCTACTTGAGTCTGCCCCCCCTTCAATCTCATTTCATGTCCTCTCGGTCTACCGCCTTCCCCTCTCTGGAAAAGGTTCGTTTGCAGATTAAAACCTTTCAAATATTTGAACGTCTGTATCATATCACCCCTGTTTCTCCTCTCCTCCAGGGTATACATGTTCAGGTCTGTAAGTCTCTCCTCATACGTCTTGCAACGCAAATCCCATACCATTCTCGTAGCTTTTCTTTGCACCGCTTCAATTCTTTTTACATCCTTAACAAGATACGGCCTCCAAAACTGAACACAATACTCCAGGTGGGGCCTCACCAACGTCTTATACAGGGGTATTAAAACCTCTTTTCTTCTGCTGGTCACACCTCTGTCTATACAGCCTACCAACCTTCTAGCTACGGCCACCGCCTTCTCACACTGTTTCGTCGCCTTCAGGTGATGGAAAGCAGTTGCGCCGGCCAAAATCAGCTTTCGATTATACCGATTTGGCCGGGTTCAGGAGATCGCCGGCCATCCCCCGATTTGTGTTGGAAGATGGCTGGCGATCTCGTTCGAAAATAAGCTGGACAGTAACATAGTAGATGACGGCAGAGAAAGACCTGCACGGTCCATCCAGTCTGCCCAACAAGATAAACTCATATGTGCTACTTTTTGTGTATACCTGACCTTGATTTGTATCTGCCATTTTCAGGACACAGACCGTGTAAGTCTGCCCAGCACTATCCCTGCCTCCCAACCACTAGCCCCGCCTCCTAACCACCGGTGCTGCCACCCGATCTCCGCTAAGCTTCTGAGGATCCATTCCTTCTGAACAACATACATAGTAGCATAGTAAATGACGGAAGAAAATTCCTTTATGTTTATCCCAAGCATTTTTGAATTCCGTTACCGTTTTCATCTCCACCACCATCCCTAGGCTCACGTCCTATTCCTATGCAGACTGGGTGTATGGGAGCCAGCAGAGGACGGGGCGGCTGGAGCCGGGTACCGCCTTCCTGATTTCGGTCATAGTCAGGCACTGCCTGTGGATGGCGCGCTGTGGGGTTTCCCTGCGCCAGGAGTACAGGTCTGCTGAGCAGGTCAGCTGGGACGTTATTAGAGCAGTCCAGGAGGCAGCACGATGGGAGAGGGTTGCGGTGGGTGCACAGACCTTCGGTGTCTTGTGGAAGCATGTCAGACTGAAGCTTCATTGATTGGTTTTTGCTGGGAGGAAGGGGGGGAATTGGGGGGATGGGTTTTTGTATTTTTTTGTATAAAAGTTTGTTGGGGATGGTTTTTATGTGCTGACATTTGTTCTCCGTTTCTTTCAATAAACGAATGCTCCAAGTATCCACCACTTGAATACATTTGATTTGTGTGCACTGATTTCAATTGGTAGAATCAGGAACTACAAATCCCACAGTGCTTTTGGATGTAAGTTCAAAAACCAGGACTAATAAAAAGGTCTCTCTCCTGCAACTCGGGCCTCAATGCACTAAAATCCCATTAGAGCACCGATCGATCGCTATTTCCAACTCGGTAAAAATTACTACGTTGGAAATAGCGAGCGATGCTCAGAAGACACGGGATGCAAATGACCTGCGCACAAAAACAACAAGCAGCTCAGTAGTGGCGGGGGGGGGGGGGGGGGGGGGGGGGGGAGCCAATCGGTCTGCCGAGCATGTGCAGAACAACCAACTGCTAAGCGTGTCTGCTCTGCTCACGCTACAGACAGCTTTCTTACACGCATACATGCTGCGTGTATGAAAACAGATTGTAGTCTTTTTTTTTTTGTTTGACGGTTGAATTACTTGGAAGGAACAACCAATATCTGCACATTGGCTGTCTCCTCTCCACGGGATCTGGACTTGCCAGGAAACAGGAACATTCTGATTATTTTTGTTAAAATTAAGCCCGGTTGTATGGAGAGAAGACAATCCTGTGGAGGAACTGAAAAGTTTTTCACTGAACGGAGTGAGATGTTGCAGAGCGGAGCAAAAGTTTAACATGTGGCAGAAGACTTAGGGCCCTGTTTACTCAGATGCACTACCATTGTTAGCATGCGCTAAACGCTAGAGACACCCATATATTCCTACGGGTGTCTCTAGTGTTAGTGCGCACTAATTTTTAGCACGCGCTAAAAAACAGTGCACCTATAGCGCAGCTTAGTAAACAGGGCCTTTATTATTATTAATAGCATTTGTATAGTGCTACCAGACTCACGCAGGCTGTTAGTATGAAAAGACAAGAGGCTTTGGCTGCTGTCTTAAGAATTGAAATCATTTTTTGAGTTCCTGAGGAAGTTTTGACGAAACCCTGCAGTGTTGGACTCTTGATGATTTATGGAATAATACTAGACTTTGAGCCCGTAAAAATGGGCTATTATAGGAAGGGGGGTTGAAAGGCCCGCCCCCACCGCCGAGTTCGCCGCTGCCCCTCCCCCTCCGAATTCGCGCCCCCTCCCCCACCGAGCCGTCACCACCCACCTTCCACCCGGCCGGGCCCTCGCTCCGCTATTGAAACAGCGAGGGTCCGGGAACGCAGCATTGAGCTCTGCTGAGCTGCCGACGTCGGCCTTCGTTCTTCTTCTCTGCCTGTCCCGCCCTCGTGTGACGTAACGTCGTCGAGGGCGGGACAGAGGCAGAGAAGAAGAAGGAAGGGCGATGTCGGCAGCTCAGCAGAGCCCAGTGCTGCGTTCCCGGACCCTCGCTGTTTCAATAGTGGAGCGAGGGCCCGACCGGGTAGAAGGTGGGTGGCGGCAGCGGCGACTCGGGTGGGGGGAGCGTTAGACGGCGGTGTCCCTCCCTCTGAAATGCGCAGTACAGACCCTCTGTGTTCTGGCCCCCGTCATCACGTATTGACGCGGGGGTGGGGCAGAGAAGGTCTCTACTGCGCATTTGCGAGTGAGTACGGTCACTCGCCGTTTATATGTTTGATAGTTGGAAGAGAGCTGAATGATGAGTCCCCGCTTTTTGAAAGAGTCACCGGGAAACCTTTAAAGTCTAGATACCGTGATGGTCCGGCGCCTTAGTGGGGGATTATCCTTTGATTTAACAGCCTTGAGGAGAGTCAATCAACGGAACAGGATAAGTGCCTCCTTTTTGTCTGTTTAGAAGTTGTGAAGAACATTATTGGTTCTAAAGTATTGTTTTAGTGTTCATTGAGGACTTGTGGAACGGAAGGCATTAGTTTGATACTCACATCTATATTATGAATTTTAAATATTTTTGTAAGAGTTTTCCATTGGTATGTGATTAGAGCACTTGAGTGTGGTTTTGATAAAAGCATTGTGATAAAAAATAAAAAAAAACACAGTGTGGTTCAATGACTGAGAAGCTCAACCACCCGTAGAGACGTTAACATATATGATTATCATCTCGTTTTGGGTGAGTAAATACTCTGAGAACCCTCTAAAAAAAATAATATAAATATCAGAGGTGGACATAAGATCGCAATTTGATGTGGGGTCTAACTCTTGCCTTTTTTCTGTATCCACATTTTCAGTCTCTGGTTTGTGGTGCGTTAGTTATAGATTGTTTCCAGAGCACTTGTGTATTTGGGATCATTTTTTTTTTTGCTTATATTGAATTTTAATACCACAGTACCCCCACCAAAGTATTGTCTCTCTAACAACAAAAATATATTTTTTAAGGACAGTTCAAGTAGAGGCCACAGCTTGTTGGGCCTTGTCAGAAGCTGTTCCAGGTAATCTGAGCACCAGCACTAGAATAAAAAAGTATTGCAACATGGACGGTCCGCAGCTATCACAGCTTCAGCCAGGCAGTACCGACAGCTCTTGACCACCCGTTAAATATTCATCGTTAGGGGAGGCGGTCCTTTCTGCGCATCACTAGGAAAATGGATGCATTGCTCGGCATGCACATTTGAATGGTAAGTAGTTCATTTAAATAATTTAGTATGCAATTATTGCTAGCTGCTACTGCGACAGGAAAAGAGCCTGCAAAACCATTTTGTGCACGTCTTGCTGAACTCTGCTCGCTTAACTGGCCACAAGCAGTATAAAACACACATTGCAGGCTCGTTAATTTTTGTGCATCTGGGTCTGAGCAACTTGGCATTCGTGGATTCTGGCCTGATCAAGTATTATTAAGGCTGCCAACTGGATCCAGATTCATCCAATAGGATTGATTCAGTTCTGGGTTTATCCCCCATTGCATGCAGGGACCTTGTAGTTCTGATTTCCCTATGAAAGACAACAGATCCCTGCATGCAATGGGTTAAACCCAGGACTGGATGAACCCTGTCAGGTAAATCTGGATCTAGCTGGCAACCTTACCACCTGGAAGTGGATAACTTGACTGTTCTAGAATGGGTGGAGAGGAGAAGACACAGCATAGAAAGGCAATGTATGAAATAGAAACTCATGACATTGACATGACAAGATTGGCAGGAGGCACAGAAAGAGAGTCTGTGCAGACCCACCTGTCCTGCCCTGTTTCAGTGTCTGTCCCCCCCCCCCCCCCCCCCCCCCGGACAGTCAAAAACACAGGCTAGGACTGATGTGTTAAACAGAGGCTTGTCCAGAGCAGGGGCGTAGCCAGACCTCGGCGGGAGGGGGGCCACAGCCCGAAGTGTGGGGGCACTGTTTAGCCGATCCCTCTGCCACTTTGGACCCCCCGCCGCTGCAACCACAACCCCCCGCTGCTGCTGCTGCCGCACCCCCCCCCCACCGCCACCACTGCAACCCCCCACCGCCGCCGCCACATCAGATACCTTGTTTGCTGGTGGGGGTCCCCAAATCCCGCCAGCCGGAGAGTCTTCTTCAGTGCCGGTCGACTCCAGTGCCTTCGTGGTGTGATCATCTGTTTCTGACACCTTACGTCCTGCACCGTGCATGTAGCCCCGTGCAGGACGTAAGGCGTCAGAAACAGATGATCACACAACGAAGGTGCTGGAATCGACCGGCACTGAAGAAGACTCTCCGGCTGGCGGGGATTGTGGAACCCCGCCAGCAAACAAGGTACCTGATGATGCGGCGGCGGGGCGGGGGGTGGGCAGTGGCAGTGGGGGGAGAGCAAATGTAGAGGGGGCCAGAGCATAATCTGTGGGGGCCCATACCCCTGTGGCCCCACGTAGCTACGCCCCTGGTCCAGAGTCATGAGCTCCATGAATGGTTACAGCCGTCACGGAGATCCTTTATCACCGGAAAATGTGTGAGGTCTTCCTTTAAGGATTCAGGTCACAGGGTATTTTAGCTCCCTCGAAGGCAAATAGCAGTACATTTATAAAGAAAAAACTTCACAAGATAAGACTGCCATACAAAAAAATGCTAAACTGTGAACTGGCTCTTCCCTAAACGCAGCCACCGCAGCTACTCTGTGCATCTTAAGCACGCTTTCTAAAACACAGATTCCTAAAACGAAATATCCGGGGTTTACAAAGAACAAAACTAATTTTGTGCTAGTGTTCCACACAAAAGGTCAACTTTGTGTCCTTTGATATCAAAATGTTCCTGTTTTTTTTTTCCAATCTGATTTGCAGCTGGATGCCATTTAACCCTTCCTGAGTCTATCCGAGAGAGCAGAATCCGCAGTTCAGTTTCTTCACTCCTAGGTCTCATATTTCCATAGGGAGAATATGTCCGTGACATAAACGCACAGGTGGTGAGTGAGTCTCTTTCAATTGAAAGGAAGCTCTGGAATGAGGGCACAGGATGAACTCCAGGCTCCGCTCATTCTGCCTCGCCTCACCCTATGCTTGGAATCAACTTCCTGAGCCCTTATGCCAAGCCCCCTCCCTACCCATCTTCAAATCCTTGCTCAAAGCCCACCTCTTCAATGTTGCTTTCGGCACCTAACCTTTATACCTTTCAGGAAATCTAGACTGCCCCTATTTGACTGACTGTACATTTGTCCTTTAGATTGTAAGCTCCTTTGAGCAGGGACTGTCCTTCTATGTTAAATTGTACAGCGCTGCGTAATCCTAGTAGCGCTTTAGAAATGTCAAGTAGTAGTAGGTGAAAGAGGACAGACTCTGGAGTAATCAAAGGAAATACTTCTTTATTGCAAGTGCGGTGAAGCGGTGGAGATAAAAAAAAAAACGTATCTGAATTCAAGAAAGCTTGGGACGAGTACATACAGTAGGATCTCTAAGGGAGAGGAAGGAATTGTGGACGATAAGGATGGACAGACTGGATAGGACAAACGGTCTTTATCTGCTATGATTTTTCTCTGTTTCTATGAAAATGCTCAATAAAACTGGTTTCAGAATAGCCTTGAATACTCACCCCCAGTCTCATCTCAGATAATTCTTAAAACAGGTGAAATAAAATATATTACTAATCACAGAAGAGCCACATGATGTGTGGTTAAGATTTGTACTGGTGGCAGTACCAGAAAGAAAATGTTAGAACTTACAACAAAGCAGTGGCGTAGGAAGGGGGGGGGGCGGTGGGGCGGTCCGCCCCGGGTGCACACCGCTGGGGGGGTGTCGGCTCCGCTGCTTCCCTGCTCCCTCTGCCCCGGAACAGGTTACTTCCTGTTCTGGGGCAGAGAGAGCAAGGAAGCAGTGGAGCCGACGCAGCTCCCAGCGACGTGCACTCGGGGCGGATCGGCGTTCCCGCCCGCCCCCCGCTTTCATATGGCAGTAAGAATACGCTCTGGGGAGGGTGCGCTGAGGGGGGGGTGCGCTGTGCTGCACCCGGGGGGGTGCGCAGCGGCGACCCGCCCTGGGTGTCAGCCACCCTCGCTACGGCACCGCAACAAAGTACATTCTCTTTATATTTTTGGAATTTGGAATTATATTTTTGGAATCTATGCGCGTAGATCACTAGATGTATTCTATAATGGAGTCCGCAGAATTCTTCCCACTCGTAGGAAAAAAGAGGAAAGACGAGGGGTGTGACATGAGCATACCAGAAGTCTAAGCGTGTAGTTACAGAATTTACTGTTAACTCTGGATACACTGAAAACTCAATTTGGCTGGGTGTCCCGAAGGGGCTGGATTGAGAACCTTGCTAGATATGGGAAAATTAGGTTCTTACCTTGGTAATTTTCTTTCCTTTAGTCACAGCAGATGAATCCATTATGAATGGGTTGTATCCACCTACCAGCAGGGGGAGATAGAGAACACTGAAAACCATAGTGCCTCTAGGACGGCTAGCTCCATCTGTCTCTCAGTATTTTGAAGCTTCCAAAGCAGTGTTAAACCGTAAACTCACTGGCCCAGGTTGTCCTAGTGAGGACAACCATAATTTTGTTCTACAAAATGTACTGCATAATCAGAGTGGAATACAATTAATACTGAGTTGGATCACATCCTTACCTGTACGCTGCAACTTCCAGGCTGAGCCCCGACTTGACCTCCATGAGCTTGTTGTAGTCCTTCAGCCGATCTGTAACGCTCATGTCGAGGGACAGCTTTTCTTCTTCAAGTGATTCTATCATCACCTAGCAAAGAGAGTAAATGTTATGGTAACTCACAGCTCAGACTAATGGAACAACTTCTTAAAAGAACCCAGACCATGGCAGCTGGGGTATATTCTAGCAACGGAGCCAGGAATTACATGTAGAAACACCCTTTCCCGTTCAGGTAGCTCATAGCATTTCAATGTTTGGAGGTAAGAAATTGGGAAAGAGAGGGGGGAGGTCTGAGGTGTTAGATTTAGTATGAGATCTTGTTTACTCATCTAACCAGGAGGGTAGAGAACCACAGAGGAAGACAACAACATGGCTGAATAAGGAATGAAACCCTATAAGGAAGAGGTTTATTTTATTTTATTTATTTGTTTGTTTGTTTGTTTGTTACATTTGTATCCCACATTTTCCCACCTATTTGCAGGCTCAATGTGGCTTACATTGTACCGTAGAGGTGTTCGCCGTCTCCGGTAGAGAGACAAATGCAAAGAGTTGTTGTGGTCAAATAAGGACAAAGAGAGTCCAAATCTCCCGTAAAAAACACCAAAAAACAACAAGAACGGAAGATGTACAGAAAGACCAAACTAAAATTTTATTTTCGTCTTTCTGTACATCTTCCGTTCTTGTTGTTTTTTTGTGGTCGAATAAGGTTCATGTGTTGTAGACACATTGGTGAATCATATAGAGGTAGAGTGATGCAGAGTTTGTAACAAGCTTTGGTTTCGTTGTGTTGCAAGGTTTAGGCACTTAAGTTGGGTCGATAAGGTATGCCTTTATGAACAGGTTGGTTTTTAGTGATTTTCGGAGATTTAGGTGGTCGTGTATTGCTTTCACGGCTTTTGGTAGTGCATTCCACAGTTGTGTGCTTATGTAGGAGAAGCCGGATGCATAGGTTGATTTGTATCTGAGTCCATTGCAGCTTGGGTAGTGAAGATTTAGGTATGTTCGTGTTGAGCCGATTGTGTTTCTTGTTGGTAGGTCTATGAGGTCTGTCTTGTGTCCCGGGGCAGCGCCGTAGATGATTTTATGGACCAGAGTGCAGATTTTATTCTAACCTTTTTGGTTCCCGCACCCCTTTCACTGATCGATGAAACCCTTGCACCCTCTTCCTAAACTATGTGTCCACTAGTGACTACTGACAGCTACATATGTCACTACCACTGCTAAAACATATCTCTAAAATTACAGTGGTACACAGTTATACTACCAATAACTGTATTAACTGCCTTCATTCTGATTAGAAAGTTTCAATAAATTGCCTCAGATTTCAAGACCCCTCTCTGCACCCCATTCTGACCTCTTCCCACACCCCTTGGGAGTGCAGGCACTACTGGTTAAGAACCCCTGCTACAAAGGGTCACATGTCTACAGCAGACTAGGATGAGGTCAAGCATCTATAATGGATAATTTGGATGGGATCAAGCATTTATAGTGACAGTGGGATAGGGACCAAGCATTTAAATGGGCAACTGGGATGGGGTCAAGTTTCTATAGTGACAGCTGGGATGGGGATCAAGCATCTAAGATGGGGGTCAAGGATCTATAGTAACAGCTGGGATGAGGTCAAGCATCTATAGTGACAGCTGGGATGAGGTCAGGCATCTAAGTGGGCAACTTGGATGGAGTTAAGCATCTATAGTGACAGCTGGGATAGGGATCAAGCATCTACGATGGGGTCAAGGATCTATAGTAACAGCTGGGATGAGGTCAAGTATCTAAGTTGGCAACTGGGATGGGGTCAAGCATCCATGCTTGGATGGGGATCAAGCATCTAAGATGGGGTCAAGGATCTATAGTAACAGCTGGGATGAGGTCAAGTATCTAAGTTGGCAACTGGGATGGGGTCAAGCATCCATAGTGACAGCTTGGATGGGGATCAAGCATCTAAGATGGGGTCAAGGATCTATAGTAACAGCTGGGATGAGGTCAAGTATCTAAGTTGGCAACTGGGATGGGCTCAAGCATCTATAGTGACAGTGGGATGGGAATCAAGCATCTGAGTGGGGCAACTGGGATAGGATCAAGCATCTAAGTGGGCAACTGGGATGGGGTCAAGCATCTATACTGACAGCTGGGATAGGGTTATGCATCTACATGGGCAACTAGGATGGGAACAAGATAGTAGATAAAAATAAAGTTAAAAAAGAATCTATAGTGAGCAGCAGGGGTGAGAACATAAGAATAGTCAGACAGGGTCAGATTGATGGCCCATCTAGCCCAGTATCCTGCTTCCAATGGTGGCCAATCCAGCCAGAAACCCAAATAGTAGCATGATGAGGACAAGCATCTACAGTGGGTTTGTGTCCTTGCAGTGTAGTCAGAAATAACTAGGCAAACTGGATGAACCAAATGGTCTTTTTCTGTCATCAGCTACTATGCTACAATGAGGTGAGATGTACGAATCCAAATATTGTGTGCACCTCCTGCAGGGAGAGGAAGGATATGACAGACATTCAAATAAATGCTAAAGTGAACGTGATGTCCTAAAACAGGTCATGATACAAGCTTGAAAGGGGGTAGACTTAGGAGTTACATAAGAAAATTCTTCCTTCAAAATATGGTGGAGGAGTGGCCTAGTGGTTGGGGTGGTGGACTTTGGTCCTGGGGAACTGAGGAACTGAGTTTGATTCCCACTTCAGGCACAGGCAGCTCCTTGTGACTCTGGGCAAGTCACTTAACCCTCCATTGCCCCATGTAAGCCGCATTGAGCCTGCCATGAGTAGGAAAGCGCAGGGTACAAATGTAACAAAAATAAAATAGATACTATTGGAGATTCTACATGGAATGTTGCTACGATTGGAGATTCTACATGGAATGTTGCTATTCCACTAACAACATTCCATGTAGAAGGTTGCGCAGGCTTCTGTTTCTGTGAGTCTGATGTCCTGCACGTATGTGCAGGACGTCAGACTCACAGAAGCAGAAGCCTGCACGGCCACATTGGTGATCTTCAAGGGCCAACTGAGGAACTGAGTTTGGTTCCCACTTCAGGCACAGGCAGCTCCTTGTGACTCTGGGCAAGTCACTTAACCCTCCATTGCCCCATGTAAGCCGTATTGAGCCTGCCATGAGTGGGAAAGCGCGGGGTACAAATGTAACAAAAAAAAAAAAAACAGCTTTCATTCTGGCTCTGGCACCATGGTAGGGCACTGGACTATTATCCTACCCCATTTCTTCTGATTTAGCTCATGCTTTTTTGTTGATAGCTCAAGATGCATTCCATTATCCTCAGGGAAGTCATGATTTAAGGGTTATATTTCTTAATATATTAATGTAAACCCCTTTCTTGATAACGCAATAATGTAGACTTGCACATGAGGCAACAGAAAGTGATGTGATTTGCTCACGGTCACAGGAGGTGGCAGCAGGATGTGAGTCCTGGTGTCCATGGGTCTTGACCTGTGGTGCTAATCACTAGATACCTGACCAATGACCTCTTCCCCGCCCAGTTCTCCATGCAGTCTTAAGGCCTTCACGATATCGGTTCACACCGCGGCTAGAACTTTGACAATGAGGGACCCTGTAGTCTGCAGGGATCGGCTGGCACGACACAGTCAGCCCATAGTTTGAACCTGCCTTTCTGTCGTTATGACTAGAAGGCTCCTTTTATTGTAAAGCACTTTGACAGCCATGGGAAAGAGTGGTAATTATCAACTAATAAGTGGAAATGGAAAATAGATGGCAGAGGACATAGACTTGCCATGGAAGACTGTGCTCTCCTACCTGCCAGAGGGAGATGAGAAAGAGAAGACTGAGAGGGGATCCTCATGATTGGAAGAAAGTAGGACAGGGAGAAGCCTCCATGCAGTAATTTATTTATTCATTTATTGCATTTGTATCCCACATTTTCCCACCTTTTTGTGGGTTCAGTGTGGCTTACAATATATTATGAATCATGGAAATACAATTTGTTACAAATCGGTTATGGATTACATTGTGATGAGTTATGTGAGACAAAGTCAAAGTATCGATAAGGAATATAATAATGGAAAAGAGCACTGAAACGTTGGAAGGAAGTAACGGAAACAAAAAGGGGCAATATATAGTAACAGGAAAACATTTGGTATACATTTTCTGTGAGTAAAGGTATGAGTGTGGTGAGATTAAGGGGGATGAGAATTCAGAAGTGGCTGTATTGATGCATTACTGAACAGTGAGTGTGGGCTTTATGTGTTTTGGTTCTTTTCGTAAAATTTCTCAAAAAGATGGGTCTTCAATAGTTTGCGGAAGGTGGTTTGCTCGTAGATCGTTTTCAGGTTGCGCGGCAGTGTATTCCAGAACTGCGTGCTCATGTAAGAGAAGGTTGACGCGTGCAGCGCCTTGTATTTCAAGCCCTTGCAATTAGGGAAGTGGAGGTTGAGGAAAGTTCGGGATGATCTTTTAGCGTTTCTGGGTGGTAGGTCTATTAAGTCAGACATGTAGGCTGGGGCTTTACCGTGAATGATTTTGTGGACTAATGTGCATACTTTAAAAGTAATGCGTTCCTTGAGTGGGAGCCAGTGTAGCTTCTCTCGTAAGGGTTTTGCACTTTCATATTTTGGTTTTCCGAAGATGAGTCTGGCTGTTGTATTCTGGGCTGTTTGAAGTTTCTTCAGTTTTTGCTCCTTGCAACCTGCGTATAGTGAGTTGCAGTAGTCCAGATGGCTGAGTACGAGGGATTGCACTAGGCTGCGAAAGACGGATCTTGGGAAGAATGGTCTTATTCTTTTCAGTTTCCACATGCAGTAGAACATCTTTTTGGTTGTGTTGTTTGCATGAGTTTTGAGTGTTAGGTGGCGGTCGATAGTGACTCCAAGGATTTTTAGCATTTCTGAGATTGGAAGGTTTAGTTTTGGTGTGTTTATAGCGGTGTATGGAGTACTAAAGAACTGAGGGGAAGGAAGAGAGGTTCCATTCTACACAAGAGGACCTTTACATACTTTTCGAGTACTGCAGAAAAACTTTGAGTACTGAGAAAGGCCAGGCTGGTGACTCAGTTAGCAAATAGTAAGCATCGCCTTGTGGAGAACCTCACTTTTGGGTCCTGTAGGATTGTCTCCAGGGCAGACACAGAAATGCAGACCAGACTTTTTCTTTAATCTGTACTATGAATTAATCTGGGTTTCCTTTCCTTTCTCTTAATATAAATTGTAGTTGTTTTATTTGTAAACCACTTTGAAAGCTTACTAAAGGACACTGTATCAAACTGAAATAAAACTTGGAGATCAATTCCTTGCTCAGATGTTCCACTTGCCAGGCAAGAGATCCTTCAAAGACAGTGTTCACAGTCCTAAGGGAGGGTGTCATACCCAGAACTCAACGACAACACCAGAGGGGGGGGGGGTACAAAAATCATCACATTGTTGATGGCCAGATCCATCTCTGGCCGTCTTCAAATCTAAGCTAAAAGCCCACCTTTTGGTGCTGCTTTTAACTCCTAACCCTTGTTCACTTGTTCAGAACCCTTATTTTATCATCCTCACTTTAATATTCTCTTATCTCTTGTTTGTCCTGTTTGTCTGTCCTAATTAGATTGTAAGCTCTTTTGAGCAGAGACTGTCTCTTCATGTTCAAGTGTACAGCGCTGCGTATGTCTAGTAGTGCTATAGAAATGCTAAGTAGTAGTAGTAGTCTTTGGGATTACGGAATCTTGCTACTCTTTGTCCTTATCCCTTATTTGTCCTGTTTGTCTGTCCTAATTAGATTGTAAGCTGTGTCGAGCAGGGACTGTCTCTTCATGTTCAAGTGTACAGCGTTGCGTATGTCTAGTAGCGCTATAGAAATGATAAGTAGTAGTAGTAGTAGTAGTAGTCTTTGGGATTCCGGAATCTTGCTACTCTTTGGGATTCTGCACAGAATGTTGCTACTGTTTGGGATTCCGGAATCTTGTTACTCTTTGTCCTTATCCCTTATTTGTCCTGTTTGTCTGTCCTAATTAGATTGTAAGCTCTGTCGAGCAGGGACTGTCTCTTCATGTTCAAGTGTACAGCGCTGCGTACATCTAGTAGCGCTATGGAAATGATAAGTAGTAGTAGTCTTTGGGATTCCGGAATCTTGCTACTCTTTGGGATTCTGCACAGAATGTTGCTACTGTTTGGGATTCCGGAATCTTGTTACTCTTTGTCCTTATCCCTTATTTGTCCTGTTTGTCTGTCCTAATTAGATTGTAAGCTCTGTCGAGCAGGGACTGTCTCTTCATTTTCAAGTGTACAGCGCTGCATACGTCTAGTAGCGCTATAGAAATGCTAAGTAGTAGTAGTAGTCTTTGGGATTCTGGAATGTTGCTACTCTTTGTCCTTATCTCTTATTTGTCCTGTTTGTCCTAATTAGATTGTAAGCTCTTTTGAGCAGAGACGGTCTCTTCATGTTCAAGTGTACAGCGCTGCGTATGTCTAGTAGCAGTATAGAAATGATAAGTAGTAGTAGTAGTAGTAGTAGTAGTAGTTGCAGAATCCATGGAGTAAAGGATCATGTCATGAAAAGTTACTGCAGAAGTATTTCCACCGGAATGAACCTAAAGGTTCTACATTTTCACTGAATTGTCTGAGATTACAATGTTGCTAGTCTTGGTATTACACTGTATCTCTAGCCCTCACATTTGTTTCCCCAGCAATATCTCATACTCTGTATGTACAACTATTTTGTCATTCCAGACGTATCTCCTTTTTAAACAAGTGGGGAAAGCATGCAAAGCATAGCTTATAGAATTCTTTCTAACCCCTCTGGATATATGTGTGCATGTGCATGTTTTTATCTGTGCTGTCTCTGGGACGATTCCCAAACATTGCATTGGTTTGGAAAGAATAATAAAATGAAATGCAAAGGACTCACATACAAATCAACTTATGCAAGTAGCTTTTCCTACATAAGCACACAACTGTGGAATGGACTACCAAAAGCCGTGAAAACAATATACGACCATCTAAACTTTAGGAAATCACTAAAAACCTACCTATTCAAAAAAACATACCTTACTGACATAACCTAAAAGACTGAACCCTGATACATAACTAACTGAAGCTAAAACTGGACTCAACCCAACTCCTCCTCGCTACGATTCCCAAATATGTCTGTAACACAAGTATCCATAATACCACCTTGTATTTGTTCCTTAACGGCTTGGCGTACGCCTACGTTATTATGTAAGCCACATTGAGCCTGCAAATAGGTGGGAAAATGTGGGATACAAATGTAACAAATAAATAAACAAACAAACAAATAAATAAATAAATAAATAAAATAATCATTAGATGCCACTGTAAAGAGATTCCACACTGTCCCAAAGCAACAGGAATTATTGTGCTTCTCCAACATTACATGGCAGCAGGGACGTAGCTACGTGGGGCCACGGGGGCCTGGGCCCCCATAGATTTGGCCCTGGACCCCCCTGCCGACGACCCTCTCAACCCCCCCCCCTCCCGCCGCCAACCTGCCGTCGCCGTCTGCTACCTTTGCTGGTGGGGGACCCCAACCCCGCCAGCCGAGGTCCTCATCTTCCTTTGTTCTGTTTCTGAGTCTGACGTCCTGCACGTACTCAAAGAAACAGAAGGAAGCCTTGCAGATCAGCCAGCGAGGTCCTCTTCTTCTGGCGCAAGGCTTCGTTCTGTTTCTGTGAGTCTGACGTCCTGCACGTACAACGTGCAGGACGTCAGACTCAGAAACAGAATGAAGGAAGAGGACCTCGGCTGGCGGGGGTTGGGGTCCCCCATCAGCAAACGTAGGTGATGGTGGAGGAGGGTTGGGGGCGGGAGGGGTGTCGAGAGGGTTGTCAGCGGGGGGGGGGGGGGTCAAAGTTGTTGTTGGTGGTGGTGGTGGTGGTGCCGGGGGGGGGCTAAAATGTGCCCCCTCACGTCAGGCTCTGGACCCCCCTCCCGCTGAAGTCTGGCTACGCCCCTGTGAACCACAGCTGAGAATGCTGTGAGCTAAATTCAAATCCAACATCTAATATTAGGCATATCGTGAAGTAATACAAAACCTTAAACAAAATCACTCAAGATCTATAGAGCAAATCTACCGTTGCATAATAGCACTAACTTTTATGAAAAGGCAGCTCTGTAAACATTGCAGCAGGCAACAGAACATCACAACACCTATTGGGAAAACTAAACGAGCCGTATTAATATCGATCAATCCTATACAAACATCATTGGAACACAATACCTAGCAACTTTTTTTCAGTATAAACACGGACCCTCACCAAGTATAGAATACACACACATGAAAAATAGACGTATGTAGATCTAAATTTAACTGAAACCCCAAGATATCAGACTCCGGGGCCCTTTTACTAAAAGGGGTCATGCGTTGTGATTAGAATATGGGTTTCCCTGTACGCAGACGCCACTTTTAGGGGTCCTTTTACAAAGGCGCGCTGAAAAATGGGCTTGCGGTAGTGTAGGCACGGGTTTTGGGCGAACACCAATCCATTTTTCAGTCACCTGCAAAAAAGGCCTCTTTTTTTGCCTAAAATGGATGTACGGCAAAATCGAAATTGCTATGTATCCATTTTGGGTCTGAGACCTTACTGACAGCCATAGACCTAGCGGTAAAAAAAAGCTGGGCGGTAATGACCTACACGCGCCAAATGCCACTTACAAGCGTCCGAAATGAAATTACCACAAGAGCCACACGGTAACTCCATTTTGGCACGTGTTGGCCGCACACAGACGCTTAAGCAGCTTAGTAAAAGGGGCCCTTAGAGAGGCAGCGAAATGGCCACGTTTCCATTTTTGGTATTAATGGTCATGGGCAAAGTGTGTGGCCATTAGTGTCTGGCACCTTACCAACATTTATTGGCCTAGTGGCCTAGTGGTTAGAGCACAGGTCTTGCAATCCAGAGGTGGCCGGTTCAAATCCCACTGCTGCTCCTTGTGATCTTAACTCTCCATTGCCTCAGGTACAAACTTAGATTGTGAGCCCTCCTGGGACAGAGAACTATCCAGAGTACCTGAATGTAACTCACCTTGAGCTACTACTGAAAAGGTGTGAGCAAAATCTAAATAAATAAAATTAACTATTCTTTGAGCGCCAGTCCCCTGCCCCCTCTGATGTCAACCTCAACCTCCTGTTCCAGGGCAGGGGACCGGCAGAGCTGACAGTGGCATGATTGCTCAGTGCACCCCTTTACTGTTTGAAGAGAGGGGGGTGGCAGTGGCAGGCAGCAAGTGATGGGGTGACGGGGTGACACGCCTGGAGGTAAGGGTGCTCCGCCCTGGGTGAGAACTAAGCTATGTACATCACTGTCCAGAAGTGAAGTTTTAAAAGGTGAATGGGGGTTGAGATACGTTGGGAGATGCTGGAGGAGGGGAGAGAAGGGGAGAGAGATGCTGGACAGTGATGCTGGACCAAGGGCAAGGAGATAGTAAAAGCAAGAGGGAGAGACACCAGACAGCGAGGAGGGGGGGAAGTTAACTGGTTAGTGGGCCCACTAAAAGGCCCTGGGGAGGACACAGAAGTCTTCAGCTGGCAGGCTTGGGGGTCCCTAGCAACAATAAGAAAGGTATGCTACTGCTGGGTGGGCCTGAGCTCTAAGTGCTTGGGCACCTGCCCACCCAGGCCCACCGCAGCTATGCCACGGCCCCAGTGTACATGTGTGCATGTATTTGTGTCTGTGTGTTTGTCTCTTTGCATCTGTGTGTAAGTGTTTATATGTGTCTCTGTGTTTGTGTGTATGTGTTGTGTTTACTGATTTGAATTACCATCTTACAAAGTGATACTGAAGTGTTTTACAACAAAATAACAAATATCAACACAGTACACATGACTTCATGTTTGGGTGTGTATGTCTGTATTGTGTGTCTCTGTGTTTTGTCTGTATGTGTATGTATGTGAGTGTGCATGCACGTGTGTCTGTGTTTATTGTGTATGTGTGTCTCGGCCTGTGTATGTGTGTGGCTGTGTATCTGTCTTGGTTCTGTGTGTAGGTGTGACCAGTAAAGGGGAAGGGAAGGGGAAGGGAACTGGGACTTGATATACCGCCTTTGTGAGGTTTTTGCAACTACATTGAAAGCGGTTTACATATATTCAGGTACTTATTTTGTACCTGGGGCAATGGAATCAGAGTCCGCTTCACTAACCACTAGGCTACTCCTCCATTAGCAACATTCCATTTAGAAGCCTGCCCTTGCAGATCAGCAACACGGCCGCGCATGATGTCATACTCACAGAAACAGAAGCCTGCGCGACCGCGTTGCTGATCTGCAAGGGCAGGCTTCTAAATGGAATGTTGCTACTATTTGAGGATCTGTTGTTATTATTTGAGATTCTACATGGAATGTTGCTATTCCACTAGCAACATTCCATGTAGAATCTCAAATAGGGAACGGGAAATGGGACTTGATATACTGCCTTTCTGAGGTTTTTGCAACTACATTCAAATCAGTTTACATATATTCAGGTACTTATTTTGTGCCAGGGGCAATGGAGGGTTAGGTGACTTGCCCAGAGTCACAAGGTGCTGCAGTGGGAATTGAACTCAGTTCCCCAGGATCAAGGTCCACTGCACTAAGCACTAGGCTACTCCTCCACAAGACCCCAACTGCTACGTTACAGCCTATCAGTTGCTGGGGGGAGGGCAAGCTTCAGGGGGACTTTATTTCTGTGGAACCCCTATTCCAGTCCTTGGAACACAGCTAGCCAGTCTGGTTTTCAGGATGTCCCCAATGACTATACATGGCCTTCATTATATATAAATCTATCTCCTGCATAGTCTTCGCACATAAGTAACTACAGCCGTCATTTTCTCGTTCAGCTTTATTAGTAATCATCATTATTAAAACAATTCTCCGTATCTTAAAACTAATCAGCTTCCCTATGCTGCTTATATCAAATATACTCGGAGTGTGAATGAGTAGGTTGAATGTGTGTGAGTATATTTGATATAAGCAGCATAGGGAAGCTGATTAGTTTTAAGATACGGAGAATTGTTTTAATAATGATGATTACTAATAAAGCTGAATGAGAAAATGACGGCTGTAGTTACTTATGGGGGAGGCATTGGTTTTGTAACTAGAGTGGAATAGGGTTACTCATTAAGAAGGGAAGGAATGCATAGTCCTCTGGGATATGCGGAAAACCAGACCGGCCAGATGAGAAACCCTGATCTAGCAAAATTGCTCCACAATACTCTCTGCGTAGACCAGTCACTGGCTGCCAGTGAGGTTTATATTCTTTCCTACCGAACCACAGATTGGAAAGAAATTACAGGCGATAGGAGAAACTGTACAGCTGGAGAACAAAGCACCAAAAGGCATTCATTTTATCAAAGCAACATAGGGTCCCAACGGGTCTTTATTAAATAGGCTCCCAGATGCTTCCCTGAAGAAACACAAATTTACACCTCCTCTGAAAAAAAAAAGTTTAAATATGTTCATGTACTCCTAAGAACATTCATTGCGACTCTACCAAAATAACCCTCCAAAAATAGAACGGAACAGGATCTGATCTGGTACAGAGGAAGAAGGGGGGAAACGGCCAGACTGGGATGGGGCAGGAGGTCTCATGAATGAGATAAATTTGCATGTGCCACCTGCATTCTATGCAAATCTATTCATGCATATTCATTGTGGATTTCCTGAAGACCTGACCACACCTCGAATATTGTGTCCAATTCTGGTCGCCGCATCTCAAAAAAGATATAAAGGAATTGGAGAAGGTGCAGAGAAGGGCGCCGAAAATGGTAAAAGGGATGGGAGGACTTCCCTATGAGGAAAGGCTGAGAAGGTTAGGGCTCTTCAGCTTGGAGAAGAGGCGGCTGAGGGGTGATATGATAGAAGTCTACAAGATAATGAGCGGAGTAGAGCGGACAGATGTGAAGCGTTTGTTTACACTTTCAAACAACAATAGAACCAGGGGACACAAGATGAAGCTAGAATATGGTAGATTTAAAACAAACAGGAGAAAGTTTTTCTTTACTCAGCGTGTAGTTAGAATCTGGAACTCGTTGCCGGAGAATGCAGTGACAGCAGCTGGCCTTACGCAGTTTAAGGGGGGTTTGGACAGATTCCAGAAGGAAAAGTCCATTGAACATTATTAAGAATTAAGTTTTGGTTTGTTTTTTGGGTTTTGCCGGGTTCTTGAAGCCTGGATTGGCCACTGTCGGAGAGAAGATGCTGGGCTTGATGGACCCTTGGTCCTTCCCCCGTATGGCTGTACTTAAGTACTTATGACTGGCTGGGTGCGTCCCCAGGACTGGGTTGAGAAGCCCTTTGCTACATCTAAGTAATCAAATCCTGTTAAGCAGAAAAGTTCCCAGGGTTTTTGTTGACACCCCATATTATTTTGCCTTAAAGAAAAAGAGCATTTATTCTCTCTCACTCTTTCACAGAGCTGCCAAATCACCCAGTTCCAGAAGGGAGATTGTAGGCCAGTTCTGGAGTTCTGGCAGCCCCTTTCTGATGCATAATGGGACGTGCAGTTCTTATTCAGTAGGGAGAAAGACTACAAATGCCACATTATTCTGGAACGTAAACTGAAAAACAGGGACTCACCAAAAAGTCTCCCTCTACTACTACTACTACTATTTAGCATTTCTATAGCGCTACAAGGCGTACGCAGCACTGCACAAACATAGAAGAAAGACAGTCCCTGCTCAAAGAGCTTACAATCTCCTGGAACTGGGTAACTTGGCAGCTCTGTTGAGCTCTACCCAGGGCCTTCCAAGGGGGGGGGGGCAAAAATCCCCAGGCCCAGCCTCCATGGGAGGTCCTGGGTCTGGGTCCAATGCTTCTTCTGCTCCCCTGCTCCTGCCTGCTGCGTTACCACAATATTGCTTTAATGGAATCATCCAGGTCCTATGCTGCCATGGACAGGAGCAGGACAGGATACCAGGGGCATAGCCAGACTTTGGCGGGTCCAGAGCCCGAGGTGAGGGGGGCACATTTTAGCCCCCCCCCCCCCGTGCCGCCGACCCCACAGCCATTATCGACCCCCTCCCCCGCTGTCATCGTAGGCTACCTTTGCGGACGGGGGACCCCAATCCCTGCCAGCCGAGGAGGTCCTCTTCTTCCCGCGAAGGCTTCGTTCTGTTTCTGACGTCCTGCACGTTGTACGTGCAGAACGTCAGACTCACAGAAACAGAACGAAGCCTGGGCACGTACAACGTGCAGGACGTCAGAAACAGAACAAAGCCTTCGCGGGAAGAGGACCTCCTCAGCTGGCGGGGATTGGGGTCCCCCGCCAGCAAAGGTAGACCAAGGCAACGGCGGGAGAGGGTTGGCGGTGGGAGGAGGGTCGAGAGGGTCGTCGGCAGGGGGTCCAGGGCCAATTCTATGGGGGCCCAGGCCCCCCTGGCCCCATGCAGCTATGCCACTGGGATAGACTGTGGGGAGCAGGCACACAGGAGGTAGCTTGGCAGCGCCGGGCCCGGACCCCCCCCCCCTCCTTGGAGGCAAATACAGACAGGTAAGGAGGCAGGCGGGAGCGGAGGGCGGCAGTGCGAATAGGGGGAGGGAGAGAGGAGAAACCCAGTGGCATATCGAGGGTGGAGCGGTGGGGGTGGTCCTCCCCAGGTGCACACTGCAGGAAGGGTGCAGGGAGCAGCCACGCAGCTGTCAGCTCTGCTGATTCCCTGCTCCCTCTGCTGTACTTCCTGTTCAGGGGCAGAGGGAGCAGGGAACCTGCGGAGCCGACAGCTTTGCGGTTGCTCCCAGCAATTAGAGGTGATGCGCCGGGGGGGGGGGGGTTCGTACTACACCCGAGGGGGGATGTCGTGCTGCACCCGGGGCGGACGGACGATGCTGCACCCGGGGGAGGGGGGGTGCACAGTGGTGAACTGCCCTGGGTGGCAGCTGACCAAGGAACGCCACTGGAGAAACCCATTTGCAGCTCCAGAAAACAACCCATGCAAAAAGCAAAAACATTCCAAACATATATTTAAAAAAACTTGTCATATAATAGAAATAAAAACTGAAATGCAAGATGTCAGAAATGCACATTTTCCAAAGCTGATGTATTACAATTAATACATTCAGAAACAAATACTTTTTTTCTCTTTGTTGTCCAAGTATTGCTTCGGTCCCAGCACTTCTTTTATGCCTTTCTCTGTTGATTTTTCTTAACTCTCTCTTTTTAGGGTGTCCTTTTGACACCATCTTTCCTCGGCATCCATCTCCCCTCTGTGTCCCTGTCACTATCCTTCCCCCTTGTTCAGCAACTCTCTTCTGTGCCCCTATCTTACTCTGTCCAGTATCTCCTCTCTGTATCCCTGTCTCTATGCACCCTCCATGCCCAGCTTCCCTTCTCTGTGTCCTTGTCCCTCCCAATGTTCAGCTTCTCTCCTCTCTCTTACTTTCCTCCTGCACCTCCTACACTGGGGCCAGTATCTTTCTTCCCTGCCACTCCTGCTCCCCACCCACCCCACATAGCATCTCTCCCCCTTTCTGCCCTGTCCCCCTGCTCCCTCTTTCTCCATTCCAGCCTTCACACCACAGGGCCAGCATCTCTCTCTCTCTCACGCTGACCCCCCCCCCCTTCCCTGTATGGTCTGGCATCCCTCTCTCTCCCCCCTTCCATTGGTCCAGCATCTCTTTCCCTTTCTTCTCTTAATCCAGACACTCTCTCTTCCCTCCACTTCCCCCAAGCCCATTTCTCCACATTTGGTCGGGGTTTCTCCCCCCCCTCCCCCCACACAGGACCATTATCTCTCCATCTGCCTCTCCCCCCCCCCCCCCCCCCCACCATGGGTCAGGTATATCTCTGAATCCACCTTGCCCTGTTCTGCTTTTCCTGTTTTATATTACATGATAGTATTGTTAGCAGGCCCTGGTGATCTGACCGAAAGGCAGGATATAAAGACTTTCATTAAATAGTGAATTGTTCTGCTCATGTTAAGGAACATTTAATGCTGTATTTTCCAAGTGTGAAGGGTAGTCAATACAATTATAAATATGGAAACTCATATCAAATTGAACTTTTCTGAAAGGAGCTGCCTTTAGACAGACTATTTTTTGTTTAGAAAACAATTAACATTTTTATTCTGTACTTTTTTTTCCCCATATAACCTAAGGTTGAATTTGATCGTATGTAGTTAGACTCAAGAAAATGTTAGGAAGTTCTTTTTTTCACGGAGAGAGTGGTAGATGCTTGGAATGCCCTCCCGCGGGAGGTAGTGGAGATGAAAATGGTTAACGGAATTCAAACATGCATGGGATAAACATAAAGGAATCCTGTGCAGAAGGAATGGATCCTCAGAAGCTTAGCCGAGATTGGGAGGCGGGGCTGGTGTTTGGGTGGTGGGGCTAGTTCTGGGCAAGAAAATGGCAGATACAAATCAAGGTAAGGTATACACAAGAGTTGATCTTGTTGGGCAGACTAGATGGACCGTGCAGGTCTTTTTCTGCCGTCATCTACTATGTTACTATGTATGTATCCTAAGTATACCTAGTTTTTACATAGTTTGCGATCTGCCTAGAACTTTAAAGGTTGAGGCAGAATATAAATATTTGTAGTAAATCCATGCCCCATCTGGGCTGAAGTATGAGGAAAATACTTCCCATCACCTCAAAATATTCCAGATGGCTCTATTCCAGCACTTAAGGGCTGGAGATACCCAAACTCACTTTCCCACCAAACCAAAACAACATGTGGGGTATCCTGTTACTGAAGTTTGGTGCTTCAGAGAAAGCATTCCCAGGCCAATAAAAGTCAGGGAGCAAAAGGTATCTTCCACTTTGTGAGGCCACAATCTCCCCGACCCTTATTAAAACCACTTTTCTCACGATCAGTACGGAAAGAAGGGATGAAACCCATTCAGTGCCTCCTCCTGAATTCACTGCAACGGGCTGCTCCTCACCTGGTATTCCTGCATCTGCAGCCTGTAGCCTTCCTGCATGGCCAGCAGCTCCTCCTGCAACCGCTGGCGCAGCCCCTGCAGTTCCTGCAGCTCCCGCTCCAGTTTCCGCAGTTGCTGGAGGCACAGCCCCTTTTCCTTGGCAGCCTGCTCCTGATTCTCCCAGTCCGCTTTCGCCTTCTCTTCCAGCTCCTGGATGCTCTGCTGGTACTGCAGGCAGGTCTCTTCCCAGACCTGGGATATGAGGAGCAGGGCGCTGTCCTGCACCTCCTGCAGGGAGAAGCCACCTGCGGCTGCTGGAAGAGGCAGGACGAGCAGCTCCCGCAGCTCCTGCACATTGCGCTCCTGCTCCTCCTGCAGGTAGGCGCGCTCAGCCTGCAGCCGGAGGAGCAGCTCCTGCAGGGCGGCCTCCTGCTCCTGCGCCTGCTGCAGGTCCCGGCGGTATCCGTGCAACTGCGCGTCCAGCTGGGCGCGCAAGGTCCGCGCTTCCCCGCACAGTCCCTGCAGCAGCTGCAGCTCCTGCGCCAGCTCGTGCAACTGGAGCTCGGCTCGGCTTTTGTCCGCGCGCAGCTCCTGCAGCCGGTTCCGCAGCTTCTGCGCTTCCTCCCGGTAGCCGCGCAGCCAGCCTTGGTCTCGGCTGGAGCGGAGCCGCCCGATCTCCTGCTGCAGAGCCCCGTTCTCCTGCTCCAGCTGCCGCACACGGGCCAGGTAGTCCTCCAGGCGGCGGTTGAGGTCCTGCAGCTCCTGCTTCTCGTCCCCGACGCCCGGCCTCATCATCACTGCCGTGTGCTGGAACATGGTGGCCGTACGATCGCTTCTCTTTGGAGCTCGACTCCGGACTGAGCCTGCAGGGAGAGCGGAGCGCACTTTAATAAGGGAGGAGGGGGGCGCCCGTGCCCGATGGCTTCTTTCCCTTATGCGCCGCTTGGGACAGGAGAGCAGAGCCCCTTGCTGGAGACGGAGAAGTACGGCAAGCTGCGGAGCTGCCACGGATCCAGAGTGGTACTTTTCAGCCAGCTTCACATTCATTCCCCAAATAGATTCCCTAAAAATTGGCCCTCCCTTTTTTGGGGGGTTTACATTTGCGGAGTAATCTCCCATTTGGCCCATTAAAAAAAAAAAAGACCAATTCATCCCGAACCATTTTTTTGGGGGGGGGAATTTATACAATAAAAATTGTTTGTATATAAAATAAGGAGGCTGGAAATGTACTGGATATTTGTACTGTAATCCAGGCAATGTTACATTTTCTGTTTTGTTTTTGCTTTCATTGCCTGTATGTATATTTGTCATGACATTTATTTAATAAACAGTCTCTGTAAATTAAAAAAATAAAATAAACCACAAATCCTGTGCGGGGTGAAATTAAAATGTGGCTCCAGTCTTTTGCCACAGAAAACCCGGAATATCTGTATCTTTATGTTCTCGGCTGCCAGGATCCATTTGTAATATCGAGTTTTCTGTTCTGGTTCTGGAACAGGCTGCTGTGAAAATAGTTCTGGAAAGGTTCAGAATAAACGGTTGCAAGAAGCACTTTCCTTTTAAAGTAGTTTTGGAAGAGATGGAGATGAAACCCTGATCCTGATCAAAAGCAAGAATTCAATCCGGGCAGCTCGAGATTAACTTTTATCTCTCTCCTTTCTCAAGGGCCAGAAAATCAGAGCCCAAACAAACCAGGGAATACTGATCACACCTTTACAGATGCAAACCAAATGGGGATAATAAACCTCTGAACCATCAATTATCACAGCATGAGGTCTCTGTGCTCTCAAAAGGGCTCTCATTCTGCCCATCTAGTAAACTAGATGAAATCCAACTATACTCACCTAGAAGAATTCTTTAGAAAAATGCGCCTTAAAACACATTTCTATAATAAAGGGACACCAAACAGACCCGAGTACAGTCTTAAACAAAAGAACACTTATTTCACCCCACAGGAGGGACAAAACTACAAGCTGGATAATTACATAGAAAGTTTCAGACATAGGGTGAAATCCCAACTTTCCAACAAACAAAAGAGAATCCTGTACAATCTTACCCCACCAGAAAGAGCGGCCATAAGAACCCTACAAACTAACGAACACATTATCATCAAACCCGCAGACAAAGGAGGCGCAGTGGTAATTATGGACATACAAAAATACATTGAAGAGGGGCACAGACAGCTCTCAGACAATAAATACTACAGGAAACTAACTGAGGACCCCACACAGGATTACACAAAACAGCTGAAAGACCTTATCAAAACATTTCCTACACAAGCGCAACCTCACCTGAAGAAACTCATACCAAATCAACCTTCCGTGGGCACATTTTACATGCTACCCAAGATCCACAAACTGGGAAACCCTGGCAGACCAATCATATCAGGTATTGGCACACTCACGGAAGAAATATCTGGATTCATAGAGGGAATTCTGAAACCTCTCGTACACAAAACTAACAGCTTCATACAAGACACCACAGACTTTCTGAATAAATTGAAAAATATCAAGCAACTACCACCTAACACCCTTCTGGTCACGATGGATGTAGAATCACTATACAGCAACATTCCACATGCGGATGGCATAGCTGCATGTGGAAGACTCCTAAAAAAATCCACACTGGACCATCAATACTCACCAGAAACTATTACAAAATTAATCAAATTCATCTTAACTCACAACTACTTCCACTTTAACAATGATATCTATCTGCAAATAATGGGCACTGCGATGGGCACCAGGACAGCACCCCAATATGCCAACCTTTTTATGGCTGAGCTGGAAGAGACATTTCTGAATACACAGCAGACCAAACCTCTAAAATACTACCGGTACATCGATGACATTTTTATGATTTGGACGGAGGGTGAAGAAACTCGGAATCAATTTTATTCTTCCTTCAACACATACCATCCTACAATCAGAATCAAAATTGACTACTCCCCAGAAAAAGTCAATTTTTTGGACACCACGGTCTCAATCAGTGATGGCTGTATACAAACATCTATATACAAGAAACCCACAGACAGATGCAGCTACCTCCACAACTCCAGCTTCCATCCTTCACATACAAAAGATCCATCATTTACAGCCAAGCCACAAGATACCACCGTATCTGCTCTGACCCAGGGGACAGAGACAGACACCCAAAAGATCCTCATTTACAGCCAAGCCACAAGATACCACCGTATCTGCTCTGACCCAGGGGACAGAGACAGACACCTTAAAAGCCTGACTGCATCCTTCAAACAGAAAGGCTACAACCCCAAAATAATCTCCAAGAATATTGCCTCCTCCCTCAAAACACCCAGGGAGAATCTGCTACAGTACAAGGAGAAAAAATCCACAGACAGAATCCCCCTTGTAGTGACATACAATCCAGAGCTGGAAAAACTGAGGAAAATCATAAGAGATCTACAACCTATACTCCAGGAGGATGAATTACTGAAAGAGATATTCCCATCCCCACCAGTACTGGCCTTCCGACAGCCACCCAACTTAAAACACAAGCTAATCAGAAGTAAACTTCCATCACAGACTGAAAAGGAACAGAAGGGCACACTTCCTTATAATTTATCCAGTTGCAAACTATGCCAAAATATTTCACAGGACCCCACAGTCATCCACAAAGGAAAGATATTCAACATAAAGGAATCTTTCACTTGCTCATCTTCCAATGTGGTATATATCATTCAGTGTAAAAAATGTAACGAAGGATGCTATATTGGAGAAACAGGCCAGATGCTTAAGACAAGATTCAATTTACATAGACATCATATGAACAATACTGGTGCCAGCAGGGTTCCCACGCCTGTTGGTCAACATTTTACAGGACCAGGACACTGTACCAGTGATTTCACAGTGAGAATCCTCAAAGGTAACTTTAAAACCATACAAGAACGTAAGACCTTTGAAGTCAGAATGATTGAATATTTTAACACCCAACAGAAAGGACTTAACAAGGATCTGGGGTTCCTAGCCCATTATAAACCATAAAGCTGTATGTCTCTGTTGATCACCCCACCCCTCACCTATCCACACCCATCCTGTTAGAATATCAATGATATGCTTTGATGTCCCCATGCATACCTCCGACCCACCCCCCTTCTCCCACCCTATCAGACTGTCATAGTAATGCTTGAATGTTTTCACTTATATACACTGTCAGCTAGCAAATTTGCTTATTTCCGATCTGACGAAGAAGGGCAACCTTCGAAAGCTAATCAAGAAATGTATTAAGTTATGTCCAATAAAAAAGGTATCATCTTATTTTCTTTTCCATGTTTTATTTTGTTTGATTTCTATTGATAACCTAATGTGCACTGAAATCAAACAGGGGGCGAGGGTCGGTTTTAAACACACAGGGGCCCAGGGCAAACATTAAGGAGGGAACCCCCCTCCCCCAATCTCCGCACCCACCATTACTACCACACACTTCACACACAAAACACAGGCAGACCTTCACCAAATACTACTACTACTTATCATTTCTATAGCGCTACTAGACGTACGCAGCGCTGTACGCTTTAACATGAAGAGACAGTCCCTGCTCGACAGAGCTTACAATCTAATCAGGACAGACAAACAGGACAAACAAGAGATAAGGGAATATTAAAGTGAGGATGATAAATTAAGGGTTCTGAACAAGTGAATAAGGGTTAGGAGTTAAAAGCAGCATCAAAAAGGTGGGCTTTTAGCTTAGATTTGAAGACGGCCAGAGATGGAGCTTGACGTACCAGCTCAGGAAGTCTATTCCAGACATATGGTGCAGCAAGATAAAAGGAACGGAGTCTGGAGTTAGCGGTGGAGGAGAAGGGTGCAGATAAGAGAGATATTTACCCAGTGAATGGAGTTCCCGGAGGAATGTAGGGAGAGATGAGAGTGGAAAGGTACTGAGGAGCTGCAGAGTGAATGCACTTACAAGTCAATAAGAGGAGTTTGAACTGTATGAGGAAAATACAGAAGAAGGGATTTAGAAATAGAAATATGAAGATCAAAATTGAACTGGGAACTCCAAGAAGTTAAACTTGGCCAGGGCCGTGCCAACAAGGTAAGTGGGGTAAGCACCGCAGGAGGGCGCCAACCTCTGGAGGGCGCCCCGTGCCATACTTACCCTCGTCGCTTACTCCCTGCCAGTGTTTTCACTCTCATACATAGGGATCTTTCAGCCCGGTGCCCAGTGGAGCCCTACGTGGTGCAGGGTGACCTGCCATACACCCCCTCCTTTCCCAGGGAGCGAAATATCTGACCCTTCTGCCCACTCACCCGCTGCACATCACAGTCACTGCTTTCTGGGCGCT
Organism: Microcaecilia unicolor; assembly: GCF_901765095.1. Lineage (NCBI taxonomy): Eukaryota > Metazoa > Chordata > Amphibia > Gymnophiona > Siphonopidae > Microcaecilia > Microcaecilia unicolor. Next base: position 756,875,444 of record NC_044031.1, on the reverse strand, counting down.
GCCATTTTGCCTGCAGTGACGTAATCTGTCCGTTCTTCTTCTACTAACCTATAAATGTACTCACTCTGCTGCTCCCCAGTATCTCTCCACACTCGTCCTTTCCTACACCCCTTCCCGTGCACTCCGCTCCATGGATAAATCCTTCTTATCTGTTCCCTTCTCCACTACTGCCAACTCCAGACTTCGCGCCTTCTGTCTCGCTGCACCCTACGCCTGGAATAAACTTCCTGAGCCCCTACGTCTTGCCCCATCCTTGGCCACCTTTAAATCTAGACTGAAAGCCCACCTCTTTAACATTGCTTTTGACTCATAACCACTTGTAACCACTCGCCTCCACCTACCCTCCTCTCTTCCTTCCCGTTCACATTAATTGATTTGATTTGCTTACTTTATTTATTTTTTTGTCTATTAGATTGTAAGCTCTTTGAGCAGGGACTGTCTTTCTTCTATGTTTGTGCAGCGCTGCGTATGCCTTGTAGCGCTATAGAAATGCTAAATAGTAGTAGTAGTAGTAGTAGTGGCTACCGCACTTCTCGAGTTTCGCGACACAAAGGTTCCAGGGGGCAGTCCTTGGTACAGACTATGCCTGTCGTGCCCGCCCCCTTCCTCTCCTATGCACTGATTGGATACCATATGTGAGGAGGCGGGGAAAGCGGTGTCCTTACAGGGTCTTAGTCCCGCCCATCCTTCACCCTATAAGTCTTATCAAATAACCCTTCTTGCTGTTGACTCCAGTCCTTTCCCATGCAATGATTGGATATCATAGGGGAGGAGGCGGGACAAGCAGAGCCATGTTTCTTTCAGGCCTGCCCCTTCACTGTACAGTATGAATGCACCCTGTATCTCCACCCCTCTCCCTCTCCTGTGCTCTATTGGTTATGGAGGGAAAAAGAGGAGGGGCATAGCACACCCGAGACTCTCGGTCAGACCCGCCCACCAGTACAATAGTACATAAGAAGGCAGGTAGGTGACGTCACGCGTCTCTCTCTCCTCGTGTCCAGTCCAGATTTCAATGGCTCATTTCTAAGAAGACTGTCCACACTTCTGATGTACAAATACAATTAATGGTCCCTTGAACTGCAGTGCACCAGCCCCCTCTGGCCTCCAGCTGCTTCAGTGATGTGGTTCCTTTTGCTAATGTATTATAATTTCGCTTGCAGCAGGGGCGTAGCCACAGGTGGGCCTGGACGGGCCCAGGCCCACCCACTTTCCCTCCAGGCCCACCCAACATCCCTTGCATGTGGTGCGCTGCAACGAAAATGATTGTCCTCCCCGCCGGTGCTGCCTCAGCCCCTGCACGCTACCTTGCCTCTGTCCCTGCCTGCATTCTTTTCTTCGATCGTCGCATCGCCGGCAGCACTGCCATTCACTCAAACAGCTCCGCTCCCCTCTGCCGCATCCATCCGGCTTTCTGATGCACTTCCTGTTTACGTAGGGCCAGATGGACGTGGCAGAGGGGAGCGGAGCTGCCTGAGTGATTGGCACCGCTGCCGGCGACGCGACGATTGAAGAAAAGAATGCAGGCAGGGACAGAGGCAGGGTAGCGTGCAGGGGCCGAGGCAGCACCGGCGGGGAGGACAACCATCTTTGTTGCAGGCGCGGTGGGACGCAGGGGTGGAGAGAGAGGCAGGGAAGGGCATGAAAGCTGCCTTACAGCAATTCCTCAAGGCCCCCACACTACAGCAGTGGCCAGGAGGAGAAACTAGTGGTTGGGCATCAGTGTCCTTGCCCTGGGCCTGCCCCGTGAGAGGGGGTGGGGTGGAGAGAGCGAGTGAGTGAGTGAAACGGTGGGGTGGAGAAATAATTGTTTGACATGGGGGAGGGAGAGATGCAGGAGGAAAAGAGAAGGAGAATTGTTTGATATGGCTATGGTGGGGAGAGGAAGGGAAAGGCTGCAGAGGAGTGGCAAAGGACGATAGAGGAAAAAAGTGTTGGACATGACAGTGGAGGGAAGGGAGTGAGAGATGAGAAGGGGAAATATTGAACATGGCTGGAGGGGAGAGAAAAAGATGTTAGACCAGGGGCTCAAGGCAGGGAGAGAGAGAGAAAGAAAGAAAGAGAGAGAGAGAGAGATAGTGGACAATATGGGAGAGATGTTGGACATAGAGGTGGAGCAAAGGGAAGGAGAGATGCTGCACAAGAGAGGGGGAAGAGGGAGATATTGGATCCAGGGGCGGAAGGGAGATATGCTGGACAATGGGTAAGAGAGAGAAATGCAGGACAATGGAGGGAGGGGGTAAAAGGGAGTTGTCAGGCTATGAGAGTGAAGAGAGATTAAAGAGAGGGGAGATGGTAATGAAATGAATGAGAGGATAGTGATTACAGGTGGTAGAAATATGGTAATGGTGCGTAGATTGAAGATGGAAGGGAATGGAAGGCTGGGAAGGAATGAGCTAGTGGGTGAAAGGAGATGAAAATTTGATAGATATCTGAAAAGTAAAAAGGAGGAAAAAGTTTAGAAAGAGGGTTAAATTTGAGTAGACAGAGGCAGAAAAGAACAAAATACAGAAAGGAAAGAGCTAAAATGGAAAGATCAATATTTCAGAAGCAGTTGTAGTGAGGAAATGGAACGAGAGGAGAGAAAAGACAAATAAGTACATAAGTACATAAGTAATGCCATACTGGGAAAAGACCAAGGGTCCATCGAGCCCAGCATCCTGTCCACGACAGCGGCCAATCCAGGCCAAGGGCACCTGGCAAGCTTCCCAAACGTACAAACATTCTATACATGTTATTCCTGGAATTTTGGATTTTTCCAAGTCTGTTTAGTAGCGGTTTATGGACTTGTCCTTTAGGAAACCGTCCAACCCCTTTTTAAACTCTGCTAAGCTAACCGCCTTCACCACTTTCTCCGGCAACGAATTCCAGAGTTTAATTACACGTTGGGTGAAGAAAAATTTTCTCCGATTTGTTTTAAATTTACTACACTGTAGTTTCATCGCATGCCCCCTAGTCCTAGTATTTTTGGAAAGCGTGAACAGAAGCTTCACATCCACCTGTTCCACTCCACTCATTATTTTATATACCTCTATCATGTCTCCCCTCAGCCGTCTCTTCTCCAAGCTGTATAGCCCTAGCCTCCTTAGTCTTTCTTCATAGGGAAGTCGTCCCATCCCCGCTATCATTTTAGTCGCCCTTCGCTGCACCTTTTCCAATTCTACTATATCTTTCTTGAGATGCGGCGACCAGAATTGAACACAATACTCAAGGTGCGGTCGCACCATGGAGCGATACAACGGCATTATTGTTGGATTATTTGTAGTAAATAATTAGCAGATTTTAGTACACACAGCTTCAGCTTTAGAAATGTTAATTTCTTTCTTCATCTCTCTCTCATTCACCCCTGAATAATTCACTGCTGAGTCACTTTAAAGTTGAAGTAACAAAACATCTGTTTACTCACAGTTTGTAGTTAGATTATAATCAGACAGGCTTTTATATACATATTACTATACATTTGTATTATCAGCTCCTTCCATGTGCTTAGATGGTAATGGATGCTCACACCACCATAGATCCTCTCAGGTTAGGAGAGATCATGAGCTCCATGTGCTCCATGTGCTGCATGTGCTGCATCTATCCCCCACAGGAAGTTGCATAGCTGTGTGACCTCTCTAAGTAATTCACATCAGAGGTCACAGAGTAATCACAGAGAAATAATAGGTGACAGGCAATGCATGTAAAATACAATTACATTCCAACAAACCCCTTCTCATGCATAACTGTCATGCAATTATTTATTCATACAAAGTCCAAGCTTTATACGCAGATTCACAAAATGTTCTCTGGGTAACGGTTTGGTCATGATGTCAGCTGTCATCTCACTGTTGTGACAATAGTGTAGACTGATGACCCCTTCTTTCGCCAACTCTCGCACGTTGTGGTATTTCGTTGCGATGTGCTTGGTGCGTGACTGAACCTTGTCATTCTGTGACAGTCGGATGCAGCTCTGATTATCTTCCATTATCTGGATTGGTCTCTTTTCAGCTATTCCAAAATCCAGCAAAAGTTTTTCAATCCACATCAGTTCTCTGCACGCTTCCGATACGGCCACGTATTCAGCTTCTGTAGAAGACAAACTCACAATACTTTGTTTATGACTGGCCCATGAAATTTGTACATTTCCATACATAAACACATATCCACTTGTGGATTTATAATTAGAATGATCCCCTGCCCAATCTGAATCACAGTAACATATTAGTTTTGGATTACTATTGGCTGAAATCTTTAATTTACAATCAATGGTACCCTTTAAATACCTTACCATTCTTTTAACTGCAGTCCAATCTGATTTGGTAGGTGAGCTGACCCTTCTGCTCAAAATTCCTACTGCATTTGCTATATCAGCCCTGTATGTGGTAGCTAGATATAAAAGCTTACCTATGGCTGATCTATATTGGATGTTATCTGGTAAAGGTTCTCTTACTGTTTCATCCTTCAGAAAATCAGTGATCATGGGAGTGCTTACAACTTGGGCATCTTGCATACCTAAACTTTCAATAAGCTCATTTATTTTCTGCTTCTGGCTTAGAAGATAAGAACCATCATTTGTTTCTCAATTTCTATACCAAGATAGTATGACACATTACCAAGTTCTTTTATCTCAACATTGAGGTTTAAATATTTTACAATGTCCTTGTACTCTTGCTCACTTTTGCTTGCCATGAGCAGATCATCAACAAAAGCTAAAATGTATGCATATTGTCCATTTCTGCACCTAGTGTACAAACATTTATCTGCTTCACCTTGCTTAAATCCTAAATTTGTCAATATTTCATGCAATTTTTCATTCCAACATTTTTCACTTTGCTTTAATCCATAAAGACCTTTGTTTAATTTACACACTAGCTGTCTTTGTTTTGTATTTATGAAACCTGTTGGTTGTTCCATGTACAAGTCTTCAGTTATATCTCCGTGAAGAAATGCTGTTTTCACATCAATGTGGTTGACTTGCATGCCTTTTGAGACTGCAATGCTCAGAAGTGTTCTGATTGTCGTGTGTTTCACTACAGGTGCAAACACTTCATCAAAATCTTCTCCATATTTTTGAAGATATCCCTTTGCGACTAATCTGGCTTTATACCTTTCCACTTTTCCTTGTGCATTCCTTTTTAACTTGAATACCCATTTGCATCCTATAGCTTTCTTGCCAGGAGGTAATTTTGTAAGAATCCAAGTATTATTTTTATCCAATGCATCAATTTCTTCTTGTGCAGCTTTATGCCATTCAGCAGCTTCTTCTGCTGGCATTTTCTCAATCTCATCCCATGTTAAGGGCTCTTGAGCTTCTGCTGACTTTGTTAGGTAAGACAGTCTTGGGGGTGGAACACCTTTGTTTTCCCTGGATGAGCGTCTGACAACAGGTTGGTCTGACCTTTCCGCATCCTCTAAATCTGAGAGTTCTTCTCCAATTGATTCCCCTTCTCCAACTGTACTGTCTTCTTCAATGATCCTTTCTGTGTCTGCTTCCTCTGTCTGTTCCTCGTTAGATACAGATGAGTTGCTTTCAGACATCTGCCTTGGTATGGCATTTATATACACTGGCATGTCTATTATGGTTCTATTTTCATATTCTGGATGATAAGGCTCATCTGGGATAATCCAGCCTTTATCAACCCTTTTGTTTTCATCAAAATATGTAACATGTCTTATGCCAACAATGCCAGTTTTCAGATTCAAAATTCTATATCCTTTGTGTCCTGGAGTATAGCCAACTAAAATGCCCCTTTCTGTTGTGGAATCCAGCTTATGCCTTCTTTGTTTTGGTACATGAGCATATGCTGTACTTCCAAATGTTCTTATGTGTGACAGGTTTGGCTTCCTACCATGCCATGTCTCATGTGGTGTGCGCTCAACGCCTTTAGTTGGCATTCTGTTTTGTAGGTACACTGCTGTGAGAATGGCTTCCCCCCATAGTCTTTTAGGGAGATTGCTATCTGACAGCATACATCTGGTCATTTCCACAAGTGACCTAAATTTTCTCTCTGCAACAGAATTTTGCTCTGGTGTATAAGCTACTGTTGTGATATGCTGAATGCCTTCTTGTTCTAGAAATGTGCGCATGCTTTGTGAAGTGAACTCACCACCATTGTCGGTCTGAAGAACCTTTGGTTTTCTTTCAAATTTATTGCTCACCATGGCTACGTATTTCTTCAGCATGTCTGTGACTTGACTTTTCTCTTTCAGCAAATAGGCCACACAGTATCTAGAGAAATCATCCAAGAATATTAGCACAAATCTGTTATTTCCCAATGATGGGATATTAAACGGTCCACATAAGTCACTGTGTATTAAGTCCAGTACTTTATTACTCCTATTTCCTGTGTATGCAGGAAATGAGGGTCTCACACCTTTTTGAGTAACACAGTCTATGCATTTCTCCATTTTACCAGCATTTGCACTTATCTGAATGCCGGTGGCCAGTTGCTTACTGTAAAGATCCTGGATCACCTTAGAATCACGATGTCCCAGGCGGCGGTGCCAGATTTCGGACTACATTTACCATCATTCTTCCTTACTTGCGCCATATGTGAGGCTTCACCTGAAATGTTCAGCTTATAAACATCATTATGCATAAAAGCTTCAGCATACACTTCATCATTTTTAGAGATTGTGCACTTACTGTTTTCAAAATGAATCACAAATCCCTTCTTATCTAATGTAGATACACTAAGCATATTGCAAACTGCTTGGGGAATATACAAGACATCACTTACAGGAATTTCTTTAACTTCATTAGACACTTTGCATTTTAAGAATCCAATACCTTTTGCTTGGATCTTAGCAGTCCCTGCGTTTGCAGTTTTAAGAATACCTTCCTCTGGACACATTTCCTGAAAGAAATTCTTACAATTGGTTAAATGGCATGTGCTCCCCGAATCCAAAATCCAAGTACTTTCATTTGAATTATTATTTACCATAGTCAAAGATTTTTCTGCCATTAGAAAACCCTTGTGTTTATCTTTGTCCTTCATACATTTCCTGGTTTGAAAATTCTTTAGTTCCATTGGCTTAGGTGAGCTAGAGGGAGTGTTTTGTGTTTCCTTACACCATTTAGATACATGTCCCTCCTTTCCACATGAGTAGCAAATCAGCTTGCCCTTGGGTGGAGTTTTCCCATAGCTCCGCCTTCCTCTGTTCTTTGCCAAGAAATTTGTTTCATTTCTCTCTGACTTGCTTTGAGAACACATCTCCTCAGAATCATTTATTATGCATTCCTGCCTTAGTTTTGATGTTGTCTGTTCAAAAGATTGCCCTTCAATGGCCTCATTTACAGACCTAAAAACATCAAACTTCTTTGATAGTGAGGTAAAAAGAAATGCTCTTTTCAATGCATCACACATGGGAATTCCAGAAAGTTCTAGCTTTTGAAATGAAGACATAAGATGCATAATGTGATCATTACATTACTTTATCCCTTAATTTGGTTTCATTCAACTCTGCCAACCAAATTGGTTGCTGCTTTGCATATGTAGTTGCATACATAGTTCTCAGTTTATATAAAATGTCCTTTGGTGTATCTTTTCCCTCCACTAATATGGCTTGTTTCTCTGAGAGAGCTTCCAAAAGCATGCACTTCACATAATAGTTTGCATTGTCCCATTCAGCCATATTTTCAGCTGTTCTGTCTTGATCTAAGCATATATTTAATCTTTTTGCTCGAAGGAGACATATGAATCTTAGTTCCCACTGCCGATAATTAAACTCAGTTAATTTAGGCACCTTGAGAGAATAGAAAAATGGTGAATTTCTTCCCTCAGCCATTTTCTTAGCCTTCTGTCTGCTGTGTGGGGGGAGAGAGAGACAGACTGAATCTTTCCTTTAAAACTTAAGAGAAAAATGTGGCCTTTTTTTCTGCCTGGTAATATTTCTCTTCTTTTTCAATTCCTGGCCCTGGGCCCATAACCCTTTTGTTGGATTATTTGTAGTAAATAATTAGCAGATTTTAGTACACACAGCTTCAGCTTTAGAAATGTTAATTTCTTTCTTCATCTCTCTCTCATTCACCCCTGAATAATTCACTGCTGAGTCACTTTAAAGTTGAAGTAACAAAACATCTGTTTACTCACAGTTTGTAGTTAGATTATAATCAGACAGGCTTATATATACATATTACTATACATTTGTATTATCAGCTCCTTCCATGTGCTTAGATGGTAATGGATGCTCACACCACCATAGATCCTCTCAGGTTAGGAGAGATCATGAGCTCCATGTGCTCCATGTGCTGCATCTGCTGCATCTGCCCCCCACAGGAAGTTACATAGCTGTGTGACCTCTCTAAGTAATTCACATCAGAGGTCACAGAGTAATCACAGAGAAATAATAGGTGACAGGCAATGCATGTAAAATACAATTACATTCCAACAATTATAACATCCTCACACCTGTTTTCCATACCTTTCCTAATAATACCCAACATTCTATTCGCTTTCTTAGCCGCAGCAGCACACTGAGCAGAAGGTTTCAGTGTGTTATCGACGACGACACCCAGATCCCTTTCTTGGTCCGTAACTCCTAACGTGGAACCTTGCATGACGTAGCTATAATTCGGGTTCTTTTTTCCCACATGCATCACCTTGCACTTGCTCACATTAAACATCATCTGCCATTTAGCCGCCCAGTCTCCCAGTCTCGTAAGGTCCTCTTGTAATTTTTCACAATCCTGTCGTGATTTAACGACTTTGAATAACTTTGTGTCATCAGCAAATTTAATTACCTCGCTAGTTACTCCCATCTCTAAATCATTTATAAATATATTAAAAAGCAGCGGTCCTAGCACGGACCCCTGAGGAACCCCACTAACTACCCTTCTCCATTGTAAATACTGCCCATTTAACCCCACTCTCTGTTTCCTATCCTTCAACCAGTTTTTAATCCACAATAGGACATTTCCTCCTATCCCATGACCCTCCAATTTCCTCTGTAGCCTTTCATGAGGTACCTTGTCAAACGCCTTTTGGAAATCCAGATACACAATATCAACAATGGACAACAGTTGCTTGAAGAATTAGCAGAAGACGACAGGAAAGTGGGAAGGAGAAACTGAAACCAACATGATAGAAAAATAAAATGTCCAGACAACAAAAGGTAGAAAAATAATTTTATTTTGAATGTTTTAAATGGAATATGTTCAGTTTTATTGTGTTCAGTAGAAAAGGAAATGCATTTTTGTTTTTATTTCTCCAGTGTTGCACTAAATGTTGAGGTTCTCAGTTCAATTTTTGTCTACATATTTTTATTTCTAATTTGTAATCCCTTGTTCTGCATTTGGTGATGGTCTGTCAGTGTGAGACTGTAAGGGCAGATGTGGAGATTAAAGAGGAGAGGGCTTCTTTATTTTCTGCCCTGGGCACCAGCATGGCTAACAGTAGCCCTGAGCCTTGCTGTAGCTGGTGGGGATCCCCAAGCTCTGCTAGCTGAGGACATCCACTGAAGGTGGCCAGAAATCCCTTCTGCTGAGCTTGGCAGATGGGGGGCAGCATCCTTGAGCCACTGACAACTAAGCACGCATGGGGTGCCGCTATCGGTGGCTCAAGGAGTTGCTGCTTCCGACCAAGCTTGGTAAATGTAAATTCTGGCCATCTTTGGTGGTCGTTTTCAGGTGACAGAGCTTGGGGATCTTCATCAGCTAAAGTATTTATCTTTTGAGTTGGGAAATGCTGGGGGAGGGGGTTAGAGAGAAAATTTTGTGCCCGCCCACTTTGGGTTCAGGCCCACCCAAAATTGGCTGTCTGGCTACGCCACTGGCTTGCAGACTGTAAAAGCTGAGCACTCTTCCCCCCTCCCCTTTGTTTTGGGTTCACCAGCGTGGCTAACTTGGGGGGTTCTTCATGAACAGGATGAATCAGCCACACGAACCCAACCACTTTCCCCTGCAAGAAGGGCCCTTTTCAAGCTTTGCAGAGCTAATCTATTTAGGGCACTGTTGAATTACTCACTTATCATGCTGTGTAGGGAGAACCTCCATTACAGGTAAGTAATCTCACGATTTCAGTCTAAAACAGTTAACCTGGGTGAGGGAGGGGGACCTTCAGAGGACCACAGCACACAATACCTCTTTGTTCAGTCCATCCCCAGTGCCCCAGATTTCGCCCCCAGCATTACCCCCTGACACCAGTCAATCCGGGCACAGCCAGTCTAATCACAGATGCAGTGCTTAAAGGCTATTTTAAAAACATATTTAAGAGGGACATGGATGGACATGAATGGGAGGGCAGGGCCCAGGGAGAGGAGAAATTGCTGGAAATGGAGGGGAGGGGAGAGAGGAGAATTGCTGGATATGGATGGAGGAGGGAAGGGCAGAGAGGGACAAGGATGGACATGGATTGGGGGTCAGGGCCCAGGGAGAGGAGAAATTGCTGGAAATGGAGGGGAGGGGAGAGAGGAGAATTGCTGGATATGGATGGAGGAGGGAAGGGCAGAGAGGGACAAGGATGGACATGGATGGGGGGTCAGGGCCCAGGGAGAGGAGAAATTGCTTGAAATGGAGGGGAGGGGAGAGAGGAGAATTGTTGGACATGGATGGAAGGGAGGGAAGGGAAGACAGAGAAAGGAGATGCACATGGATGGAGGGGAAAGGAGAGAGAAGAAATGCTGGGCATGGATGGAGGGGAGGGAAGAGAGAGGAAGGAGATGAGATGAGGAGAAAAACTGCACATGGATGGAGAAAATAGGCAGAAGCTGGATCCACTGGACAGTCAAGTCTGCGGAGGACCCAGCTTATGGATATAAAGCAAGAAATGAAGAAGAAAGGAGGAAAGTAAAGAAATAAATGGAAAGGAAGCCCTGGAAACGGAATTAAGAGGACAGATAGCAGCAGAATCAAATACTGGGCCAGCATAATCAGAAAAAGAAAGTCACCAGACAACAAAGGTAGAAAAAAATCATTTTATTTTCATTTTAGTGTTTGGAATATGTCCACTTTGAGAATTTACATCTGCTATCTTATTTTGCAATGTATAGCAATTTGTTTCTAAGAATATTGCTGACAATTCCTGTTTCCTTTGCATCTTGTGCCATACGGGGGAGGGGGGCACCAACTGATAGTCTGCAGGGGGGCACCAGAGACCCTAGGCACAGCTCTGAATTTGGCAACACTGAAGAAATAAAAACAGAGATGTACTTCCCTTTGTATTGAACATGATGGGTGACATAGCCATAGGGGCTGGGCCTGGGTCCCCCCCCCCCCCACACACACACTTTGGGCTCAGACCCTCCAAAATTAGCCATCTCCCAAGCCTGCCAGCTGAAGACCTCCTCCTCTGGTCTGGCAGCCAGAGCTTTCCAAGCTCTGTAGCTGGTAGCTGTGTCCTCAAGCTGCTGCCCCCATTGCTGCTCCCCTCAGTTTTCACACATGCAGAAAAAACAAGCAATCACAGGGGGAGGGGGTCAGCAGTGGCGGCAGCAGCTCGGGGACACTGCCGCTGGCTGCAGAGCTTAGAAAATTCTGGTTGTCAGAGCGGCAAAGGAGGGGCCTAGAGATCCCTGCCAACTCAGGTATTTATATTTTGCATTAAGGCGGGGGGGGGGGGGGGGGAGAAGACAATTTTGTGCCCACCCACTTTTGGGTTCAGCCCTGCACACACACACACACACACACACACACACACATCCCCTTCAATCTGGCTATGCCACTGAACACAATACAAAGACATCTGTGATACACGTATCTCAAAGTTAACATAGTCCAGTTAATAAATTCAAAGTAAAACACTTTTTTCTACCTTTATTGTCTGGACTTTTTATTTTTCCATCACGTTGATCCCAATTTCTCTGTCTGTCTTCTGCTAATTTTCTTTCCAGTGGCTGTTGTCCATTTGCCTTTTCTTCTCTCTCCTGCCTTGTCCTTTTCCTTTACACCTCTTCACCCCTTAAAGCTCTTTCCTCCCTTTTTTCTTCTCTGCCTCTCTATCCACTCAAATTTCACCTTCTTTCTCACCCTTTTGTGCAGTTACCTATTAACTTTCCATATCCTTCTCTCATTCTTTAGCTGTCCCATTTGTCATCTCACTTCTTCTCCAGCCTCCATCTTTCATCTACCCTCCATTACTACCTCTGTATTCACTATCCTCCTCTCACTCATTATCTGCCACCCCTTTTTGGCCCCTCCCACATGATTCTGCCATTTCCACTTTTTCCCCTCCCTCTACTCTCGTAGCCCAGTATCTCTTCTCCTTCCTCCCCCTCCATGGCTTGACATTTCCTGTCCCATCTCTCTTCCCTTCTGCTGCCCCCTCCCATGATCCATCATTTCTCGTCATCACTCTCTCCTCCAAGATCCAACATTGCTCCCTCTCTCTTTCCCACTGTTGTTCTCTCCCTCTACTCCATCCCAGCATCTCTCCCTCTCTCTTCCCTCCCTCCCATCCATTGTCAGCACCTGCCCCTCTCCCTCTCTCTCTCTCTCCCTCTCTTCCTTTCCTGGGTCCAACATTGTTCTCTTTCTTCTCAAAAACCTTCCCATCTAGCACCTCTCCCTCCCTCCCCACCACTCCCAGGTCTAACATCTCTCTCTTCCTTCCCTCCACCCCAGTCCACCATCTCTCTTCCTCCCCTCTGTTCCCAGACCCATCATTTCTTCCTCCATCCCCTTCCCCCACTGCCAGTATGGCATATCCCCCTTATCTCTCACCCCCCCCCCCCCCCACACCCTGGTCTATTTTAATTAATTTAGTGTCCAATGTTCCCATCAATCTGTTCCCAAATGGCTTATTACGGGAACATTGGACACTAAATGGTTAAAACAGCTCCAGGGGTCCCTTTTGGTCTGCCATCCCTCCCCTCTGTTCCCAGGCCTATCATTTAGTCCTCCATCCCCTCCATCATCTCTCAACCCCCCCCCCCCCTAAGGTCTACTTTAAAACAACTCCAGGGGTCCCCTTTGGTCTGCCATCTCTCTTCCTCCCCTCTGTTCCCAGGCCTATCATTTATTCCTCCATCCCCGCCCCCCACTCCCAGTATGACATGTCCCACATCTCTCAACCCCCCCCCTCCAAGGTCTACTTTAAAACAGCTCCAGGGGTCCCCTTTGGTCTGCCATCTCTTCCCCTTCTTGCCACCCCATCTAAGATCTCCTTCCCTTCCCTGTCTAATTTAAATTGCGTTTTTATTTACAGGAGGTCACCAATGTGGCAGCGATTCTGATACGCTGCCTGCATCTGCCCTGGTGCTGTTTCTCTGCTGCATTCCTCCCAGGCTAAAACAGGCGTTATATCAGAAGGGGGTGGAATGCGGCAGAGGAACAGTTCTGGAACAGACACAGGCAGTGTGAACAAAAACCGCAATTTAAGTTATTTTTGAACCCTGTGCTTTCCCACTCATGGCAGGCTCAATGCGGCTTACATATACAGGTACTTATTTGTACCTGGGGCAATGGAGGGTTAAGTGACTTGCCCAGAGTCACAAGGAGCTGCAGTGGGAATCGAAATCAGTCCCCCAGAATCAAAGTCCACTGCACTAACCACTAGGCTACTCCTCCACTCATTCCACCAATAAGAGCCAACCTCATCAGTGATGTCACAATGGCTTGATTGCCCAATACTTGGCTCTGATATTGTGATGTCATAAGGGAAAGGGGGGAAAGGGAAATGAGACTTGATATACTGCCTTTCTGAGGTTTTTGCAACTACATTCAAAGCGGTTTTACATAGTATATTCAGGTACTTATTTGTTCCAGGGGCAATGGAGGGTTAAGTGACTTGCCCAGAGTCACAAGGAGCTGCAATGGGAATCGAACCCAGTTCCCCAGGATCAAAGTCCACTGCACTAACCACTAGGCTACTCCTCCACTCATTCCACCAATAAGAGCCAACCTCATCAGTGATGTCACAATGGCTTGATTGCCCGATACTTGGCTCACTTCTGATATTGTGATGTCATAAGGGAAAGAGGGAAATGAGACTTGATATACTGCCTTTCTGAGGTTTTTGCAACTACATTCAAAGCGGTTTTACATAGTATATTCAGGTACTTATTTGTTCCAGGGGCAATGGAGGGTTAAGTGACTTGCCCAGAGTCACAAGGAGCTGCAGTGGGAATCGAACCCAGTTCCCCAGGATCAAAGTCCACTGCACTAACCACTAGGCTACTCCTGCACTCCTTAGACAAGGAAGGTGAGGAGAAGGAAGGTGACCTTACATTGGGGTGGCGAGAATAGGAAGAAATGATGGACTTTGGGGGCCCCCTGGATCTGTGGAGGCCTAGGGCTGCTGCCCTGTTTACTCCCCCCCCCCCCCCCCTTAATGCCAGCCCTGCATGGGACTTTCCCTGTGCTAAGCCTAGATTTACTGAGCACTTACTTGTCCAGTAATAACGCTTTAGCTGGATACCATTCTCTGCCCATGACACACCCCCTCCAAAAAATATTATTAAAAAAAATAGGTAACATGTGAGTTGCTGCAAGTTAACAGGCAAAATCCTGCAAAATGCATTAGCCTGTTGGCACACACAGACCACGCACTAACCCCAATTTTCTATATAGCGTGACTTAAGTTGCGCATGCAAATCCAGTGGTATTCTGGATTTATGTGCACAAGTTAATTAGTTAACAAGCCAATCAGTGCTGGTAATTGCCACTTAATCACTTATTGACACTAATTGGCATTAATTAGAATTTACGTGCAGAACTGTCTAAGCGTATTCTATAACGTGATGCATGTAAATTCTAAATTGCATAGTTGAAAAGAGGGTGTGGCCATGGGCATGGAATAGGCGGGTTGTGGGCATTTCTAAAATCTATGCGCATGGTTATAGAACACACCCGGTCCACGCATAATTTAGGTGTCAACATTAATACCGAGTTTTACTTGGTGTAACTGCCCTTGACCGGTTTTAGTCACACGGACGGCCACTCGGCGTATTCTACAGACCAAGAAAGCAAAAAGGCAGACAGACGATCTGCAAACTCCAAGATGGAAAAGTAACAGAGCAGATCGTTAGGAGACAAAATATAATTTATTAATAAAAACCAAAATGTACATGTCAGCCCGACACAGGCCGTGTTTCGCCCAGCAGGGCTACACTTTAATTATTCTTTATTATTATTTGATTAATTTATTATAACTGTGGGATATTTGTGTTATATATACTTTGTGTATATTTAAATATGTAATATAGATACACATATATATGTAATTTTTGTCAATATTTTTTCAGTTAATGAGCATGCATATAATATGTTAAATATTATGTTAAGTTTTTAAACGTTATGTCATTTATTTTGTAGCCCCTGAAGCAGCCCTGCTGGGCGAAACATGGCCTGTGTCAGGCTGACTTGTACATTTTGGTTTTTATTAATAAATTATATTTTGTCTCCTAACGATCTGCTCTGTTACTTTTCCATACTCCACAGACAATGCAGAAATTTAGGCGCAATTCATTTTGGCGCTGATTTTTTAAGCATGATATATAGAATCTAGTCCTAAGGGCTTAATGTCCTTTAGTAAAAAGGCCCCTCAGTGACTTACACAGAAGAGTTTCTACATCCAGATAAAGTGAGATCATAATTGTTTTAAAAATGTGCACCTTTTATTCTGGAAGAAAGAAAAATCACCTTTGGCCCCAAAAGAAAGAAGAGGATGGGAAGTTACATAAGTACATAAGTAATGCCATACTGGGAAAAGACCAAAGGCCCATCAAGTCCAGCATCCTGTCCACGACAGTGGCCAATCCAGGTCAAGGGCACCTGGCAGCTTCCCAAACGTACAAACATTCTATACATGTTATTCCCGAAATTGTGGATTTTTCCAAGTACATTTAGTAGCGGTCTATGGACTTGTCCTTTAGGAAACCGTCCAAATCCTTTTTAAACTCTGCTAAGCTAACCGCCTTCACCACGTTCTCCAGCAACGAATTCCAGAGTTTAATTATACGTTGGGTGAAGAAAAAGTTTCTCCGATTTGTTTGAAATTTACTACACTGTAGTTTCATCGCATGCCCCCTAGTCCTAATATTTTTGGAAACCGTGAACAGACACTTCACATCCACCTGTTCCACTCCACTCAATATTTTATATACCTCTATCATGTCTCCCCTCAGCCGTCTCTTCTCCAAGCTGAAAAGCCCTAACCTCCTTAGTCTTTCTTCATAGGGAAATTGTCCCATACCCGCTATCATTTTTGTCGCCCTTCGCTGCACCTTTTCCAATTCCACTATATCTTTCTAGTCCAGCGATTCCCAAACCTGTTCCTGGAGGCACCCCAGCCAGTCACGTTTTCAGGATATCCACAATGACTATTCATGAGAGAGAGAGTGGAGGCAGTACATGCAAATCTCTCTCATGAGTATTCATTGTGGATATCCTGAAAACCTGACTAGCTGGGGTGCCTCCAGGAACAGGGTTGGGAACCAATACCCTATTCATTATTATTTAGAGGCTTTGGGTGCTTCATCCTCACTTCCAAATGGAGAAAAGGAGAGGGATGGGGGATCCACACAGTTTCTACAGGAAGAAACAAAAAGAAGCAGAAAGGGTGGAAGTGGGAATGTACCAAATGACCAAGGCAAACAGCTAAGAGTGTTCAAAAGTTTATTTGCCAAAGGTAAACTGACCCAAAGAAAAGACCCAACATGGGCCATGTTTCGGCTAAAGAGCCTTCTGAACAAGTGAACAAGGGTTAGGAGTTAAAAGCAGCATCAAAAAGGTGGGCTTTTAGCTTAGATTTGAAGACGGCCAGAGATGGAGCTTGACGTACCGGCTCAGGAAGTCTATTCCAGGCATAAGGTGCAGCAAGATAAAAGGAACAGAGTCTGGAGTTAGTGGTGGAGGAGAAGGGTGCAGATAAGAGAGATTTACCCAGTGAACGGAGTTCCCGGGGAGGAATGTAGGGAGAGATGAGAGTGGAGAGGTACTGAGGAGCTGCAGAGTGAATGCACTTATAGGTCAATAAGAGGAGTTTGAACTGTATGCGGAAACGGCTAGGAAGCCAGTGAAGTGACTTGAGGAGAGGGCTAATATGAGCATAACGACCCTGGCGGAATATTAGTCGTGCAGCAGAATTTTGAACAGATTGAAGAGGAGAGAGATGGCTAAGTGGGAGACCTGTGAGAAGCAAGTTGCAATAGTCTAAGCGAGAGGTGATAAGAGCATGGATGAGGGTTCTGGTAGTGTGCTCAGAAAGGAAAGGGCAAATTTTGCTGATATTATAGAGAACGAAATGACAGGTTTTAGCAGTCTGTTGAATATGTGCAGAGAAGGAGAGGGAGGAGTCGAAGATGACCCCAAGGTTACGAGCTGATGAGACAGCAGCCAGACTCATATATGGAAAAACGAGATATGAAAGAGCCAAACCCCTACGTGAAAATCTACATTGGCTCCCAATCAAAGAAGGAATTGCATTCAATATCTGCACCCTGGTTCACAAAATCATTCATGGCGAGGCCCCGATCTACATGGCAGACCTCATAGATCTACCAACCAGAAATGCAAAAAGGTCATCACGCACATACCTAAATCTCCACTACCCAAGCTGCAAAGGACTAAAATACAAATCAACTTATGCATCCAGCTTCTCCTACATAAGCACGCAACTATGGCACTTACTACCAAACATTATGAAAACAAAGCACGACCTAATAATCTTTCGGAAATTATTAAAAACCAGTTTGTTCAAAAAGGCATACCATAATGACCCAACCTAAACACCGGAACCATACAACACAACGAAACCTAAACAAGAACTGGACAAAACTTAACCCTTCCTCCTGACTACCCAATGTACGCCATCACTTATTGATCCTTAATGCAATTACCACTCTGTATTTCTTATACCGGAACTGGCGATCGCCATCATGGTGTCATGTAAGCCACATTGAGCCTGCAAACAGGTGGGAAAATGTGGGATACAAATGCAACAAATAAATAAACTAATGGAGAAAATCAAAGACTTACCACCAAAAATGATCAAGAAAAACTCTCTACCATCCTGGGGGTAAGAAGAGAAACAGTAGCTATAGCAGCAAAATGCCACCAGGCATGAAATGTGACCTGTCCAGGGACTAAGCAGACCAGGACCAGAACCTGGGAATTGTTAATGTTCTTGTCCTCTCTGGACATAACTTTATTTTGCTGTTGTTACTATCAGTCTGAAAATGATCTCTATCTGTTTTTTTATACTCTTTACTTACCAGTAAATGTATTACAATACATGTATAATTATCATGCCAATAAAGTTATCTGAATCCGAATCAAATGGAACAGGATCCAGCAGAGAGAGCAGAGGCCCTGGAGGAAGGAATTTCAGCAAAAGCACCAAAGGGAAGGACAGAATTAGTCACACTTCATGCTTGGCACTTTCCCTGCTGCTAGTTGGTTCTTAAGATGGAGAAATTTCCAGTTCAGAGCTGATCCAATGTACATCCTGTACAGATGTGTTTCCCAAGCATCTGCATCTGCTGTTTTTGATTTCTTTCCCTTTTCCCTTTTATGAAGTTAAACATCTTAATACAGGTATACATTGCTATTCAAATATCTCCTTAACATACATTTTCATAATTATTGTCATGTGCATATCATACTTGCTTTTTTAATAAGTACATACTGTAAGTAATGCCACACTGGGAAAAGACCAAGGGTCCATCGAGCCCAGCATCCGGTCCACGACAGCAGCCAATCCAGGCCAAGGGCACCTGGCAAGCTTCCCAAACGTACAGACATTCTATATATGTTATTCCCGGAATTGTGGATTTTTCCCAAGTCCATTTAGTAGTGGTTTATGGACTTGCATTTAGGAAACCGTCTAACCCCTTTTTAAACTCTGTCAAGCTAACCGCCTTCACCATGTTCTCTGGCAACGAATTCCAGAGTTTGATTATGCGTTGGGTGAAGAAATATTTTCTCCGATTTGTTTTAAATTTACTACACTGTAGTTTCATCGCATGCCCCCTAGTCCTAGTATTTTTGGAAAGCGTGAACAGACGCTTCACATCCACCTGTTCCACTCCACTCATTATTTTATATACCTCTATCATGTCTCCCCTCAGCCGTCTCTTCTCCAAGCTGAAAAGCCCTAGCCTCCTTACTCTTTCTTCATAGGGAAGTCGTCCCATCCCCGCTATCATTTTAGTCACCCTTCACTACACATTTTCCAATTCCACTATATCTTTCTTGAAATGCGGCAACCAGAATTGAACACAATACTCAAGGTGCTGGAAGTCCCTGCCCCAATGAGCTCACAACCTGAATGGGTACCTAAGGCAAAAGGAGATTAAGGGGCCCTTTTACTAAAGAGCGGTAAAGCTACTGCATGGGAAAACAGCACTGTTTCCCGCACCCAGAAAATACATTTTATTTTCTAACACTGGGAGGGGGGGGGGGTGCCCAGCAGTAATGCCCGATTACTGCGTGAGTACCGCGTGAGCCCTTACTGCCTTCTGAAAAAGGCGTCAGGAGTCTAAGTATCCGTGATACTCTGGCGGTTTGTGCAGTGATAAAGATACACTGTTGCAACAGTTCTGTTATATGTTGGTGACAGTTTTACAGACACTTAAGCTCCTGAAAGATATTGTTGCCAAAACACGGAACCGTGTCCAGTCCGTTCTATCTGCTTTTTGGCAATAAAGACTTTTGTTTACCTACCTCTGGAGTCCTACATGTTATTGGTTGACCTATGTCCCTTCCCTGCTTCCTTGGTATATATCTGGAGATCAAACCCTGATCCTTCACATGAATTATACAGTAGTTGCCCCAGGCCGACTCTACAAACATTAGGGATGGTCACCCAGAAAGTTTTCGTTTTGCATTTGTTATTTTTTTGTACTTATGAGCACATAAGGAGGGGTGGCCTAGTGGTTAGGGTGGTGGACTTTGGTCCTGAGGAACTGAGTTCGATTCCCACTTCAGGCACAGGCAAGCTCCTTGTGACTCTGGGCAAGTCACTTAACCCTCCATTGCCCCGTGTAAGCCGCATTGAGTCTGCCATGAGTGGGAAAGCGCAGGGTACAAATGTAAGAAAAAAGTATATATTATCCCAACTGCAGAGGACTTAAATACAAATCTATACACACATCTAGCTTTGCACACAACTGTGGAATCAGGGCTGTGCCAACCCAGTAAGCAGGGTAAGCACTGCAGGGGGGTGCCTGCCTTCAAGGGTGCTGTGCTGGTCAAGTTCTATTTAAAAAATAAACTGTACCGTGTTGGCGCCTATGCGCATGTGCTGCTTCCTTCCAACGCGCAGCGCTCGGCTTTCCTCCCTCCCTCCCCATCAGCACCTAGACATGTCCGCCTGCGAGCTCTACACCTGGGTAAGTGAAGCGGGGAATTAGCCTGAAAAAAACGTCCGCAGGGAAGAACACACAATTACAGTCGGAAGGTAGTTACCCTAGGAATGGTTTCACAGTGCTGGTCTTCTGTCTAAAATATTAGCAGGGGTGTATTTTGACGATACTATAACCGCATACTCGCAACCAAGATCGGCAGTAGCAGAATGCAAACCCATCAGAAATGAGGTCTCTATATAGGGCTCCTCCTGATGTTACGTTTTAACGATAAACACAAATAAGCTACCACAGTTACATAATACCCCTCTCCCCCCAAAGAAAACAAAATGGTGTAAACGCTGAAAAAATACCACTTGCCCTAATATTCTCTCCCCTCTCCTGGATTGTCTTGTATCCTCCACTCAGTTTTTGTCCTTTCCTGCACTGATGACTCCTAAATGACACACACCTAGTATTTCATTCCAATTGAGAAACAAAAAGTAACCGATAATAGAACCTGTGTTTTGAAAACACCAACTTTTTGTACCCTGGATGAACCCATAATTAGCTGGAAAATCAACTCCTAAATTTACAATGTAGAAATACTTAAGAATAGAAGCCCTATCGATGTGACTGCGAGTAGATAATTCTTGTTATCCATCATTTCTCTGGATGCCATCATGTCCTAAAACAGAAGGCTACCATTTGATAATGTTTCTAGAGCAGAATTAAAACCTAGGTGGCTTCAGTTCAGTCTTAGATACATGCACTGCTGTTTTAAAAGTAAGTCTAAGTATTTCTGCTTCCTTCCCATCCAAAATGTACATTTGATCACCTTTCACCTTGGTCGGTTCCTTAACAGGTTATGTAAAGTTTTGAAAGCACCCTTGCTCTTATATTCTCTATCCGGTCTGTTTTGGGGTGTGTTTTCCTAGGAGGAAAACGATATTTGGCTTGAAAAGAAACTAAATCTGTATATTATTGTCTACTAGGGAAATCTTAATATCAAATGCCAGACAGTCTTAAACCTGCAGGGGAAAAACATTGAGATTCGATTTAAGTAATGAAGTTAGTTTCCCGTATTTTACATCGAGTCATAAATACGGGCTGTTGCTTTTTGTTTTGCTATTTCTGGATGCATTTAAGAATTGGTGCTGACCTGTTGCATACTGAATATTTTAGATTTACTGATGTAGGTGATTAAAGCATACGGAAAAGAACAGAAAATTACAAAGGTAGTGGGTTATATGCAATTCTTAAAATCGTGGAAATCCAAGGAAGCCACTGATACATACTGATGTGGTCCAGTTTTACAATGTTTTTTGAAAGTCTTGTTGCTTTAGTAGGAATGATCACTTTATATGTGTATTGAGAACCTATGTTATTTCTGTTCATTTAAGACAATCAATTTTCGTTAATTGGATGAAATGCTTATGCTGCAGCTCTTGAATTCATGTAATTAACATTTTGCAATAATGTACAGAAATTAAGTAATCAAATGAGTAAAAAGCACATTGCTATTTCAGTCGTTTGCAATTTGGGTAGTGTAGGTTTAGGTAGGATCTTGACGATCTTAGACCCCTCGGAGTTTTGATAGAGTTTATCAGATGGTGATAATAAGGACATCAGTGGAACTGAACTGTATGATGAACTATGCGCCTTTAAAGATCTGTTTAAGACCGAATTGTGCCATTTTCATAATCCTTTTGAAACTCTAAAATTTGTTCTATCAAATAGCCTCCCATTCCCATCTTTCAGCTCCTATTTCCTTTGCATCTTGTGCTCCCTCTGCCTGCTGTTCTTCAACTTGTCATTCACCTTTTATGGTAATGAGCTGAAAAAGGGGGCAGGGTGGGAGAAGAGAAAAGAGATGCCACACGGGGGGGGGGGGGGTGCCAACTGATAGTCCGCAGGGGGGCACCAGAGAACCTAGGCGCGGCCCTGTGTGGAATGAATTACCTACCACCATAAAAACTACACACGATTTGACAATCTTCCAGAAATTATTGAAGACCAACCTGTTCAAAAACACTTATAATAAAGATCCTCCATAACAAACTGATTCCTAGACTACACCAGATACAACTACTTGGAACCCTTCTAATTTGTTCGTTTTAATTACACCTTCATTACTGAATATTATATATTGGCCTGATCTCATTATGTTATGCTTTATTGACCGCCCCTATCGGACTGTCCGTTCACTTGTCTCTTAGATTGTAAGCTCCTTGAGCAGGGACCGTCCCTCTATGTTAAATTGTACAGCGCTGCGTAACCCTAGTAGCGCTTTAGAAATGTTAAGTAGTAGTACTTATTGACTTCTAATCCTACATGATATTCTTATGCATCTTATTTGTAACAGTTCTGAAATTCTTATTCCGTTAATGTGATTATCGTTATAACATATTGTAAGCCACATTGAGCCTGCAAATAGGTGGGAAAATGTGGGATACAAATGCAGCAAAATAAATAAATAAATATTATGTGCACATAGTGTGCACTGTCCTTAAAGAGTACATGCTATTTGCATATGATGTGCACTCTTTCACGATAGATGTGCATGTGCCAACCGTCGTGCATTTGCATGCACATTCTATCAAAAAGCTCGTGAATAGTACACAGCCTTTAAGGAGTGAGTGCACAGTGCATGCTCTTATCAGTGAATGACAACCCATCCTTAAGAAAAATATTTCTAGTGGAATACACATATCATCAAAGCTTGGAAGTAAATCAAATTAGTTCTGTATCTACAGCTATCACTGTATCCCTTTCATAGTGCCCTCTTGTGGCCATTACATAGACTGCACCTTACTGAGAACAGATTTAGGGCTCGTTTTAGACAGTGGCGCTACCGATTAGTGTATGCTGAATGCGAAGAAGCTCATGGAAATTGAATGGGGGGCCCTTTTACAAAGGTGTGGCAGGTATTACGCATGTGCAGCACGCACCAAAACGAGACTACTGCCAGGCTAGCGCACCCCCTGGCGGTAATTCTGGATTTGGCGCATGCCCATACCACCAGAGTTAATCAGCAGTTGGTGCGTGCTGACCGGTCACCGTGCATTTATTGCATGAGCCCTTACCGCTAGATCAAAACGAGTGGTGTTAAAAGCTCAGGCCATAAATAGGTGCTCTCTGGTTTCAATTTTACCGCAGGTCCTTTTCCTGGCCCATTGAAAAAAAGTCCTTTTTCCCAGACATTTTGCTGTGGCTTAGTAAAAGGACCCCTGGGTTTCTTTGCATTCAGTGCACTCTAATCGGTAGTGCCGCTTTGTAAAAGGAGCCCTTACTGATTCTGAAACACAGCATCTTTATCTCAAGCTTAATTTCCTGGAAAAGGAAATGGGACTTGATATACCACCTTTCTGTGTTTTTTTGCAACTACATTCAAAGTGGTTTACGTATATTGAGGTACTTATTTTGTACCAGGGGCAATGGAAGATTAAGTGATTTGCCCAGAGTCACAAGGAGCTGCAGTGGGAGTTGAACCCAGTTCCCCAGGCTCAAACTCCACTGCACTAACCACTAGGCTACTCCTCCACTAGCAACATTCTATGTAGAATCTCAAATAGTAGCAACCACTAGGCTACTCTTCCACTCCTTGGGATTCCGGAATCTTGCTATTCTTTGGGGTTCTACATGGAATGTTGCTACTCTTTGAGATTTATTTATTTATTTATAACATTTATACCCCACATTTTCTCACCCACTGGCAGGCTCAATGTGGCTAACATCAGTCTGAAAAGGCACATGTTAATCCAGCAGACAAACAATAAAGTAAAGTACAGTAAAGTGAAGAGGATGGTGACTAATTACAGGGGTGAAGAAAAAGAGGAAAGGGTAATAGAATTCATAAGGTCTTTATAGTAGTTGTAGTCCAAGAATTATGGATGCAGGATGGGACCTTTAGCGTAAACTTTTCCAAATATGCTGGCCTTGAGAGATTTTCTGAAATTCAGATGATCGTGAGTTGTTTTTACAGATTTAGGTAATGCATTCCACACTTGACCGCTGATATAGGAAAAGGTGGAAGCGTAAGTGGATTTATACTTGAGACCATTACATGTAGGGTAATGGAGGTTTAAGTATGAACGAGATGATCTATGCGAATTCCTAGGTGGCAAGTTGATAAGGGTATCCATATAAGCTGGAGCTTCACCATAGAGGATTTTATGACCAGAGATTGTGCATTGGAATCCTGTTAATGGCACTTGACATACTGCCTTTCTGTGTTTTTTGCAACTATATTCAAAGCGATTTACATAGTATATTCAGGTACTTATTTTGTACCAGGGGCAATGGAGGGTTAAGTGACTTGCCCAGAGTCACAAGGAGCTGCAGTGGGAATTGAACCCAGTTCCCAAGGATCAAAGTCCACTACACTAACCACTAGGCTACTCCTCCACTCGAAGGTAACAGCGGTTGGTGTATCTGGATTTTAAAAAGGTTTGGGCAAATTCCTGGAGGAAAAGTTCATAGTCTGCTAATGAGACAAATATAGGAAGCAACTGCTTGCCCTGGGATTAGTAGTATGAAATGTTGCTACTCTGAGATTCTGAATGGAATCTTATTACTCTTTTTTTTTTTTATTTATAAATTGCTTTTAGAATATTTTTTCAAGCATAACATCTCGAAAGAAAGTGAAACATATTCCTCAATACATAAAAATAAAGAAATATCAAAATATTCCTAGGGTATTACAAATTTCACTCAAGTCCTACAATTAAGGATTCCAAGGTTTAAAGCAGAGGAATCAATATCAGGAAATCAATAAGGAAATAGCTAAACGCACAGGATTATGGCAATAATCTCATTTCGGTCCAGTTGGTGACTTAGAAGCGATTAGTTTGGAGAGCTGAAGTGGATCAGTAAAAGTATATTTTACATTCCTGAATCTTGCTATTCTTTGTGCTAATTTGGTTTCTGCCAGGTACTTGTGACCTGGCTTGGCCACTGTTTGAAAAACAGGATACTGGGCTACATGGACCATTGGTCTGACCCAGTATGACTATTCATATGGTGTTATATTCTTAACAAAATAGTTTCTCACTGCCAGATTTGGTATCTGGGAATGCAGCCTGGCAGTGCCTCTTTTCATTAGCTGTGCTCCTTCCATGGCTTCTACCTTTCCCTAGAGGTGGTTTTTTACTCGTTCCAAAAGTACAAAGACCAGGGGACACTCGAGAAAGTTATATGGAAATACTTTTAAAACAAATAGGAGGAAATATTTTTTCACGTAACGAATAGTTAAGCTCTGGAACTCTGCCAGAGGATCTAGTAACAGCGGTTAGTGTATCTGGTTTTAAAAAAGGTTTGGACAAATTCCTGGAGGAAAAGTCCATAGTCTGCTATTGAGACAGACATGGGAAGCAACTGCTTGTCCTGGGATTTGTAGTATGGAATGTTTCTACTGTTGGGATTCTGAAATCTTGCTACTATTTGGGTTTCTGCAGGTACAATGTTGCTACTTTTTGAGATTCTGCATGGAATCTTGTTACTCTTAGGATTCTAGAATCTTGCTATTCTTTAGGGTTCTACATGGAATATTGCTACTATCTGGGTTTCTGCCAGGTACTTGTGACCTGAACTAGCCACTGTTGGAAGCAGAATGTTTGTCAGAGTTGTGTTTTGTATGTTTTTATTTTGCCAGTTGAATTATGATCTGCTTTCAGGAAAGGCAAAATATCATAAACAAAAATAAATATATATTTTTTCTCTATTAGGAACTACAGTTCAAAAATATAGAGAGAGATCTTGATAAGACCTGACCTTTTTAAATTGCAAAATTCTGCTCTTTAGTCTTGGTGGTCAGTTGGCTGTAGGATTTGCCCTCTGTAGTTGCTTTTATGGGTCTTTGGCTGATCTTACATTTCACTCCATTGAGTTATTTGATCAATTTGATGATATATATAATCTATATAAATAAATGCCACCTCGAACGTTCTGAAGCTCACTCCGTGGCAGTGAAGCACTGAACTCCTGTACTCTTCGTAGGCTAGGCTATCAGGACCACTCACCCTCACTCATAGGCCTGCCCTCAGCCACACCCCATCTGTACATAAAACGCAACGTTCTGAAGCCAATGTTCTGAAGCCATCAGCACACTCCCTGAAGGGTTCGTTAGTTCATGGTGGTGAAGCCATCCAACTCACCATGTCTCTGTGCACCGCCCTCGCATCAAATGTGATGACATTGAGGGCGGAACACAGACGGTCATCCACACACCCGCCCCCACCCACACACATGTCACTCCCTTCCTCCATCCCTCCCACTTCAAGGTCCGTCACGCCCCTACCAACGAGTTACACACTCCCTCCTCCCTCCGATTGCAGCACATCCCCTCTGCGTTACTGCCCCCTGGACCCTCCTGCCGCGACCCTCTGCACACCACCCTTTCCTCCAAGAAACCTCCCCCGAAGCCTTCGCCTACCTCTGCTAACGGAGATGAACTTCTCTTCTCGCCTGCGGGGCATGGCTTGATGAAGGAGTATCTGTCGAAGTCTCTGTGCGTGCGTCTGACATCAGACGCACGCACAGAAACTTCAACAGATGCTCAATCAACAAGGAACACCCTGCAGCCCAGAAGAGAAGTTTGCCTCCGTCAGTAGAGGTACGCAGAGGCTTCGGGGCAGGTTTTGCGGAGGAAAGGGTGGTGTCCACAGGGTCGCGCCAAGGGGGGTCCGGGCAGTAACGCGAATGGGGGGGTTCTAATCGGAGGGAGGGGGGAGTCTGCAACTCGGTGGGAGGGGCATGAAGGGGGCCTTGAAATGCGAGGGAGGGGGTCTGCAACTCGGGAGGGAGAGATGGAGGGACGGAGGGGGGTATGGAACTCGCCAGGGAGGGAGGATGGGTGGGAATTTACCTTGCTAGCGCCCGTTTCATTGCGTTTCGAAACAGGCCTTTCTTACTAGTTTAATATAATTGTTCTGGTAGAAGGGTTTGTCATTGCTGGATATGTGTGCTAAAGACAAGGCTTGACATGTGCTTAGAGTGAGGATATCTGAAACTCTCCTGCAACCTGCAATGTGGATTTGAAAAGTTGGTTATCCAATCATATGTGATCTTTGCCTCTATAGTGGCGTGTGAGTGGAGGAGTGGCCTAGTGGTTAGGGAGGTGGACTTTGGTCCTGGGGAACTGAGTTCCATTCCCACTTCAGGCATAGGCAGCTCCTTGTGACTCTGGGCAAGTCACTTAACCCTCCATTGCCTGCAGCATTGAGCCTGCCATGAGTGGGAAAGCATGGGGTACAAATGTAACTAAAATAAATAGTACAATTGTGTTTGTATATATAGTGTGATTGAGAGTGTGTCCTGATGTGGGCTATTCTGTTACATTTAGATGAAGTTATCTTCTCACTTTTGTTGTGGCTTGTGCCTGCCTTGTCAGTAACAGTGGTATAGTTAGGGTTACCAGGGGGCTCATTTTCAAAGCACTTAAAGTTCCATAGGTTACTAAGTCTAAGTGCTTTGAAAATATGCCTCCAGAGGTCATTTGGGCCCGAGGAACAGGCTTAGTTTGCTTAAGGCTAATCCTGCCATGGTTAGATGCAGGGGTGTAGCCAGACTTTGGCAGGAGGGGGGTCCAGAGCCCGAGGTGAGGGGGCACATTTCCCCCCCCCCCCCCCCGGCACCGCCGACCACCCCCAGCCATTATAGACCCTCCCTGCCGCCGCCGCCCCCTCCCCGCTGCCACTGCCGCCAACTTTGACCCCTGCTGACCACCCTCTCGACCCCCCTCCCGCCGCCAACCCTTCCCCACCATCACCTACCTTTGCTGGTGGGGGACCCCAATCCCTGCCAGCCGAGGCCCTCTTCTTCCCGCGAAGGCTTCGTTCTGTTTCTGACGTCCTGTAATTGTACGTGCAGGACGTCAGACTCACAGAAACAGAACGAAGCCTGGCTGATCTGCAGGACATCAGAAACAGAACGAAGCTTTCACGGGAAGAAGAGGACCTCCTTGGCTGGCGAGGATTGGGGTCCCCTGCCAGCAAAGGTAGCCCATGGTGACGGTGGGGAAGGGGGGTCGAGAGGGTTGTCATGAGGGGGATCCAGGGCCAAATCTACAGGGGCCCAGGCCCCCCTGGCCCCACGTAGCTACGCCACTGGTTAGACGACTCACAGTGCCATCAGAAACCAAGTGCATTTGTACTAGAGGTGTGCACACAAGAACAAAATCTGGTCTCCATCCCCACCTGTCCCCAGTCAATTAAATTCCCTCCCCACATCATCCCCATCTTATTGGTACCGTCCCCTCACCATCCCCATAGTTTACTTTCTAATTTGATTTTACTACTTAATGTACCACTTAGTACAAATTAAAGTTTTAAAGTGGTTTTCAATAAAACAGGTTCATACAGCCCACATTTAAAAGAGCTAGTAAATTCAAATAAAACACAAAATGCATCCTATAACTTGTTAAAATTTAGCATAAAACAATAGGCATTACTTTGTTAAAAATGCAAACCTTTTGGAATTGTTTTTCTTTTAGTTGAAGTGCTGCTGTTTCAAATTTTGCATGGGGACATGATTTGGTCCTCATCCCCTCCCTACACCCTACTAACCACTGTTTTGTTACCAACACCCTGGATTTCCATGAGTTCCTGTTGTCCCCATACCTGTGCATACTTGTAATGTGCACCCGGTGTCACATTGAACAATGACAGGGACCCCCCCCCCCCCCCAAAAAAAAAAAAAAAAAAAAAAATTATCTGAGAACTGGACCAGGCAAGTTAATGTATATTTCCATTCAGTAGAATACAGCATCTAAATATGCCTAAAATAATTAATATCTTTCCTAAGAAAAGCCATACCTGCCAGATCAATGGTTTACTAAGCCTTATCTCATGTTGCCACAGAAAAGGAGGAAGAGGGATAGAAAAGTGTCTAAAACAACATTTCAAAACATGAAGAGGAAATTAGATTATATAATAGAAAATCGTTTCTGCACAGAAATACCAACAACAGATGTTGGAAAGAGTTTATTACTTTCTTTTTGATCATTTATTTTCTACAGTGTCATTAACACATGTAATAATGATTCAAGTCTTAATATGTCTCAATGATTATTTTAATTTATTTTATAAGAAGCCCCCTTTAAAAAAAAAAAATGATGTTTCCGCCCGGGGTCGAACCGGGGACCTTTCGCGTGTGAGGCGAACGTGATAACCACTACACTACGGAAACCAACTTGAAAGCGAAGGCCTTTTGGAACAACTTCAAGTAGCTAAGATTGAGACGGAGCCATTATTGGGCAGATGGGGGAGGGTGTTCCCTTTTTGAATGTCAGGGATACACGCTGTATGAGAAATCCGAATAATATACTGAAAACCGAAGACCACGGCTTATAAACGCTAAAGCTCCCACACAGATGTACAGGGCTCAGAATAAAGCAAATGAATAAGACGCTGGAAAAGAACTTCCGCTACACCTCTAGTTGGGGGACACTTCGGACAGTCTGAGCAAGGCACCGCCCACGGACCTCCCAGTACCCACCCCCTCTCAGTGTTCTAAAGTTACCTGGGTTACGCGCGGAGGAAGGTGGGCGGGGAGGAGCTTATTTCGTGGTGGGTTGTCTCCTCTTTTAAAGAGCCAGTGAAAGCTTCATTATAAAAACAAAGTTTAAGCACGTTTTATATAATAATAATAATAATAATAATAATAACTAGCATTTCTAAAGCGCTACTAGGGTTACGCAGCGCTGTACAATTTAGACATTTATATAAATGTATCTCTCCGCTCACCGATTATTGACAGGCCCGAGAGCCGATGCACCTGAAATATAAAGTAGTAGTAGTAGTAGTAACATAGTAAATGAAATGACGGCAGAAAAAGACCTGCATGGTCCATCCAGTCTGCCCAACAAGATAACTCATGTTTGCTGCTTTTTGTGTATACCCTACTTTGATTTGTACCTGTGCTCTTCAGGGCACAGACCGTATAAGTCTGCCCAGCACTAGCCCCGCCTCCCAACCACCAGCCCCGCCTCCAGCCACCGGCTCTGGCACAGACCGTATAAGTCTGCCCAGCACTATCTCTGCCTCCCACCACTGGCTCTGGCACAGACCGTATAAGTCTGCCCAGCACTATCCCCGCCTCCCAACCACCAGCCCCGCCTCCAGCCACCGGCTCTGGCACAGACCGTATAAGTCTGCCCAGCACTATCTCTGCCTCCCACCACTGGCTCTGGCACAGACCGTATAAGTCTGCCCAGCACTATCCCCGCCTCCCAACCACCAGCCCCTCCTCCCAACCACCGGCTCTGGCACAGACCGTATAAGTCTGCCCAGCACTATCCCCGCCTCCCAACCACCAGTCCCGCCTCCCACCACCGGTTCTGGCACAGACCGTATAAGTCTGCCCAGCAGTTGTAGTCATGGGACGCGCGCGAGAGAACACGTGGTTCAATGAGAAATGGCTCCACCCCCGGGGAGGCGGGAATTTTGCACAGAGCCGCGCGAGTCGAGCTGCCAGTGTCCAGGGACGAGCGTGTTTCCTGTGCAAAACCTGTCACTGGTGGTGGTGACAGAATAATGCGACCGAACCACCAGCTCTGGAACTGCTTCCGTTGCAGGAGAATTTTTATTTATTGCATTTGTACCCCACATTATCCCACCTTTTTGCAGGCTCAATGCAATCAAATGAGTGCACTCACTAAAGCATTTCTTAGAGCCCTGGAGATGCAATTTACAGTTTGAAGAGACAAAGATCCCTGTGCTCTAGAGACTAAATCAAGGATCTTAAACCCAGGAATCTGAGAGCCACCTATGGCACCCCTGCCAAGACCTTCACCTACCTAATCCCCAACCTCCCAGCGATCCACTAACTACTACTATTACTTGACATTTCTAAAGCGCTACTAGGGTTACGCAGCGCTGTACAATTTAACATAGAAGGACAGTCCCTGCTCAAGGAGCTTACAATCTAAAGGACAAATGTACAGACAATCAAATAGGGGCAGTCAAATTGGGGCAGTCTAGATTTCCTGAATAGGTATAAAGGTTAGGTGCCAAAAGCAACATTGAAGAGGTGGGCTTTGAGCAAGGATTTGAAGATGGGTAGGGAGGGGGCTTGGCGTAAGGGCTCAGGAAGTTGATTCCAAGCATAGGGTGAGGCGAGGCAGAAAGGGCGGAGCCTGGAGTTGGCGATGGTGGAGAAGGGTACTGACTACTACTACTACTACTACTTAGCATTTCTATAGCGCTACAAGGGTTACGCAGCGCTGTACAAGTTAAAACATGGGGAAGGACGGTCCCTGCTCAAGAGAGCTTACAATCTAAAGGTATCAAGCTATGTAGTCAGTGTAGGTATCATGAATGGGGAAGGTGGTTACTGAGAGGAGGGATTTGTCCTGTGAGTGGAGGTTACAGGTGGGAACGTAAGGGGAGATGAGGGTAGAGAGGTAATGAGGGGCTGCAGACTGCGTGTATTTGTAGGTAAGAAGGAGAAGCTTGAACTGTATGCTAACCACACACTCAACCACTATCCCACCCAGTCACACACATGATCAACCCTTCACCGAACCATGCATCCACCCATATACTCGCCCCTACCCCGCGAGCTCTGTCCCCACCCCCGCGTCATTCTCTACAGGGGCGTAGCCAGACACCCAATGTTTGGGTGGGCCTGGGCCCAAGATGGGTGGGCAGAAGAACTCTGCCCTGTCCCACAAGTGATT
Source organism: Microcaecilia unicolor (assembly GCF_901765095.1). NCBI lineage: Eukaryota > Metazoa > Chordata > Amphibia > Gymnophiona > Siphonopidae > Microcaecilia > Microcaecilia unicolor. The sequence continues at coordinate 756,843,568 of NC_044031.1, read as the reverse complement.
TGGTCTCTCTCTCTTGCCTGCATGCCATATGGTCTCTCAAACATCCCCCCTCCTCCGCATACCTATTAAATAGATTTTCACTGGCAGCGAGAAGAAGCAACTAATACAGACTGCTCATGTTGGCCCCACAGCCTTCCCTGATGCAACTTCCTGTTTCCACATAGGTGGGAATATATCAGAGAGAAGGCTGTGGGGCCGGTGCGAGCAGTATGTATCAGTTGCTTCTCGCTGCTGTTTATAAGGTACACAGGAGGGACAGCTGTTGGGAGTTTTCAGCTGGTGGGGCTTGGGGATCCCTGCCAGCCACATCATAGGTGTGCTGCTACTGGGTGGGCCTGAGCCCAAAGCGGGTGGGCCTGGGCCACGCCACTGCTCTACTACTGAACACACGTCAACAAATCGTTCAGAAATCTCCCACTTCAAATTTCGCTAGTATGAGCATGGAAATATTTGATATATATTATTATTATTATTATTGCATTTGTACCCCACATTATCCCACCTTTTTGCAGGCTCAATGTGGCTTACAGAGTGTTGTTATGATGCAGTCATTACATGATCTTAAATACAAATGATAATAAGCTGAAGGTAAGTGAATTAGATGCAAGGTGGTAGAAAGGTGGTGTGAGAGGTGTTTTTGATGCACCTGAGTGGTTTGAGGGATGATTTATTAAGGATGTCTTTCGTAGGCTTTGTTGAAGAGGTGTGTCTTCAAAGATTTGCGAAAGCTGGTTAGATTGTCCATATTCTTCAGGGCCATGGTTTTATCCAACATGATATAATATTTGAATATTCATTATCTCTATGCAGGGTATAAATGAGAATCCACTGAACTGTATGAGGTATAGCTGTGTAGTATCAAGACTTCTGGCAGTGAATTCAAGTGGTTAAAGAAGACATTTACCGTATTTTTCGGACTATAAGACGCACTTTTTTCCCCCGGCCATTTTGAATCTCGCCGAGACCATCAGGCAGCATTCAGGAGGACGGAGAGCAGTGCGCTGGGCAGGAAAGAGGGGGCTCTTTCCTGCCCCGACGTCACTAGACCACCAGGGAACTTCGTGTGACGTAAGTAGGGGAGGGCGATCCCGAACTCGGACAAGACGCACCGGAGCACCTAGGTTTTAGAGGAGGGAAAAAGGAATTTTTTTTTTTCCTATTTCCCTCCTCTAAAACCTAGGTGCGTCTTATGGTCCGGTGCGTCTTATAGTCCGAAAAATACGGTATTTATTGAGATTTACTATACTGCAATTAACTAACTGGCAGATCACAGCAGTTTACAATCTTAAAATGAACAGAAAATTAGATAATGAAACGAAATACAGGATAGAAAGGGAACCACTCAGAGAAATAAATACACAAGAGCTTTAGAACAGAGGAGGGAGCTAGATTAGAGCGACAGGGACAGGGAAGGCGGTGAGAAAAGGTCTTAAGGGCAGATTTAAAATTCTTGAAAGAAAGTTCAGTCCGAATAGGAAGGGAGCAGCAAAGAAGAAAGCACGAAGCCTATTAGATTTCATTCCAGTTGAGCTAGGGAGACACAGACATGGCTTCAGTGCAGTTGATGAGGTCAGTGATACGAAGATGACGGTTGTCTGACCAGTAGTTTCAGATAAGTGATCTGCAGTGTGAGTGAGACTCCATGGAAGTACAAGGAGCATGTACTAATGTGTTGGAAGTGAGCCAGGCTCTTTCAGCAATGTAAAGACTCACATGGTGAGTCAGATCAGTGTTGTAAAGACAGAGTGAGTGAAGCTCCATTGCAGGGTATGGGAGGAGTGGCCTGATAGTAGAGAATGACCCCTTGACTTCTCCAGTTTGCTCTATCATCTCTTCTCTGGTTCCTATATTGAAAAAAAAAAACCCTCCCATTCCTGTGGACTATAAATATTTTAAATAAATACTACTGCCCTCTCTGTCTCAAGCATTTTAAAAATGATATTATCCTGTTGGCCTCCAGGCTTTGTCATCTTCCTTTTTGATTCGTATCAGTCCTCTGTTTAATCCAGCATCCAGCTCCCCTAAGCTTAGCAAACAGTTACCAAACTCTACCGAGGTTGATGTCCAAAACATGCAGCCACCACACATTGTACCCATGGCAACTCTTTTCAGATTGCATCAACCTTCTTGGAGATTTGATGCAGCGTTGCTGTTAATGCTTGGGTTGTATGAGAGACTCTGTCGTGTAGGAAGCCTGAGGAATGATTGTATAAAGCAGGGAATGTGGGGCATGTGTGAAACTGTTTGAGGTTAGTGAAGCTGGAAATGAACAAGACCTGGCATGTCTGACCCTCCTGTTCTGCTTCTTTCTATGGAGATACACAATCCACTTTCCTCTTAGGGGGTCTCTGCTTCTGGAACAAGGATATAACCGGGAAATCCGTTTTTTACCCAGGCCCTCTGCTGCTTATGTGAAATGAAAGTATGAAGTAGAATAATAAGTACATAAGTAATGCCACACTGGGAAAAGACCAAGGGTCCATCGAGCCCAGCATCCGGTCCACGACAGCGGCCAATCCAGGCCAAGGGCACCTGGCAAGCTTCCCAAACGTAGTACAAACATTCTATACATGATGTTATTCCTGGAATTGTGGATTTTTCCCAAGTCCATTTAGTAGTGGTTTATGGACTTGTCCTTTAGGAAACCATCTAACCCCTTTTTAAACTCTATCAAGCTAACCGCCTTCACCACGTTCTCCGGCAACGAATTCCAGAGTTTAATTATGCGTTGGGTGAAGAAACATTTTCTCCAATTTGTTTTAAATTTACTACACTGTAGTTTCATCACATGCCCTCTAGTCATAGTATTTTTAGAAAGCTTGAACAGACACTTCACATCCACCTGTTCCACTTCACTCATTATTTTATATACCTCTATCATGTGTCCCCTCAGCCGTCTCTTCTCCAAGCTGAAAAGCCCTAGCCTCCTTAGTCTTTCTTCATAGGGAAGTCATCTCATCCCCGCTATCATTTTAGTCGCCCTTCGATGCACCTTTTCCAATTCTACTATATCTTTCTTGAGATGCGGTGACCAGAATTGAACACAATACTCAAGGTGCGGTCGCACCATGGAGCGATACAACGGCATTATAACATCCTCACACCTGTTTTCCATACCTTTCCTAATAATACCCAACATTCTATTCGCTTTCCTAGCCGCAGCAGCACACTGAGCAGAAGGTTTCAGTGTGTTATCGACGACGACACCCAGATCCCTTTCTTGGTCCGTAACTCCTAACGTGGAACCTTGCATGACGTAGCTATAATTCGGGTTCTTTTTTCCCACATGCATCACCTTGCACTTGCTCACATTAAACGTCATCTGCCATTTAGCTGCCCAGTCTCCCAGTCTCGTAAGGTCCTCTTGTAATTTTTCACAATCCTGTCGCGAGTTAACGACTTTGAATAACTTTGTGTCATCAGCAAATTTAATTACCTCGCTAGTTACTCCCTCTCTAAATCATTTATAAATATACTAGCCGTTGAGCCTGTAAAAACGGGCTGATATTGGGGTTTTCCTTCCCCCTCCCCGCAAGGTCGCCACCGCTACCGTACCCCCCCCCCCCACCCCCGGAGTTGCCGCCATCCCTCCACCCGGCCCAGGCCCTCTCTTCGTTATTCAACTTACAGCAGCGCCAAAACAGCAGCAAGCAGCAGCTCCCGTTGGCCTTCCTTCACTGCCTGTGCCTCGCCCTCGTGTGACGTCACGTCGGCGAGGGCGGGGCACAGGCAGGGAAGGAAGGCCGACGGGAGCTGAAGCTGAGCTGCTTGCTGCTGTTTCGGCGCTGCTGTAAGTTGAATAACGAAGAGAGGGCCCGGGCCGGGTGAAGGGGGGGTGGTGGCGACTCCGGGGGGGGGGGGGCGGTAGAGGCTACCTTGGGGGGGGGGAGCGGTAGCGACGTCAGCGGTTCCCTCCCTCCCCTTCAGCGCAGATTCCCTCTCTGTCCCGCCCCCCTTCACCCGTCATCACGTCTTGACGCGGGGGGCGGGACAGAGAGGGAAGTCTCTACTGCGCATTTGCAGGTGAGTCGGTCACTTGCCATTTATAGGTTTGATTAAAAAGCAGCGGTCCTAGCACGGACCCCTGAGGAACCCCACTAACTACCCTTCTCCATTGTGAATACTGCCCATTTAACCCCACTCTCTGTCTCCTATCCTTCAACCAGTTTTTAATCCACAATAGGACATTTCCTCCTATCCCATGACCCTCCAATTTCCTCTGCAGCCTTTCATGAGGTACCTTGTCAAACGCCTTTTGAAAATCCACATACACAATATCAACCGGCTCCCCTTTGTCCACTACTACCTTAGCAGAGATAATATTTAACCATCTCTCTGATCTCATGTGCAACTTTCATTTTCTATCTCGTCTTACTCTCTTACCTTTCTATATATTCCATCTTTGCTTATACGCTAAGCTATCAATTAAAATGTTCTATTACGTATTGTGTTGACATTGTAAGTAGCATACTATGCCATACTTGCCTCCTCCTCCCCCTCCCCCTCCCCCTCCTCCCCTTCTCCCCCCTCCTTCCCTTCCCCTCCTCCCCCCTCCTCCCCCTCCTCCTCTTCCTACTACTACTTATCACTTCTATAGTGCTACAAGGCATATACAGCTGCTCCCCCTCCCCCTCCTCCCCCTTCCCTCTTCCCCCCTCCTCCCCCTCATCACTCCCCCTCCCCCCTTTCCCCCTCATCACCCCTCCTCCTCCTCCTCCCCCTCCCCCAGGACCCCCCACCCTCTCTCATCTGACCCCTCCCCCTCATCTCAGGACCCCCTCCCCCCTCTCATCTCAGGAACCCTCGCTCTCGTCTCAGGACCCTCCCCTCTATCCACGCCCCCCCCTCTCCTCCGATTTCCGCCACCCAGCGCCTCCCTCCCTCTGTCTCTGTGGCCTCCTAGTACAAGGAGGACGTGTGCAGGTGCCCCAGCCCTTCGTACGTGGCAGCTGCTGTTTAAAAAGTTTTACCTCCTGCTCGGCCAGCAACACTCAAGTCCACCAAGTACAGGCGCCCCTTCAGACAGGCTGTGGTTCGCTGTTCCTCTGGTCCCGCCCTCATTTCCTGTTTGCAGAAGGGCGGAAACAGAAGCGAAATCACAGCCTGGCTGTCTGAAGCGGCGTCCGTACTTGCTGGACTTGAGTGTTGCCAGCCGAGCAGGAGATAAAACTTTTTAAACTGCAGCTGCCACGTACAAAGGGCTGGGGCACCTGCACACGTCTTCCTTACACTCGGAGGCCACAGAGACAGAAGGAGGGAGGGAGGCGCTGGGCAGCGGAAATGGGAGGAGAGGGGGCGTGGAACTCGAACGGCAGTGGGGCCATCGCGGCCTGTGGAACTCAGACGATGGGAGTGGAAGGAGGGAGGGAGGTTGGGGATCATGGAACTCGTTGGGGGGGGGGGGGGCGTTTGGTTACTCACCTCCAGTGGCTGGTGCTGGGTTCCCCTCCCTCTCACTTCCCATTGGTCCGCCCTGTGACGTCATCCCCAGGGCGGACCAATAGGAACTGTGTTACGAACCCAGGCAGCCAGACGGATGTGCAGAGGTCCAAATTATTATATAGGATAGCCGCCCAGACTTTGGGAATCACCTACCCGTAATCCAGCAGATTGCCAAGACCTGTCATTTCTTTCTTTACAACATCTGTAAAATCCGCCCCTTTCTTTCCGAGCACTCTACCAAAACCCTCATCCACACCCTTGTCACCTCTCATTTAGACTACTGCAATCTGCTTTTTGCTGGCCTCCCACTTAGTCACCTCTCTCCTCTCCAGTCGGTTCAAAACTCTGCTGCCCGTCTCATCTTCCGCCAGGGTCGCTTTACTCATACTACCCCTCTCCTCAAGACCCTTCACTGGCTCCCTATCCATTTTCGCATCCTGTTCAAACTTCTTCTACTAACCTATAAATGTATTCACTCTGCTGCTCCCCAGTATCTCTCCACACTCGTCCTTCCCTACACCCCTTCCTGTGCACTGCGCTCCATGGATAAATCCTTCTTATCTGTTCCCTTCTCCACTACTGCCAACTCCAGACTTCGCGCCTTCTGTCTCGCTGCACCCTACGCCTGGAATAAACTTCCTGAGCCCCTACGTCTTGCCCCATCCTTGGCCACCTTTAAATCTAGACTGAAAGCCCACCTCTTTAACATTGCTTTTGACTCGTAACCACTTGTAACCACTCGCCTCCACCTACCCTCCTCTCTTCCTTCCCGTTCACATTAATTGATTTGATTTGCTTATTTTTTATTTTTTGTCTATTAGATTGTAAGCTCTTTGAGCAGGGACTGTCTTTCTTTTATGTTTGTTCAGTGCTGCGTATGCCTTGTAGCGCTATAGAAATGCTAAATAGTAGTAGTAGTAGTAGTCTTGTGTTCCGAGAAAACGATAATGCTATTAAGAGACTTTTGAAAACTTACTATTTTACTAATGTACCTGTAGAATGTGATAACTGATTTATTGTATTACCTTCTGTCTGTCTAGGTAAGAATGGGTTTGTTTGCGATTGGTCCTGTCCTATAATGAATTGGAGTTCCTTTCTCGCCTTTTAATTGTTTTGGTGACAATTATACAGCACTTGCCTGTGTAAAAGAAGCAGTATAGAAAATGTTTAATAAACCATGGATTTTTAAGTTTATATGTTCTTAGTTTGGGCTCACCTACGTTTGGGGGGGGGGGGTGGGTTCTGCTGCTTCTTTGTGTCTTCAACTCAATGAGAGCCTTCATTTTATTTATTCATTTATTCCTTCCGTTGATAAATCACAGAATCAGGCAAGCACCAGAGGCGTAGCAAGAATGAAATCCATCAAATCATTAAAAGTAGAATAGAGCTGGCCATCTCTCACGCCCTTCATTCAACAGCCTGAAAAGCCTTTCCAAACAGATACCAGAAGGTCCTGTAGTCTGAAAAACATCATACGTTTTCAGCAAACAATTCCACAATTGTGGAATCAGAACTGTGCCATTCTCAGGGCACAGACCGTAGAAGTCTGCCCAGCACTGTTCTTGTACTAAAAGTTCTGAAGATTCTGGAATCCTAAAGAGTTACAAGATTCCGGAATCCCAATTAGTAGCAACATTCCATGTAGAAGCAAAGAGTAACATAGTAACAAATAGTAACATAGTAAATGATGGCAGATAAAGACATGATAAAGACATGTACGGTCCATCCAGTCTGCCCAACAAGATACACTCATTTTACATGGTATGTGATACTTTATACCCGAGTTTGATTTGTCCTTGCCATTCTCAGGGCACAGACCGTAGACATCTGCCCAGCACTCTTCTTGTACTAAAAGTTCTGAAGATTCTGGAATCCTAAAGAGTTACAAGATTCCGGAATCCCAATTAGTAGCAACATTCCATGTAGAACCCCAAAGAGTAACATTGTAACATAGTAAATGACGGCAGATAAAGACCTGTACGGTCCATCCAGTCTGCCCAACAAGATAAACTCATTTTACATGGTATGTGATACTTTATATGTATACCCAAGTTTGATTTCTCCTTGCCATTCTCAGGGCACAGACCGTAGAAGTCTGCCCAACACTGTTCTTGTACTAGAAGTTCTGAAGATTCTGGAATCCTGATTAGTAGCAACATTCCATGTAGAACCCCAAAGAGTAACATAGTAAATGACAGCAGATAAAGACCTGAATGGTCCATCCAGTCTGCCCAACAAGATAAACTCATTTTACATTGTATGTGATACTTTATACCTGAGTTTGATTTGTCCTTGCCATTCTCAGGGCACAGACCGTAGAAGTCTGCCCAGCACTCTTCTTGTACTAAGTTCTGAAGCTAACGTTTAAGCCCCTTAAAATTTACACTCCAGCCCATCCATATCTATTCAGTTACGATCAGGGAGTAGACCGTAGAAGTCTGCCCAGCACTGTTCTTGTACTAAAAGTTCTGAAGATTCTGGAATCCTAAAGAGTTACAAGATTCCGGAATCCCAATTAGTAGCAACATTCCATGTAGAAGCAAAGAGTAACATAGTAACAAATAGTAACATAGTAAATGATGGCAGATAAAGACATGATAAAGACATGTACGGTCCATCCAGTCTGCCCAACAAGATACACTCATTTTACATGGTATGTGATACTTTATACCCGAGTTTGATTTGTCCTTGCCATTCTCAGGGCACAGACCGTAGACATCTGCCCAGCACTCTTCTTGTACTAAAAGTTCTGAAGATTCTGGAATCCTAAAGAGTTACAAGATTCCGGAATCCCAATTAGTAGCAACATTCCATGTAGAACCCCAAAGAGTAACATTGTAACATAGTAAATGACGGCAGATAAAGACCTGTACGGTCCATCCAGTCTGCCCAACAAGATAAACTCATTTTACATGGTATGTGATACTTTATATGTATACCCAAGTTTGATTTGTCCTTGCCATTCTCAGGGCACAGACCGTAGAAGTCTGCCCAACACTGTTCTTGTACTAGAAGTTCTGAAGATTCTGGAATCCTGATTAGTAGCAACATTCCATGTAGAACCCCAAAGAGTAACATAGTAAATGACAGCAGATAAAGACCTGAATGGTCCATCCAGTCTGCCCAACAAGATAAACTCATTTTACATTGTATGTGATACTTTATACCTGAGTTTGATTTGTCCTTGCCATTCTCAGGGCACAGACCGTAGAAGTCTGCCCAGTACTGTTCTTGTACTAAGTTTTGAAGCCCCTTAAAATTTACACTCCAGCCCATCCCTATCTATTCAGTCACAATCAGGGCGTAGACCGTAGAAGGCTGCCCAGCACCAGTTTCGCTTCCCAATTACCGGCGTCGCCACCTAATCTCCGCTAAGATTCCGTGGGTCCATTCCTTTGTGTTTATCCCACGCACTCTGTGGGAGGCGGGCTTTTGGAGGGTACATCTGTAGCAGGGAACCTACAGGAGGTCATTTTATGAAGTCAGTTTTGTGAATATGTAGCCTCTTATACCAACCAATGTAAAGAATACAAATAAAAATAAACAGCCAAAATATAGGAACAAAATGTTGCCCTGTATTCCACTAGTGCAGGGGGTCTCAAGCCAGTCCTCAGGACATACCTAGCTGGTCAGCTTTACAAAATATCCACAATGAATATGCACGAAATAAATTTGCATCTACCACCTCCGTTCTATGCAAATCTTATTTATTTTATTTTATCTATTGCATTTGTATCCCACATTTTCCCACCTCTTTGCAGGTTTAATGTGGCTTACATTACATTATGAATAGGGGAAGTACATAAGAAAATAGATATTTAGTATTGCAGGATCTTGGGTAACGTGATAATGATAGAGCATGATAATAGTATAGCAAGCAAATCTCATAGGGCTATTCTGGCTATATGTGTAGGAATTCACATTTGTTGATCTTTGTGGTATACCTTGTTAAAGAGATGAGTCTTCAGTAGTTTGCGGAAGTTAGTTAGCTCGTAGATCATTTTTAAATTGCGCGGCAGCGCGTTCCAGAATTGTGTGCTCAAGTAGGACAAGGTTGACGCATGCATTAATTTGTAGACCTTTGCAGTTGGGGAAGTGAAGATTGAGGAATGTGCGAGATGATTTTGTACCATTCCTGGGTGGTAGGTCTATCAGGTCTGACATGTAGGCTGGGGCATCTCCGTGAATGATTTTGTGAACTAGGGTACATATTTTGAACATGATGTGTTCTTTGAGTGGTAGCCAGTGTAGTTTTTCTCATAGGGGTTGAGCACTTTCATATTTAGTTTTGCCGAATATGAGTCTAGCTGCGGTGTTCTGGGCTGTCTGAAGTTTCTTGATTATTTGCTCTTTGCAGCCAGCATAGAGTGCGTTACAGTAGTCTAGATGGCTGAGTACCATTGATTGTACCAGGTTACAGAAGACGGTCCTTGGGAAGAAATGTCTTACTCTTTTTAATTTCCACATTGAGTGGAACATCTTCTTGGTTGTGTTTTTCGCATGATTCTCCAGTGTTAGGTGATGATCAATGGTAAGTCCAAGAATTTTTAGGGTGTCCAAAATTGGAAGTTTCAGTGTTGGTGTGTTGATGGTGGTGAATTTGTTCGTGTTATGTTGAGAGGTGAGTATTAGGCATTGGGGTTTTTTCTGCATTGAGTTTCAACTGGAATGCATCTGCCCATGAATGCATGATATGTAGACTCTGGTTGATGTCATTGGAGATTTCCTTTAAATCTTGTTTAAATGGATGTAGATCGAGAATTTATGCAGGATAGGCGCCATCTTGGTAAAGGAGACCACGCGAGGGCATGAGCTGAGTAGCAACGTGTTGCTGAAGCTCTGAGACTCCCCGCCCGAAATTGAATCAAAAGTGCAGTGAATCAACAGAAATTTTAGCGAAGACCCTTCGACTAAGACTGCCCTAGTTTATGGACAAATACCTGCGGAAAACAGCCGGAACAATGGCGCAGCGGTCCGGGAAAAAAGAAAAACTTAAATTGAACGACTCGGAATCCAAAATGGCGGATGAAACAGACAAATCGCCTGGAGAGTTTACAGAGGTACAGCTTGCACAACTTACCAAGGCGGTGACAAACGCATGGGAGCCAAAGTGGGAAGCGATGGAACACAAATTAGAAAGCTTAGCCACGCGAATGGATGGCATAGGGACGAGAGTGGGAGATCTGGAGGCACGCATGTCGGCTCTGGAGGACGAAGGGAGAGGTTATGGCCCGGACATAGCGGCTCTAACACAGCAATTAAAAGGCTGCCATGAAAAATTAGAAGATCTTGAAAACCGCTCACGTCGGAATAACATACGGGTAGTAGGACTATCTGAAAACATTCCGGAAAGGAACCTAACGCCCTGGCTTGAAAATTGGCTAAGCAAGGAACTGGCGATCTCGGACGCTACAGGCCCGCTAGTAATAGAAAGAGCACATCGAGTAGGCCGCAAACACGAGGGCAAGACGCGGCCGAGAGTGGTAATGGCCAAGATCTTTAATTACCGCCATAAAATGGAAATTATGCAAGGCTTTCGAGCACGCAGAGATTCCCTAGTGCATGAAGGGCAGAAAGTGTTAATATTCCAAGATTTTTCAGCTGAAGTACAATCACAGAGGAAACAATTTCATCCACTCTGCTCTGAGTTAGCCCAGAAAGAGGTGAAGTTTACATTGCAATTTCCAGCTACCTTAAGAGTCTTAATACAAGGACAATGGCAAACGTTTAAAGAAGTGGCAGAAGCAAAAGCGGCAGTGTTGGAAGCGGGCCTGATCGAAAGAAAGTAAAGAAGGTAATGCTGTAAGCAGGACAGTTATAATTGAAGTTGTTTATATCATACGGGTCAAGCCAAGTAAAAGGGCGGGGGTCCCATGTGCTCGAGGTCTCACTACCTGATCTTCTGGGGTACCAGAGGATGGAGAAAGGGTACAGCTGGGTCCGGGAACGAGAGAGGAGGGTGGGAAGGGTGGGAGGGAAAGGGGGGGGGAAGGGAGGGAATTAGAGAAGTTAAATACAAGGGACATTGTCATTTGAAAAATGGGACACGTCAAGAACAAGAGAAACTCCTAATAAATACACAACCAAAGCTAACTTACACTAGACAGGTGGGAACAAGGTTTGGAGGGGGGGAGACAACTAGGTCATTAGCAGTGGCAATAGAAGAACTGAGGGGTAGATGCCTGTTAGAATAACAACATGGAATGTTGGGGGGGTTAACTCCCCAATAAAAAGAGCAAAAATTCTAACGGCCCTGAAGAGATATAACTCAGATATAGCGTGCTTACAAGAGACACATTTATCAGACATAGAACACGATAAATTGAAAAGACAGTGGGTAGGAGAAGTGTATTCCGTCCCAGCAAGAGGGAAGAAAGGAGGGATAGCAGTCCTCTTCCGTAAAGGGCTGGTTTATAAAGCGACGCAAGTAGCCATAGGGAACGAGGGAAGATACATGATAGTGAAAATATGGATGCCAGGATTAGAGATCATTCTAATAGTTCTGTATGGCCCCAATGTCTACTCTCCAGAGTTCTTTAGATCCCTAGTGGGTAAATGCACTGTTAAAGGTAAACAAAAGTTGGTAGTAGTGGGAGACTTCAATCTGGTGCATAGTCCAAGACTGGACTGTTCAAATAATCTCTCGCCCCATTACCAGGGGAAAAGGGCTAGAGAAATAACACTATTTGCTAGAGAGCTAAATTTAATAGATACCTGGAGAGCGTTGCACCCGACAGAACGTGAATTTACACACAGATCAAGGGCTCATGGGACACAGTCCAGGTTGGATTATATACTAATTGACAGAGCAATGTTTCCACAAGTAATAACAGCTGACATAGGCCCAGAAGCTGTGTCAGACCATTCACCGGTGTGGGTAGATCTGGAACTGCAAGGGGACGTAGGGAAAGGAAGAGGTTGGAGATTCCCAGCATATTTATTTTCAGACCCCAAATTCCTAAAATATCTTACCCACAGATGGGCAGAGTATAGTAAAAACAATGATGGGCATGCCCGGGAAGAACCCGTTTTGTTCTGGTCGGCCTCTAAAGCAGTCCTAAGAGGGGACATTATTGCATTTTGCAGTAAACGTAATAAATGTAGAGCGGCCGGGATACTGTTGCTAGAATCCAGATTAAAAAGAGCACAAAATGTATACACGTGCAGGCCGACGAAAGTTAATTTAGAAAATTTAAAAGCAGTGCAGATAGCTCTCAATACCTTGCTACATGAACTAGAATTGAGATCGGCATTATTTTACAAATATAAACTACATAGATATGGAAACCGGGCGGGACGCTTGCTTGCAAGAGTAATAAAGAATGGGGGAGGGCTTAGAACAGTGCCTACACTTAGAGATGGGAACGGTGAGTTGACCAATGATTACCACCAGATAGGTCAGATCTTTACTACATATTTCGCCACGTTATACAAAAATCAAGGGGAGCCCTCGGGGAAGGCATTGTCGATATACCTCCGGGAGACGAAATTACCACAAATGCACTCCAATCACTTAGAGCAGTTAAATGCGCCAGTGACATTGGGAGAACTGCAAAAGGTAGTGAAAACACTAAAATTGCGATCAGCCCCCGGTCCAGATGGGTTTTCCGGGGAATATTATAAGATGTTACCCCCTCGAGCTCTAGTTAACCTGCTTAGTTACTTTGAAGAGGTGGTGGAAGAGGGTAGATTACCGTTGTATGCTAACTCAGCTCTTATAACGTTAATTCCGAAAGCAGGCAAATCCCCAGAAAGACCAGAATCATATAGGCCAATTTCTCTACTAAATGTGGAGATAAAAATATTATCTAAAATACTGGCAGAACGAATGGCACGGTGTTTGCCAGATTTGATAGGACCAGAACAGGTGGGGTTCATAAGGAACAGGAGAGCAGTCCATAACGTTCGGAAGTTAATGCTTGCAATGGCGACGTGCAGGCTAAAAAACATACCAATGTGGGTGTTAAGCCTGGACGCAGAAAAGGCGTTCGATTTAGTGCACTGGGATTACCTCTTCCAGGTATTGAAGGCGGTGGGAATATCTGGATGGTTCCTAAGGGCAGTGAATGTATTATATACAGACCCTAAAGCTAGTGTAATTGTTAACGGAAGGCGAGAAAGTGAGTTCTCCATACAAAAAGGCACTAGACAGGGTTGCCCGCTATCACCCCTATTATTTGTGCTGGCAGTGGAGCCGCTGCTAGAAAATTTAAGGCGGGCACAGGAGGTGAAGGGGGTGAGGGTAGAGGACCACCATCTGAAGGTGTTCGCATATGCGGATGACCTGCTCTTGACCATAACAGATCCTAATATCTCCTTAACGAGAGTGTTAGAAAGGGTGGAGAGATTTGGAGGATTCTCAGGGTTCAAGTTAAATTACACCAAGTCCTATATTCTCCCGGTGGTAGAGTCAGACCGGGAACAGCACAGGGGCCCCCGGCAGCTGACCTGGACTAAAGGACCGATTAAATACTTGGGAATTTGGCTTCCAGCAGACCTAAATACCATGTATAGTGAAAACATTAAGAGACTGTTGAAAGAGACTGCAGAACGATTAAACATGTGGAGGGCTCTACCGGTGGCACTGTTGGGACGAATTGCCTTATACAATATGTGCATTGTACCAAAGTGGTTGTACGTGTTCCAAACAGCGCCATTATACCTGACAAGAAAGGACGAGAGGAAGTTAAATAGACTCTTGCAATTATTCCTATGGCAGGGCAAGAAGGCGAGACTCTCCATGACCACTCTGACAACTCCAGTGGAATATGGTGGGTTGGGCCTGCTAAGTGTGAGATACTTGACGGTGGCATGTGGAATGCGTCACATAAATGACTGGTTCCGGGGGACTGAGGATTTCTCCAATACAAAATTAGAACTCCAGATGATACCAGAACTGCATTTTACAAATTACTTGCATACAAGAGGGGGACAGATTCCAGACATTTTGAAATATTCAATGATAATGCCAGTGGCAAGAGCGACTTGGTCCTGGGTCTGTCGGCTCCATAAATTTTCGACAAAAATCACACCTTTGCAAACCATCTGTGGAAATGCACAGTTTACACCTGGGATATTGTACCCAGCATTTCAGAAGTGGAGGCGTAAGGGAATGATATATTTGCAACATGCCCTGGACCGGGAAGGTAAGATCAAATCATTTGTGGAATTACAAATTGAGTTTGACCTTCCAGACACAGATAAATTTCATTATATGCAACTCAAGCACTACATCACATCCTTGGGCTGGGAACCGTTGGCAGAGGATGTTCAGGAGGAATTGTCATCAGCGTTCTCTTTAGCAGCTCAGCAGGAGGTCCCACTCACGTACCATCACAGACACATCAGAGACACGAGAGAGGAGCCAGACTTCATCAAACTAGCAGCACAATGGTCTAGTGAACTTCATATCAATATTCCAGCCGCGCAATTAAAAGCGCACATATTATCTATTAGACGAGTCAGTGCGGCAGCGAGCCATTGGGAAGTACAGTACAAGTTTGCAATGCGAATCTATGTGGCTCCCAGAAGAGCGTTTCACATGGGAATGTCTTCTTGGGGCGAATGCCCCAAATGTGGAGAAACTGGGGCAACATTAGGCCATATGTTTTGGACATGTGTGGCTGTGGGGAAATTCTGGAAGTTGATGCTGTCTGAGGTGTCCAAATTGTGGAATACAAAATGGTTCTTTGATGCTGGGCTATTGTTTGGAAACCCTAGACTATTGAAGCCTAGTCCGAAGGGATTCACGAAATTTGTGGCTAGAGCGACTATCATTTCTAAACAAGTTATTTTAACAGAATGGATTTCGCATAGAGCGCCTAAGTTACAACAATGGCGGACCCGCATGTTACTGTTGATGCGTCTAGAACGCGTTGGACTGTTTGATTTGGAATCAAAAAAGGGAGGGATTTTCAGCAGTGCTGGGGTCCCTTTTGGATGACACTCACGCCGAGAGCACGAAGCCATCTGTTGAACATATAATTGCAGAGAATTGTGTATTGGAGTAAGATTAGATTGAAGATGACGAGTCCTAAAGAGGAAAACCGGGGGGGGGGGGGGAAGGGGGAGGGGGAGGAGGGGGGAGGGGTAAAGACGTTATAAAATGATTGATGGTTTTCTGTTGTATTGTGCAATACCAAAGGCTGTAATTTTGGAATACTGTTCATCAATAAAAATGATTTAAACATAAATGGATGTAGATCGTTACATCGTCTGCGTATATGTATGGGTTGAGGTTTTGGTTTGATAGTAGTTTGGCCAAGGGTATCATCATTAAGTTGAATAAGGTCGGTGAGAGGGGGGATCCCTGTGGCACTCCACATTCTGGTATCCATGTAGCTGATGTAGTCGAATTAGATGTCACTTGGTATGATCGTGTGGTTAGGAACCCCTTGAACCAATTGAGAACATTGCCTCCAATTCCGAAGTACTCGAGAATATGTAGTAGTATTCCATGATCAACCATATCGAAGGCGCTAGACATATCAAATTGTAGAAGTAGTATGTTCTTGCCAGTTGCAATCATTTGTTTAAATTTATTCATGAGGGTAACTAGTACCGTTTCCGTACTGTGGTTTGACCAGAATCCTGACTGAGAGTCGTGTAGTATTGAGAATTTGTTTAAATAGTTTGTGAGTTGTTTGGTTACCATCCCTTCTGTTAGTTTGGTTATTAAGGGAATGGATGCTACTGGCCTGTAGTTGGTAGTTCACTAGCACTCTTCTTTGCGTCTTTGGGTATGGGGGTGAGTAGAATGTTTCGTTTCTCCTTCGGGAAGAGTCCGATTTGTAGCATATAGTTCACGTGATTCGTGAGGTCTGTTATAAATTGTTGAGGGGCAGATGTCATAAGGTTGTTTGGGCATATGTCTAATTTGCAGTGAGATTTGGTGAATCTTTTGAGCGTTTGGGAGATGAGATCCTCCGATAATGTCTCGAAGTTGGTCCAGGTTCTGTCTGCTGGGTATACAACAGGGTCTGGATCTAGACAGTCAAGGAGTGCGACGTAATTGGTGGTGCTGACTGATATTTTAAGTTGCAATTGTACGATTTTCTCATTGAAGTATCTCGAGAGATTGTCTGCTCCTGGTGTATCTTTGCTGTTGGTTGTGATTGGTGTGATATCTAGTAGTTTATTTACGAGTTGGAAGAGTTTATGTGTGTCTTTGTAGTTTGGTCCAATTTCAGTTTTATAAAATAGTCTTTTAGTTTGTCTTATAGTATATTTATATTTTCTTTGAAGTTGTTTCCAGGCGTTAAGTGTGGGGTCGTCTTTCTTTTTATTCCATGCACGTTCTAACCTTCTTACTTGTGTTTTAAGTTTTTTCAGTTCTTCATTGAACCATGGTGTCGAGTTCTTCCTGTGTGAGGTTCTGGTTTGAGTTGGGGCAATTTTGTCTAATACTGATCTGCATCTATCATCCCATATTCATTGTGGATATTTTGTAAACCTGACCGGCCAAGTGTGTCCCGAGGACTGGCCCGAGACCCCCTGCACTAGTGGAAAGAGACAAGAATTGACTAAAGGAAAACATGAAATATCACATTACAATTCACTAATTTATAAGTGAACGTGGGAACCCTCAGTGTACGCGAGCATAACTTTAAATGAATGTGGCAAGAACGAAGCTGTTATTAAGGCTCTGCTATACATCACCAGTCTCCCACAATACATGTGCAACATGCAAACCAAGAGTGGCTGTGAATAAACTTTTACATGTGTATCTTCTCACAAGAGTCCCACATAACGGTCACAAAAAATATAGTTCAATCGAAACGCAACATGCTATAAATCCATGTCCATATAAACTGCAAGCTCCCATCAAAATTGTCTGGCCACCTCACCTGTCCTCTCCCTCCACTCTCTATTTTAGTTGACAATACCCTCATCTCATCTGCCCGCAACCTCGGAGTCATCTTCGACTCCTTTCTCTCCTTCTCTGCGCATATCCAGCAGACAGCCAAGACCTGTCGCTTCTTTCTCTATAACATCAGCAAAATTCGCCCCTTCCTCTCTGAGCACACCACCCGAACTCTCATCCGCTCTCTCGTTACCTCTCGCCTTGACTACTGCAACCTACTCCTCACTGGCCTCCCACTTTGCCACCTATCCCCCCTTCAGTCCGTTCAGAACTCTGCTGCACGTCTTATCTTCCGCCTAGACCAATATACTCATATCACCCCTCTCCTCAAATCACTTCACTGGCTTCCGATCAGGTACCGCATACAGTTCAAGCTTCTCTTACTAACCTACAAATGCACTCGATCTGCAGCCCCTGCTTACCTCTCTACCCTCATCTCCCCTTACGTTCCTACCCGTAACCTCCGCTCTCAAGACAAATCCCTCCTTTCAGTACCCTTCTCCACCACCGCCGACTCCAGGCTCCGCCCTTTCTGCCTCGCCTCACCCCATGCTTGGAATAAACTCCCTGTGACCATTCGCCAGGCCCCCTCCCTGCCCATCTTCAAATCCTTACTCAAAGCCCACCTCTTCAATGTCGCCTTCGGCACCTAACCACCAGACCTCTATTCTGGAAATCTAGACTTCCCCAACTTGACATTTCATCCTTAGATTGTAAGCTCCTTTGAGCAGGGACTGTCCTTCTTTGTTAAACTGCACAGCGCTGTGTAACCCTAGTAGCGCTCTAGAAATGTTAAGTAGTAGTAGTAATATCGTGTGACTTATCCGTTTAGATATCGCTATTCAGTGCCTAACCAGATAAGTTTAGCGGTGAAATAGGACCACATAGGTAGCAGGCTTATCTTTAACCACTAAAAAGATAACAGGTTTGCGCTCAATATCAGCATAGCCTAACTTTTTAGCAGTTAAAAAAAACCTGGATGTTCAACTCTAGTCGCCAGAAACGGCCCGGCATTGAATATCCCACCGCAGGCTGAATATCGAGCCCTTTAAATTCAAACTTATCTGGGTCTAAGTCGCTTTGTAACTATGAGGTTAAAATCCTTCCTCAGGAATTCAATCCATAAGCTGCATGTGGGAAATACTTTTTCTATGCACTGACAGGATGACAGACCAATAAAACATAAACAACGGCATATACTGTGTACAAGGGTGTTATTAGGAAGGGTATGGAGTCCAGGTGTGCGGATGTTATAATGCCGTTGTATCGCTCCATGGTGCGACCGCACCTGGAGTATTGTGTTCAGTACTGGTCTCCGTATCTCAAAAAAGATATAGTAGAATTGGAAAAGGTACAGCGAAGGGCGACGAAAATGATAGTGGGGATGGGACGACTTTCCTATGAAGAGAGGCTGAGAAGGCTAGGGCTTTTCAGCTTGGAGAAGAGACGGCTGAGGGGAGATATGATAGAAGTGTATAAAATAATGAGTGGAATGGATCGGGTGGATGTGAAGCGACTGTTCACGCTATCCAAAAATACTAGGACTAGAGGGCATGAGTTGAAGCTACAGTGTGGTAAATTTAAAACGAATCGGAGAAAATTTTTCTTCACCCAACGTGTAATTAGACTCTGGAATTCGTTGCCGGAGAACGTGGTACGGGCGGTTAGCTTGACGGAGTTTAAAAAGGGGTTAGATAGATTCCTAAAGGACAAGTCCATAGACCGCTATTAAATGGACTTGGAAAAATTCCGCATTTTTAGGTATAACTTGTCTGGAATGTTTTTACGTTTGGGGAGCGTGCCAGGTGCCCTTGACCTGGATTGGCCACTGTCGGTGACAGGATGCTGGGCTAGATGGACCTTTGGTCTTTCCCAGTATGGCACTACTTATTATGTACTTATAAGGGTGGAGAGTGAGCAGAGTTCGTAGGTATGCACGTAGATTATAAAGTGTGTCAATCTATGTGCAAAAAAAACCCACACAGAGAGTGGAAAGAAAACAAGGGTCCCACGAACTAGACAAACTACGGTGTAATAAATTTAAAACAAATAGGAGAAAATATTTCTTCACCCAACACATAATTAAACTCTGGAATTCGTTGCCGGAGAAAGTGGTGAAGGCAGTTAGCTTAGCAGAGTTTAAAAAGTGGTTGGATGGTTTCCTAAAGGACAAGTCCATAGATCGCTACTAAATGGACTTGGGAAAAATCCACAATTTCGGGAATAACATGTATAAAATGTTTGTACGTTTGGGAAGCTTGCCAGGTGCCCTTGGCCTGGATTGGCCGCTGTCGGGGACAGGATGCTGGGCTCGATGGACCTTTGGTCTTTTCCCAGTATGGCATTACTTATGTACTTAACAAGGAGTGGGAACTGGATCAGGCTCTTTGAAAACAGACTCAGGACTCCAAAATGAAATTAACGGTGTTTATTTAAGCTGAGCCTGTTTATTTGATGTGAGCCGCTGAGCCGGCTGCAGTTCCACAGTCCCCGGAAGCAGGTCTTTTGACCGAAACGCTGACTTTCACATGAGTAGTAGCGTCTGGCAGTAAAACGTTTTCCATCCAGCGCCTACACTGCAAATACAGATAAGTAGTCACTGTCCACTTGGCTTTTCATAGATTGGGAACATTTTACATTGAGTAAATGCTATACATTTTTTGTTTTTCAAAAGTTAATTTAGAATATGTGTTGACACATGGTATTTAAATAAAGTAATTAATTTTGCATTTTCATTGAGGTTTTGGGTCTGGCTTGGCAAGTGATTGATATCACATGGTAGGCTCAAGGGTTTGAAATACCTTAGCGCTGTAGGAGACCAAATAGTCCGGCCACTGGTTTATATCTGATGCCGCCGGACCCTTTTCCTCCTCTTTTTCTTTGCCTTTGTTTTTTCTCCGTTCCTCACATCACGTCTTTTGTTCCCCTTTTTTATACTGCATGATTTGTTGAGGAACATTAGAATATTCATCATTTCTACGATTGTTTCCCCTTTCTCTAATTGATAATTATATAAATCATAGCATCTTGAAAAGTGTCACGGTAAACAAAAGCTGTTGGTGTTTCACTTTTGGAAGAGTATTGATTATCCCTCTGCCTCCTCGTCCAGGGCCACCACCCTCTCCAACACAGGCAGAGGAGTCACAGCACATGAGATGTGAAAATAGCTCAGTCACATGCCTCTGCTCGCACTCTGCCGTATGGTTCCAGAAGTCAGCAGCAGAAAGAGATGCAGAAAGGCTGATGGTAGAGCTGCACATGGATGTCTGAGCGTGTGGCTTCTACCATGAACGTACATAAGAACGTCTAGCCAGGTATCCTGCTTCCAACAGTAGCCAATTCCAGTCACAAGTACCTGGAAGAAACCAAGCTACCTATCGCAGGGCAAGCAGTGGCTTCCCCCATGTCCATCTCAATAACAGACTATGGACTTTTCCTCCAGGAACATGTCCAGCTACGCTAACCACTGTTACCACACCCTCCGGTAGCGAGTTCCAGAGCTTAACTATTTTTTTGAGTGAAAAAATATTTCCTCCTATTTGTTTTAAAAGTATTTCCATGTAATTTCATTGAGTGTCCCCTAATCTTTGTACTTTTTGAAAGAATGAAAAATCGATTCACTTTTATCCGTTCTTCGCCACTCAGGATTTTGTAGACCTCAATCATATCCCCACTTAGCTGCCTCTTTTCCAAGCTGAAGAACCCTAAGCTCTTTAGCCTTTCCTCATATGGGAGGAGTTCCATTTTGGTTGCTCTTCTTTGAACCTTTTCTAATTCTGTTATATCTTTTTTTGAGATACGGCGACCAGAACTGAATGCAATACTCAAGGTGAGGTAGCACCATGGTGTGATACAGAGGTATTATAATATTCTTGGTCTTATTTTGCATCCCCGTCCTAATAATTCCTTGCATCCTGTTGGTTTTTTTGGCCGCTGCCGCACACTGGGCAGAAGCTTTCAGCATATTGTCTACAATGACACCTAGATTTTTTCTTGAGTGCTGACTCCTAAGGTGAACCCCAGCATCAGGTAACTGTGATTCGGATTATTCTTCCCAATGTGCATCACTTTGCATTTCTCCACATTAAAATTCATCTGCCATTTGGATGCCCAGTCTTCCAGATTCCTAAGATCATCCTGCAATTTTTTCACAATCTATGTGTGTTTTGACAACTTTGAATAGTTTTGTGTCATCTGCAAATGTAATCACCTTACTCGTTGTTCTGTTTTCCAGATCATTTATAAATGTGTTAAATATCACCAGTCCCAGTACAGATCCCTGTGGTACTCCACTATTCACCCTCCTCCATTAAGAAAAATGGCCATTTAACCCTACCCTCTGTTTTCCGTCTGATAACCAGTTCCGAATCCAAAGAAGGACATTGCCTGAGGATGTTATAATGTTATAATGCCGCACCTCGAATATTGTGTTCAATTCTGGTCGCTGCATCTCAAAAAAGATATAGTGGAATTAGAAAAGGTGCAGAGAAGGGTGACGAAAATGATAAAGGGGATGGGACAACTTCCCTATGAGGAAAGGCTAAAGCGGCTAGGGCTCTTCAGCTTGGAGAAAAGGCGGCTGAGGGGAGATATGATAGAGGTCTATAAAATAATGAGTGGAGTTGAATGGGTAGATGTGAAGCGTCTGTTCACGCTTTCCAAAAATACTAGGACTAGGGGGCATGCGATGAAGCTACAATGTAGTAAATTTAAAACGAACCGGAGAAAATTTTTCTTCACTCAACGTGTAATTAAACTCTGGAATTCGTTGCCAGAGAATGTGGTAAAGGCGGTTAGCTTAGCGGAGTTTAAAATAGGTTTGGACGGTTTCCTAAAGGAAAAGTCCATAAACTGTTATTAAATGGAGTTGGGGAAAATCCACTATTTCTGGGATAAGCAGTATAAAATGTTTTGTACTTTTTTGGGATCTTGCCAGGTATTTGTGATCTGGATTGGCCGCTGTTGGAAACAGGATGCTGGGCTTGATGGACCTTTGGTATGGCAATACTTATGTACTCCTATCCCATGACTTTCTAATTTTCTCAGGAGTATCTCATGAGAAACCTTGTCAAAAGCTTTCTGAAAAACTAGCTACACTACATCAACTGGCACACCTTTACCCACATGTTTATTTACGCCTTCAAAGAAACAAAGCAAATTTTTGAGGCAAGGCTTCCCTTGGCTGAACCCATGCTGACTCTGTCCCATTAAACCATGTTTGTCTAAGTGTTCCATATTTTTATTCTTTATAATAGTTTTCACTAATTCCCCGACACTTGGAGTCAGGCTTACTAGTCTGTCTGTAATTTCCAGGATCTCCCCTGGAACCCTTTTTAAGAATCAGCGTTACATTGGCCACCCTTCATTCTTCAGGTACTACGGACGTTTTTAACTACAGGTTACAGATCACTAACAACAAATCAGCAATTTCATGTCTGAGTTCTTTCAATACCCTTGGGTGTATGCCATCCGGTCCAGTTGATTTGCCTTGTCAATTTGGATTAGTACGTCTTCCAGGTTCACCAAGATTTCTTTCAGTTCCTCCATATCAACACACTTTAAAATCATTTCATTACAGTTAGATGTCTTACATTTTCTCCCATAAAGTCCAAAGCAAATGATTCATTCTACCTGCTATGGCTTTTTCCTCCCTGAGTGCCTCTTTTGCTCCTTCGAGACCTAATGGTTCCATGGATTCACTCATAGGCTTTGCTTCGGAAAAAGGTGTTACTATTAATTTTTGTCTCCATGGCAAGTAAGTTTTTCTTCATATTTTTCTTTTAGCCTTCTTTATCAATGCTTTGCGTCTAGCTTGACACTGCTTCTGTTGCTTTTTATTTTCTTCATTCAGATCCTTTTTCCATTCTTTGAAGGACGCTCTTTTGGCACAATAGCCTCTTTCCCTTCACTTTTTCACCACGCTGGCTGTTGTTTGCTCTTCTTTTCACTTTTGTTAATACTTGCCAACCTGAACATATATACCTTGGAGGAAAGGAGAAACAGGGTTGACATGATAGATGTTCAAGTATTTGAAAGGTATTAATCCACACACGAACCCTTTCCAGAGACGGGAAAGTGGTAGAACTAGAGGACATGAATTGAGGTTGAAGGGGGGCAGACTCAGGACTAATCTCAGGAAGTATTTTTTCATGGAAAGGGTGGTAGATACGTGGGATGCCCTCCCGCGGGAGGTGGTGGAGATGAAGACGGTAATGGAATTCAAAAATGCGTGGGATAAACACAAAGGAATCCTGTTTAGAAGGAATGGATCTATGGAATCTTAGCAGAGATTGGGTGGCAATGCTGGTAATTGGGAAGCAAAACCGGTGCTGGGCAGACTTCTACGGTCTACGCCCTGATCGTAACTGAATAGATATGGATGGGCTGGAGTGTAAATTTTAAGGGGCTTCGACGTAGCTTCAGAACTTTTAGTACAAGAACAGTTCTTAGCAGACTTTTACCGTCTGTGCCCTGAGAAAGGTGAGAACAAATCAAACTCGAGAATACATATAAAGTATCACATACCAAGTAAAATGAGTTTATCTTGGGCAGACTGGATGGACCATTTAGGTCTTTATCTGCCGTCATTTACTATGTTACTATGTTACTATGTTACCTGGAATACACCTGGTCTGGGCTTCCAAAATATATTTTAAAAATTTGTCCACACCTGATTTAAAGTCCTAACCATTGCGTCCGACCCTTTCTGCTTCTTTTTAACCATTTTCCTCACTTTGTCATAGTCACCCTACTACTTACTACTACTACTTAACATTTCTAGAGCGCTACTAGGGTTACGCAGCACTGTACAGTTTAACAAAGAAGGATAGTCCCTGCTCAAAGGAGCTTACAATCTAAAGGACGAAATGCCAAGTTGGGGCATGTCAAGTTGGAGCAGTCTAGATTTCCTGAATAGAGGTATAGTGGTTAGGTGCCAAAGGCAACATTGAAGAGGTGGGCTTTGAGCAAGGATTTGAAGATGGGTAGGGAGGGGGGCCTGGCGTATGGGCTCAGGGAGTTTGTTCCAAGCATGGGGTGAGGCGAGGCTGAAAGGGTGGAGCATGGAGTTGGCGGTGGTGGAGAAGGGTACCGAAAGGAGGAATTTGTCTTGAGAGCGGAGGTTATGGGTAGGAACGTAAGGGGAGATGAGGGTAGAGAGGTAAGGAGGGGCTGCAGATCAAGTGCATTTGCAGGTTAGTAGGAGAAGCTTGAACTGTATGTGGTACCTAATTGGAAGCCAGTGAAGTGACTTGAGGAGAGGGGTGATATGAGTATATTGGTCCAGGCGGAAGATAAGATGTGCAGCAGAGTTCTGAATAGACTGAGGGGGGGGGGGGGTAGATGGCTAAGTGGGAGGCCAGTGGGGAGTAGGTTGCAGTAGTCAAGGCGAGAGGAAATGAGAGAGTGGATGAGAGTTCGGGTGGTGTGCTCAGAGAGGAAAGGGCGAATTTTGCTAATGTTATAGAGGAAGAAGCGACAGGTCTTGGCTATCTGCTGGATATGCGCAGAGAAGGAGAGGGAGGAGTCGAAGATGACTCTGAGGTTGCAGGCAGATGAGATGGGGAGGATGAGGGTGTTATCAACTGAGATAGAGAGTGAAGGGAGAGGAGAAGTGGGTTTGGGTGGGAAGGCAATAAGCTCTGTCTTGGCCATGTTCAGTTTCAGGTGGCGGTTGGACATCCAGGCAGCAATGTCTGATAAGCAGGCCGATACTTTGGCCTGGGTTTCCGCAGTGATGTCTGGTGTGGAGAGATAAAGCTGGGTGTCATCGGCATAAAGATGATATTGAAAACCATGAGATGAGATCAGGGAGCCCAGGGAGGAGGTGAAGATTGAAAAAAGAAGGGGTCCGAGGACAGATCCTTGAGGAACACCAACAGAGAGCGGGATGGGGGTGGAGGAAGAACCATGAGAATGTACTCTGAAGGTACGGTGGGAGAGATAAGAGGAGAACCAGAAGAGGACAGAGCCCTGGAACCCAAATGAGGACAGTGTGGCAAGAAGTAAATTGTGATTGACAGTGTCAAAAGAGGCGGATAGGTCGAGGAGGATGAGGATGGAGTAGTGACCTTTGGATCTGGCAAGGAACAGGTCATTGCAGACTTTAGATAGTGCCATTTCTGTCGAGTGTAGGGGGCGAAAGCCGGATTGAAGTGGATCGAGGATGGCATGAGAGGAGAGAAAATCAAGGCAACAGCTGTGAACGGCGCGTTCAGGTATCTTGGAGAGGAAGGGTAGGACGGATATGGGGCGGTAGTTGGAGGGACAGATAGGGTCAAGTGATGGTTTTTTTGAGGAGTGGTGTGACTACAGCATGCTTGAAGGTGTCAGGGACAGTTGCAGTGGCAAAATAGTGGGTTTCCAGCATGTGAATATTTCATGAAGAGTATTTCTCTAGTTTGGCCAGCAGGTGGTGCATGTTAAATGTTTAAATCTGTTACAAAGAAATGAGTGTTCCTTCTTTAGTTTAACACAGAGAATAAGTAGCCTGCAGCCATATGGCCAGCTACTTTTTAAAAATGTTGTTGTGGGCTCTGATTGGCCCAGGACTTCATATCCAGTCTGGAAATACCAGAATTTTCTCCAGTCTCAGTTTGGAAGTAGAGAGAAAAGACATCTTTACTGAAAACCTGTGAGCAGTTATATTACATAAGTACATAAGTGTTGCCATACTGGGAAAGACCAAAGGTCCATCAAGCCCAGCATCCTGTTTCCAACAGTGGCCAATCCAGGTCACAAATACCCGGCAAGATCCCAAAAATGTACAAAACATTTTCTACTGCTTATCTCAGAAATAGTGGATTTTCCCCAAGTCCATTTAATAACGGACTATGGACTTTTCCTTTAGGAAGCTGTCCAAACCTTTTTTTAAACTCCGCTAAGCTAATCACCTTTACCACATTCTCTGGCAACGAATTCCAGAGTTTAATTACACGTTGAGTGAAGAAAAGTTTTCTCTGATTCGTTTTAAATTTACTACATTGTAGCTTCATCGCATGCCGCCTAGTCCTGGTATTTTGGGAAAGCGTGAACAGATGCTTCATATCTACCTGTTCAACTCCACTCATTATTTTATAGATCTATATGCCATCTCTCCTGCTCTTATTCCTTTTATCTGTCACATTCTCAACCTCTCACTGTCCACTGCGACTGTCCCTGCTGCCTTTAAACATGCTGTGGTCACACCTCTCCTTAAGAAGCCTTCACTCGACCCTACTTGTCCCTCTAATTACCGACCCATCTCCCTCCTTCCTTTTCTCTCCAAATTACTTGAGCGTGCTGTTCACCGCCGCTGCCTTGATTTTCTCTCCTCACATGCTATTCTTGACCCACTACAATCTGGTTTTCGCCCTCTCCACTCAACCGAAACTGCGCTTACTAAAGTCTCCAATGACCTATTACTGGCTAAATCCAGAGGTCAATATTCCATCCTCATTCTTCTTGATCTTTCCGCTGCTTTTGACACTGTCGATCACAGCATACTTCTCGATACCCTGTCCTCACTTGGATTCCAGGGCTCTGTCCTTTCCTGGTTCTCTTCCTACCTCTCCCTCCGCACCTTTAGTGTTCACTCTGGTGGATCCTCTTCTACTTCTATCCCTCTGCCTGTCGGCGTACCTCAGGGTTCTGTTCTTGGTCCCCTCCTCTTTTCTATCTACACTTCTTCCCTTGGCTCATTAATCTCATCCCATGGCTTTTCCTACCATCTCTATGCTGATGACTCCCAAATCTACCTTTCTACTCCTGATATCTCACCTTGCATCCAAACCAAAGTTTCAGCATGCTTGCCTGACATTGCTGTCTGGATGTCTCAACGCCACCTGAAATTAAATATGACCAAAACCGAGCTTCTCATTTTCCCCCCCAAACCCACCTCCCTGCTCTCCCCGTTTTCTATTTCTGTTGATGGCTCTCTCATTCTCCCTGTCTCCTCAGCTCGAAACCTTGGGGTCATCTTTGACTCTTCTCACTCCTTCTCTGCTCATATCCAGCAGATTGCCAAGACCTGTCGTTTCTTTCTTTACAACATCCATAAAATCCACCCCTTTCTTTCCGAGCACTCTACCAAAACCCTCATCCACACCCTTGTCACCTCTCGTTTAGACTACTGCAATCTGCTTCTTGCTGGCCTCCCACTTAGTCACCTCTCCCCTCTCCAGTCGGTTCAAAACTCTGCTGCCCGTCTCATCTTCCGCCAGGGTCGCTTTACTCATACTACCCCTCTCCTCAAGACCCTTCACTGGCTCCCTATCCGTTTTCGCATCCTGTTCAAACTCCTTCTACTAACCTATAAATGTACTCACTCTGCTGCTCCCCAGTATCTTTCCACACTCGTCCTTCCCTACACCCCTTCCTGTGCACTCCGCTCCATGGATAAATCCTTCTTATCTGTTCCCTTCTCCACTACTGCCAACTCCAGACTTCGCGCCTTCTGTCTCACTGCACCCTACGCCTGGAATAAACTTCCTGAGCCCCTACGTCTTGCCCCATCCTTGGCTACCTTTAAATCTAGACTGAAAGCCCACCTCTTTAACATTGCTTTTGACTCGTAACCACTTGTAACCACTTGCCTCCACCTACCCTCCTCTCTTCCTTCCCGTTCACATTAATTGATTTGATTTGCTTACTTTATTTATTTTTTGTCTATTAGATTGTAAGCTCTTTGAGCAGGGACTGTCTTTCTTCTATGTTTGTGCAGCGCTGCTTATGCTTTGTAGCGCTATAGAAATGCTAAATAGTAGTAGTACATAAATGCCCTTGAGATATTTAAATCTACCTCTTCATTTAGTGCTATATACTCTAACTTTCCCATCTTATTTTTTGGGCTTCTAGCATTTGTATATAGACACTTCAAATTGTGTTTTTTTTCTTCCTTGCATCTACAAGCTGCTTTGAAGTTGATGGGGATAATTTGCATCCTTTACTCTGCCTGGCTTTGATACCCTAACTGTCCTGTATCAATAGTATCATTCGAGGATACTCCATACCAAAACATATGTTACTACTACTACTTATCATTTCTATAGCGCTACTAGACATACGCAGCGCTGTACATTTGAACATGAAGAGACAGTCCCTGCTCGACAGAGCTTACAATCTAATTAGGACAGACAAACAGGACAAATAAGAGATAAGGGAATAGTAAAGTAAGGATGATAAAATAAGGGTTCTGAACAGGTGAATAAGGGTTAGGAGTTAAAAGCAGCATCAAAAAGGTGGGCTTTTAGCTTAGATTTGAAGATGGACAGAGATGGAGCTTGACGTACCGGCTCAGGAAGTCTATTCCAGGCATATGGTGCAGCAAGATAAAAGGAACGGAGTCTGGAGTTAGCAGTGGAGGAGAAGGGTGCAGATAAGAGAGATTTACCTAGTGAACGCAGTTCCCAGGGAGGAATGTAGGGAGAGATGAGAGTGGAGAGGTACTGAGGAGCTGCAGAGTGGATGCACTTATAGGTCAATAAGAGGAGTTTGAACTGTATGCAGAAACGGATAGGAAGCCAGTGAAGTGACTTGAGAGGGCTAATATGAGCATAACGACGCTGGCAGAATATTAGTTGTGCAGCAGAATTTTGAACAGATTGAAGAGGAGAGAGATGGCTAAGTGGGAGACCTGTGAGAAGCAAATTGCAATAGTCTAAGTGAGAGGTGATAAGAGTGAAAGGGTGAATTTTGCTGATATTATAGAGAAAGAAACAACAGGTTTTAGCAGTCTGCTGAATATGTGCAGAGAAGGAGAGGGAGGAGTCGAAGATGACCCCAAGGTTACGAGCTGATGAGACAGGAAGGATGAGAGTATTATCTACAGAAATAGAGAATGGGGAAGGAGGAGAGGTTGGTTTAGGGAGAAAGATAAGAAGCTCAGTCTTGGCCATGTTTAGTTTCAGATGGCACTAAGATATCCAGGCAGCAATGTCCGACAGGCAGGCTGATACTTTGGCCTGGATTCCTGCTGAGACTTCTGGTGTGGAGAGGTAGATCTGGGAGTCATCAGCGTAAAGATGATACTGAAAACCATGGGATGAGATCAACCAAGGGAAGAAGTATAGATGGAGAAAAGAAGAGGTCCCAGGACAGATCCCTGAGGTACACCAACTGACAGTGGGATAGAAGTAGAGGAGGATCCACTAGAGTATACACTAAAGGTACACTGGGAGAGATAAGAAGAAAACCAGGAAAGAACAGAGCCCTGAAATCCAAGTGAGGACAGCGTATCAAGGAGTAGGCTGTGATCAACAGTGTCAAAAGCAGCAGATAGATCGAGAAGGATGAGTATAGAATAGAGAGCTTTGGATCTGGCCAGAAACAGATCATTGGAGACTTTAGCAAGCGCTGTTTCAGTTGAATGAAGGGGGCGAAAGCCAGATTGAAGTGGATCAAGAATAGCTTGAGATGAAAGAAAGTCAAGGCAATGGCGGTGAACAGCACGTTCAAGTATCTTGGATAGGAAAGGGAGGAGGGAGATGGGGCGAAAGTTGAAAGGACAGGTAGGGTCCAATGAAGGTTTTTTAAGGAGTGGTGTGACTACGGCATGTTTGAAGGCATCAGGAACAGTCTTAGTGGACAGTGAAAGATTGAAGATATGATAGATAAAAGGGTTGACAGTAGGAGAGATAGTGTTAAGTAGATGGGTGGGAATAGGATCAGAGGAACAGGTAGTTAGTTTCGAGGAGGAAAGAAGATGTGTAGTTTCCTTTTCAGTGATTTCAGAAAAGGAGGCAGGGGTTGGAGGGTTGAGAGAATGGACTAAGGGAAGGAGAGGTGGAGGTGACTTGGTTGAGAATTCAAGTTTAATCTTGTGAACCTTATCATGAAAGAACTCAGCCAGAGTCTGGGGGGAAAGTGAAGGGGGGGTTGGAGGTGAAGGCACTTTGAGGAGAGAGTTCAGTGTGGCAAAGAGACGTCGAGGGTTTGAGCCAAGAGAATTAGTCAACTGGATGTAATAGTCCTGTTTGGCAAGTAAAAGAGCAGACTGGAAGGAGGTCAGCAAGAATTTGAAATGTATGAAGTCAGCATGGGCACGGGATTTCAGCCAAAGGTGTTCCTGGGCGACTGTTGGCTTCATCCCCTCCCCCTCCCCATTTTAGTTTAAAAGCTGCTCTATCTCCTTTTTAAAAGTTAGCACCAGCAGCCTGGTTCCTTCCCAGTTAAGGTGGAGTTCATCCTTTTGGAATAGGCTCCCACTTTCCCAGAATATTGCCCAGTTCCTCAAAATCTAAATCCCTCATCCTTGCACCATCATCTCAACCATTGACTGAGACTGCGGAGCTCTGCCTGCCTCTAGGATCCTGTATGTGAAATGGGGAGCATTTCTGAAAATGCTACCCTGGAGGATCTGGATTTCAGCTTTTTACCTGAGAAGAACCTCCCTCCCACATTTTCCTATGTCATTGGTACCCACAAGAAGCAAGACAGCCTGCTCCTCCCCATCGCTATCTAAAATCCGATCTAGGTGACGCGTGAGGTCCGCCACCTTCGCACCAGGCAGGCAAGTCACCAGGCGATCCTCACGTTCACCAGCCACCCAGCTATCTAAAGAACACAGCAAGTTAAGTGCAGCAAATCTGTGACAAAAACGGGAGAAGTATGCCGGACGCATGCGCAGAAGGTTTCGTGGCTTTTTGTGTGCTAGTCTGAACCCAAACTGAAAAGGTCACTACACATTGGCACCTGTTTTTCAGTGCTTAAATATGAGCCTTTCAAAAAAATTCTGCACTTGAAATTTTTGAGAGGATCTTATTTAGGTGCAGAAGGGCAGGGCACTGATGTGTGCTTTCATTTTCTGTTATGTTTATTTATTTATTATTACATTTGTACCCCGCGCTTTCCCACACAAAGCAGGTTCAATGCGGCTTACATAGCATATAGAAATACAGAGTCTTGTAAGGAGAATTGAACATGGTAATAGAGGGCCTTAATAGTAAGTGGATAAACATAGAAAGGTGCAACAAAGAAAGGATAAGGAAAGTAAGAGGGGATGGGAGGGGCATAGTGTGGGGAAGACGGTAAAGAAAAGACTAGGGGAGAAGCATGAAGGAGATTGGGAGACATGGTTTAAGATATAATCAACATCAATGCAGGAGTCATGTGGGTGGGGTTATAAGGTTAAGTCGGGCCATTTGGGTAGGCTTGCTTGAAGAGATGGGTAGGTTGCTTTTCTGAAGGGTAGGTAGTCACTCATTGTTCGGATGGATATTGGTAGAGCGTTCCAAAGCTGGCTGCCTAAAAAGGAGAAGCTGGAGGCATGTTTGTTATTCACTATCTGCCTTTAAAACTTACACAGGCTTCCTTCGGCTTCATAACAAGTCAAAACCAGCATTTAAATGTGGAAGACCTACAAGAAATCTTCTCCGTAAAGGCTTCTACAGTACTCTGGATCCTCATGGTAAATTTCTCAAGTGCAGCGTACTCTCTGCTTCTCACGGAGTACCTAAAGTAGCTCCTCAGCATACATTTTAATTCAACTTGTGCCTGTGTCTCAGTGGCATAGCCAGACCCAGTGTTTTTGGAAAGGCCAAGAGTTAATTTAGACGGGTCCTTCCACAGCCCCCCCCCCCCCCAAGAGATATTTAAATATTATAGATTTTTTTTCACCTATCTCACGTCAACATCTCTCCTCCTCTACGGCGTCCCGGCATCTGCCCTCCCATTGCTGAACCCCGTCCCTCCTTGGTCTACCTTACAGGCGTCCCCGGCACCTGCAGTGATTCAGTTACTGCTGCCTGCGCCAGCCCTGCAGACTTCCATCGGCCGGGTCCCACCAGTCAGGAAATGATGAAAGCGAGGGCAGGACTTGGCCGATGGAAGCCTGCAGGGCTGGCGCAGGCTGCAATATTTGAATCACTGCAGGTGCCGGGACACTTGTAAGGTACCCCAGGGAGGGACGGGGTTCAGCAACAGGCGGACAGATGCCAGGAAGCCATGGAGGAAAGATGTTGATGTGGGGTGCTGCTGCTGGGTGGGCCAGTGCCCACCCAGTTCCACCTGTAGCTACACCACTGCTGTGTCTTCCTCGTATGTTAACACAGATGCTGAAGTTCTCTCTGCATTGCTTGACACGCAGAACTGGTGTTCAACCTTCAGTAACCCTGCGGCTAAGCCCACGGTTGCTTTCTGCATCGGTCCCTGTGAGTAGAGGTTTGCTCCTCATTTACCTATAGACATGTACTTAGACTGTGAGCCCACTAGGGACAGAGAAAGTACCTGCATGTAATAAATGTAGACTGCTTTGATTTGTACCACAGAAAAGCAGTATATCAAATCCCATTACTACTATTACTACTATTACTACTACTACTACTACTTAGCATTTCTATAGCGCTACTAGACGTACACAGCGCTGTACACTTGAACATGAAGAGACAGTCCCTGCTCGACAGAGCTTACAATCTAATTAGGACAGACAAACAGGACAAATAAGGGATAAGGACAAAGAGTAGCAAGATTCCGGAATCCCAAAGAGTAACAAGATTCCGGAATCCCAGAGTAGCAACATTCTGTGTAGAATCCCAAA
This sequence comes from Microcaecilia unicolor, assembly GCF_901765095.1. NCBI lineage: Eukaryota > Metazoa > Chordata > Amphibia > Gymnophiona > Siphonopidae > Microcaecilia > Microcaecilia unicolor. The sequence goes on along the minus strand of NC_044031.1, from coordinate 756,810,752 downwards.
GAGTAGCAAGATTCCGGAATCCCAAAGACTACTACTACTACTTAGCATTTCTATAGTGCTACTAGACATACGCAGCGCTGTACACTTGAACATGAAGAGACAGTCCCTGCTCGACAGAACTTACAATCTAATTAGGACAGACAAACAGGACAAATAAGGGATAAGGACAAAGAGTAGCAAGATTCCGGAATCCCAAAGAGTAACAAGATTCCGGAATCCCACAGTAGCAAGATTCTGTGTGGAATCCCAAAGAGTCTCAAGATTCTGGAATCCCAAAGACTACTACTACTACTTATCATTTCTATAGCACTACTAGACTTACGCAGCGCTGTACACTTGAACATGAAGAGACAGTTCCTGCTCGACAGAGCTTACAATCTAATCAGGACAGACAAACAGGACAAACAAGAGATAAGGGAATATTAAAGTGAGGATGATAAAATAAGGGTTCTGAACAAGTGAACAAGGGCTAGGAGTTAAAAGCAGCATCAAAAAGGTGGGCTTTTAGCTTAGATTTGAAGACGGCCAGAGATGGAGCTTGACATACCGGCTCAGGAAGTCTATTCCAGGCATATGGTGCAGCAAGATAAATGGAACGGAGTCTGGAGCAGTGGAGGAGAAGGGTGCAGATAAGAGAGATTTACCCAGTGAACGGAGTTCCAGGGAGGAGTGTAGGGAGAGATGAGAGTGGAGAGGTTTTGAGGAGCTGCAGAGTGAATGCACTTATAGGTCAATAAGAGGAGTTTGAACTGCATGCAGAAACGGATAGGAAGCCAGTGAAGTGACTTGAGGAGAGGGCTAATATGAGCATAACGACACTGGCAGAATATTAGTCGTGCATCAGAAAGACTCTTATGCTTCTTAAATAAACCAGATCTCCAAGACTCTACAGGAAATAAAAATAAAATTAATGTGGGCTCTGTCTTTCCTTTGTGACCTTGTCCTAAACTGAGAACGCTAGCAGTACAGATGGTAGAATGGAAACATTTTCACTTGCAAAACAAAATCTGTGGATGTGCTTCAAATTTGCATATTCACTCTAATAACATTGGGATATAGATGTGCAAGCAACGATAATTGACTAGTTCTTGTAAATTATTAAAAATGTTTGATGTAGCTTTGAGGGAGCTGTCACTAATCCAGAACAAATTTTTGCACTGCAAATAACACTTCATTCCATTTTATGAAAATGTTTACAGTAAAGCCTAGATTTGCTCACCTACAAAAAAACAAACAAACAAAAATTTCCATTCAGAGCATACTTTTCAGACCACACATGCACTTGTGTATTTTGAACATATACATGCATCCCGATGCTCCTCATGTGCTGTCTGCTATGTCCTGGAAATTTGGTGTTTACAGGACACTGGACACAAAAGTTATTAGGGAAACACACACACACACAAAACCAAAGTTTAAATCTTCTTTTCCTTTGGAAATGTGGATAAAAGTTCTTAACAAAATTGTGTTCTTTCACTTTTGTTTGTAAATAAAGTCACACAGTCATAAATACCAGGGCAAAATGTGTGAGCACTTTTCCTTTCTTCAGCAAATTCCAATTATAAGCAGCAGATGGCACTACCTGCTCACAGCTAAGCTAAACCCTGAACTGCAGGCCATTTTAGGTAATTCCAAAAGCACCTGAACCAATTATATGGTTTTCAGCAGTGAAATGTGCTAAGGGGCCTTTTGAAAATAGGCTGTCAAATATTTTACTGGTCCTGGTTCAATGGTAAGTTTTATTTATATTTGGGACACCTGAGTCTCATTTAATCAAATGTCTTTTTAAGACTTGTGATTTTTCACCATGAAGTTGGAATTCTTTATGTTTCTGAACTTGGTCTTTAAGGGATGCAGGATACTTGTTACCATCATATGATGGTACCCCAGAGCTCTCAGTTTTCCCTTCCTCACTGGGAGGATCATGTCTTCTTAGAATGCAGTCCCTCTGTTCTGTACATTATGCACAGGGATTTGCTTGGGGCATCACCCCCTTAAATAATGTTCCAAGTCTTTTGCTCGGGAAGAAATGGTAGAGCTGTAGGAAGCCACCAGTTACTATCTAATCATGTTTTATTTATTTATTTGTTACATTTGTATCCCACATTTTTCCACCTATTTGTAGGCTCAATGTGGCTTACATAGTACCGGAGAGGCGTTTGCAGACTCCGGTGTGAACAAATACAAAGTGATGATGTGGTAAGATAAAGTTCGTGTGGCACAGCCACATTAGGGCATCGTATAACGGAAGAGTTGTGTTATGTCCATTACGTACTTTAGTTTTGTTGTGTTGCAGAGATCAGGCATTTATGTTGGATCTGCAGGGTATGCCTTTTTAGACAGGTTAGTTTTTAGTGTTTTCCGGAAGTTTAGGTGATAGCACATAGTTTTCAAGGCTTTTGGTAATGCGTTCCACAGTTGTGTGTTAATGTAGGAAAAACTGGATGCGTAGATTGATTTATATTTGAGTTCTTTGCAGCTTGGGTAGTGCACATTTAGGTACATTCGTGTTGATTCGGATGTATTTCTAGTTGGTAGGTCGATCAAGTCTGTCATGTATCCCGGGGCTTCACCATAGATAATTTTGTGAACCAGAGTGCAGATTTTGAAAGCAATGCATTCTTTGATTGGGAGCCAGTGTAGTTTTTCGCCAAGGGGTTTTGCACTTTCAAATCGCGTTTTTCCGAAGATAAGCCTAGCTGCCATGTTTTGAGCAGTTTGAAGTTTCTTTAAGGATTGTTCTTTACATCCCACATAGATTCCCTCGGGAAGAATTGCTTCAGGCGTTTGAGTTTCCACATTGAGAGGAACATTTTCTTTGTTGTGGATGTCGCTTGGCTCTCTAGAGTTAGGTTGCAGTCCAATGTAACGCCAAGGATTTTCAAGCTGTCTGAGATAGGGAGGGTGTAATCTGGGGTGTTGATAATTGTGGGGTTGTCTGTGCTGTGTTGGGATGAGAGGATAAGACCATGTGTTTTTTCTTTGTTGAGTTTTAGTTGAAATGCATTTGCCCAAGAGTCCATGATGTTCAAGGTAATCTTGATTTCGTTAGTGATTTCTGTCAGATTTATAAGGAATGTATACTGTGACATCGTCTGCATAGATGAAGGGGTTAAGACCTTGATTGGATAAGGACTTGGCTAGTGGGGTCATCATTAGGTTGAAGAGGATCGGTGATAGTGGTGATCCTTGTGGTACTCCGCAGTCTGCTTTCCATGGTGATGATATGTTTGAGTTTGATTTTACTTGATATGTTCTTGTGGTTAGGAAACCCTTGATCCAGCTAAGTATGTTTCCACCGATCCCGAACTTATCTAGTAATCTTATTAATATATTATGGTTTACCATGTCGAATGCACTAGACATGTCGAATTGGAGGAGGAGGATGTTTTTGCCTATTGCTATTTCCTGCTTGAATTTGGCCAGGATAGTGAGTAGTACTGTTTTCTGTGCTATGGAGGGGGCGAAAACCTGATTGTGATTCGTGTAATATTATTATTATTATTTATTACATTTGTATGCCACATTTTCCCACCTATTTGCAGGCTCAATGTGGCTTACATAGTACCGTAGAGGCAATCGCCAATACCGGTTTTAACAAATACAAAGTGAGGTTGTGGTAAAGTAAAGTTCATGTGTGACAAGACACATTGGGGAATCGTAAGAAGGAAGGGTTAAGTTATGTCCAGTATGAGCTTTGGTTTTGTTGTGTTACATAGTAACATAGTAGATGACGGCAGAAAAAGACCTGCACGGTCCATCTAGTCTGCCCACGATAAACTCATAAGTGTATACCTTACCTTGATTTGTACCTGTCTTTTTCAGGGCACAGACCGTATAAGTCTGTGCAGCAGTATTTCCCGCCTCCCAACCACCAGTCCTGCCTCCCATCACCGGCTCCGGCACAGACCCCGTATAAGTCTGCCCTCCCCCATCCTAGCCTCTCAACCACCAACCCCTCTTCCCCCCGCCACCCAATTTCAGCTAAGCTTCTGTGGATCCATTCCTTCTGCACAGGATTCCTTTATGCCTGTCCCACGCATGCTTGAATTCCGTTACCGTTTTCATCTCCACCACCTCCCGCGGGAGGGCATTCCAAGCGTTCACCACCCTCTCCGTGAAGAAATACTTCCTGGATCGTTAGGGTATGTATGCCTTTTTGAACAAGTTAGTTTTTAGTAATTTCCGAAAGTTCAGGTAGTCGTATGTTGTTTTCACGGGTTTTGGTATTGCGTTCCATAGTTGTGTGCTTATATAGGAGAAGCTGGATGCATAGGTTGATTTGTATTTGAGTCCTTTGCAGCTTGGGTGATGGAGATTTAGGTATGTTTGTGTTGATCTTGATGTGTTTCTGGTTGGTAGGTCTATGAGGTCTGTCATGTATCTCGAGGCTTCTCCGTAGATGATTTTGTGAACCAGGGTGCAGATTTTGAACGCGATACGTTCTTTGATTGGGAGCTAGTGCAGTTTTTCTCGTAGGGGTTTGGCGCGTTTCAATTTCGTTTTTCGAAATATAAGTCTGGCTGCTGTGTTTTGAGCAGTTTGGAGTTTCTTTATGATTTGCTCTTTGCATCCCACATAGATTCCGTTGCAGTAGTCTAGATGGCTTAGTACCATAGATTGTACCAAGTTGCAAAATATTTCCCTCGGGAAAAAAGGTTTCACTCATTTGAGCTTCCACATTGAGTGGAACATTTTCTTTGTTGTAGTTTTCACTTGGCTCTCTAGTGTGAGGTTTCGGTCGATTGTGACTCCGAGAATTTTCAGGCTGTCTGAGATAGGGAGGGTGTAGTCTGAGGTGGTTATGTTGGTGGGTTTGTTCCTGTTATATTGGGAAGAGAGGATGAGACTGTGTGTTTTTTCTGTGTAAAGTTTTAGATGAAATGCATTTGCCAATGAGTTCATGATTTCAGGCTGAGTTTGATTTCTTTGGTGATTTCTGTAAGGTCATATTTGTGTATGGGATGTATATTGTGACATCGTCTGCATATATGAAAGGGTTGAGGCCTTAATTGGATAAGGACTTGGCTAGTGGGGTCATCATTAGGTTGAAAAGGAGTGGTGATAGTGGTGATCCTTGAGGTACTCCACAGTCTGCTTTCCATGGTGATGATATGTTCGAATTTGATTTCACTTGATATGTTCTATTGGTTAGGAAACCCTTGATCCAGGTAAGTACACTTCCACCAATCCCAAAGTATTCTAGGATGCTTAGTAGTATGTTGTGATTTACCATGTCGAATGCACTAGACATGTCGAATTGTAGCAGAAGTATGCTTTTGCCTGTTGCAATCTCTTGTTTGAATTTGGCTAAGAGAGTAATTAGAACTGTTTCGGTGCTGTGGTTGGAGCGGAATCTTGATTGTGATTCGTGCAGTATTGTGAATTTGTTTATGTAGTCAGTTAGTTGTTTAGTTACCATGCTTTCCATCAGTTTGACTGCTAGTGGGATTGATGCTACTGGGCGGTAGTTGGTGATATCATTTGTTTTTTTTCTTGGTATCTTTTGGTATTGGGGTGAGTAGAATGTTGCCGTTTTCCTTAGGGAAGAGACCATGTTGAAGCATGTAATTTAAGTGGGATGTGAGGTCTGCTGTGAAGCGGTGGGGAGCAGATTTTAATAGTTGACTAGGGCAGATGTCCAATTTACAATGAGTGTTGGAGAACTTATTAATCGCTCGGTTGACTGCTTCAGTTATGTAGGAAAAACTGGATGCGTAAGACATCTGAGGCTGGCATACAGGCTGGCAAGTAATATTTTTAATGATGTTTTTTGAGGGTGGGAGGAGGTTAGTGACCACTGGGGGAGTAACAGAAGGTCATCCCCGATTCACTCCAGTGGTCATCTGGTCATTTTGGGCACCTTTTTGTGCCTTATTCGTAATAAAATCAGGTCTAGGTGAAAACGTCCGAGTTTTAGTCATGGATGTCTTTGCTTTTTTCCATTATGGCTCAAAGACGTCCAAGTCTTAGGAACGCCCAAGTCCTGCCTCCACTACGCCTCCAATACGCCCCCTTGACAAAGACGTCCAAAATCGGGTTTTGATTATACAGATTTGGATGCCAATTTATGTCACTTTTTGGACGTCCATCTCTTTCGAAAATGAGCCTGAAAGTAACATAGTAAGTGACGACAGATAAAGACCTGAATGGTCCATCCAGTCTGCACAACAGATTTAAATCAACAATGAACGTGATATTATATACTTTCTTTGGTGTTTCTGCGACATAGACTGTAGAAGTCCGTCCTGCTCTGCCCTTATGTTCCAGCTACTGGAGTTGCTGTCAAAGCCTACTCCAGCCTATCTGAATCTGCCTTGTCATTTGCAGGACACAGACTGTAAAAATCTGCCTGGTACTGTCCTCATATTGCAAATTACTGGAATTTCTGTCGAAGCTCTCTCTAACCCATCCTAAACCGGATTGCTATATGGGGAACATACACCGTACAAGCCAGCCCAGCACTATATCTACTATATCTTTCTTGAGATGCGGCGACCAGAATTGAACACAATACTCAAGGTGCGGTCGCACCATGGAGTGATATAACGGCATTATAACATCCTCACACCTGTTTTCCATGCCTTTCCTAATAATACCCAACATTCTATTCGCTTTCCGAGCTGCAGCAGCACACTGAGCAGAAGGTTTCAGTGTATTATCGACGACGACATCCAGATCCCTTTCTTGGTCCGTAACTCCTAACATGGAACCTTGCATTATGTAGCTATAATTCAGGTTCTTTTTCCCACATGCATCACATTGCAGTTGCTCACATTAAACGTCATCTGCCATTTAGCCGCCCAGTCTCCCAGTCTCGTAAGGTCCTTCTGTAATTTTTCACAATCCTGTCGCGAGTTAACGACTTTGAATAATTTTGTGTCATCAGCAAATGTAATTACCTCGCTAGTTACTCCCATCTCTAAATCATTTATAAATATATAAAAAATCAGCGGTCCTAGCACAGACCCCTGAGGAACCCCACTAACTACCCTTCTCCATTGTGAATACTGCCCATTTAACCCCATTCTCTGTTTTATTTCTGAAATGTAAAGAGAGAGAGAGTGAGAGTATGTATATGTGTGTGTGAGAGTGAGTGTGTGAGAGAGAAAGACAGAGAATGTGTGTGTGTGTGCGTCTATGTGAAAGAGAGAGAGTGTGAGAGTGAGTTAAGAGAGAGAGATTGAGAGTGTGTATATGTGTTTGTGTGTGTGAGTGTGTGAGAGAGAGAGAGAGACAGAGAAAGTGTGTGTGTGTGCATCTGTGTGAAAGAGAGAGAGTATGAGAGTGAGTTGAGAGAGACAGAGAAAGTGTGTGTGTGTGCATCTGTGTGAAAGAGAGAGAGTGTGAGAGTGAGTTGAGAGAGACAGAGAGTGAGAGTGTGTACATGTATGTGAGTGTGTGAGAGAGAGACATAGAAAGTGTGTGTGTGTGTGTCTGTGTGCATGAGAGAGTGTGAGTATGTATTACGAAATCATCTGTTGTAGATATTTTGTATTTTTATTTAGCATGTTATATTCATTATTAGTCTTTATGTTCAAAGATTTCTGCTATACGTTATATTTATTTATGTACTTATGGATTGGTAATACAGATACAATATATTTTTTTGAAGTATGTTTTTACAAAGTTTCCAAATTATTCATTTAAATATTATTTATTTACTATTTGACCTCTATGATGTTTGTCTGATGATATAGTAATAGTATTTGTATTAGTTTAATTAATATTTAACATTTAAGTCAGAGGATTACATGTCATTTTTTTAATTTTTTTATATAAGGTGTGTTTTCATATTTGTTGTTACATATTTTGTCTGATTTTAATTTAATTATTATATGTATGTTATTTTATAGACCCCTGATGAAGGCTTTTTTAAAAGCCGAAACACGGACCGTGTAGGGTCCTAATAAAGCTTTCCTGGAGCATCTCACCCTGGTGTCTCGGATTGATCTCTTGAAGTTGTGTTTTCCACTTCCTTCTTTTGTTGAATTTTTGTGGAAACTGCGAACCCCTTTTGTTTCTGAGTTGAGAGAGAGACAGAGAGTGTGTGCCCCCCCCTGTAGCCACCCAGCGATTCTCCTCTCTCCCCTGCCTCCCCTCCAGGCACCCAGCGATTCTCCTCTGTCCCCTGCCCCCCTTTAGCCACTCAGCGATTCTCCTTTCTCCCCTGCCCCCCCTCCAGGCACCCACCAATTCTCCGTCGCTCCTTTGAAAGCCCTGCCCGTGTGTAGCCTTCCCTTCGAGTTCGTTCCCTCTGAGTCCCGCCTTCTGACATCATTTCCTCTTTCTGCGAGGGCAGGACTCTGAGGGAACGACTGGAAGAGAAGGCTACAGATGGGCAGGGCTTTCAAAGGAGCGACGGAGACTCAGTGGATGCCTGGCGGGGGGGGGGGCATGGGAGAGAGGAGAATCGCTGGGTGGCAATGACAGACCGAGTAAGCGGGTTGGGTGTTTGTTACAGACCGCCGTTGATCCGCTGGTCCTGCCTCTACATGCCGCTGTTACTGCCTCTAACAACGTCGGCACTCGGGATAGATCTGTGACGTCACATGCATGCGCAGAACAGCTGCACTGTTCTGCGCATGCACGGCACGTCGGTCACTCTTCATTTATATAGCAGGATAGTGAGGAACAGGAAACAGTGGTAAATTATCCCTTACAATTACACACTAAGCCATTTTAGCACTTAATGACAGAATAGCGGTTAGACGCACTGTCATTTACACATAAATATACACCAACCCACGAGAATGGCAGTTGTCTCTAAACTTAAGCTCACTAATAGGGCTTAAATTTAGGAAACCTGTTTATAGCATTAGAAGGTAAATCCTTGGAAAGCTGCACTCCCAGAAGGGTATAGAGAGAGCAGAGACAGCCCAGAAGAGGGTTACCAAAATGTTGGAGTCTGTCCTGTCAGCCCAGTATAACTTAGGATAGAAATATGTACAGCACAGAAGATAGGGTTAGTGTAAATATGCCAGGACTATGTATAAATAAGGAACTTGCAGCATTTTCTTTTTCTAGAAGAGAGTCCTCGCACAAGAGAACATGGTATGAACTGTAAGGAGGTTGACTGAGGAGTAATTTGAGTATACTTTGCTTGGCAGAAAGGGAACAACTTTCCACTGAAGACAGCGGAAGCAAAACAGCCTTGGAATTTAAGAAACCCTAGACAAGCAGAAAGGATCCTTTGGGGTGGGAGACTAGGTACTGCAGTAGGGTAGGAAAGACTGGGCAGACAGGATGTGTTTTGTGTTCAATACCTGCCCTGAGTCATGACCTGTGTACTTCCATGAGCTTGGGATGCCCCTGGAAAGAGAGATCAGTGTATGTGCTCTCTGTGTACGGCACACAGATATCATCTTTCAAAAGCTCTAGAAGTCCTTTTCCTGGGTTATATGATACACAAACTGTGTCATCTTGCAAGTGACTGCATAATGATATCTATCTACAGTATCTTTGTTGAGCCAATAAAAAGTTTTACAGGCTGCAATTAAAGCCTCAGTTAATGAACCCATAACCATAAAACGGCATAGAACTCAGGGGAAACAAGGTAAGAGAGGGGTGTCACCAGGCCTTATCTCTGTATCTTATATTCAAGTCACTGCAAAAGCAACAAACCAAACCCAGGAGAGAGAGACTCCCTCTTGTTGATGTTTATTGACATTTATCAATTATTTAATATACCGCCACTTCTAAAAGAAGGTCACAGCTGTTTACATCAAAACCAACTTTTAAGTACCGTGAGTATTGTGTTCAATTCTGGTCGCCGCATCTCAAGAAAGATATAGCAGAATTGGAAAAGGTGCAGCGAAGGGCGACTAAAATGATAACGGGGATGGGACGACTTCCCTATGAAGAAAGACAAAGGAGGCTAGGGCTTTTCAGCTTGGAGAAGAGACAGCTGAGGGGAGACATGATAGAGGTATATAAAATAATGAGTGGAGTGGAACAGGTGGATGTGAAGCGTCTGTTCACGCTTTCCAAAAATACTAGGACTAGGGGGCATGCGATGAAACTACAGTGTAGTAAATTTAAAACAAATCGGAGAAAATATTTCTTCACCCAACGTATAATTAAACTCTGGAATTCGTTGCCGGAGAACGTGGTGAAGGCGGTTAGCTTGACAGAGTTTAAAAAGGGGTTAGACGGTTTCCTAAAGGACAAGTCCATAAACCACTACTAAATGGACTTGGGAAAAATCCACAATTCCAGGAATAACATGTATAGAATGTTTGTACGTTTGGGAAGCTCGCCAGGTGCCCTTGGCATGGATTGGCCGCTGTCGTGGACAGGGTGCTGGGCTCGATGGACCCTTGGTCTTTTCCTCTACTTGGCTCACTTTTATTACATAGAGCAGTGATTTAACCTATTGTGATGTCATAGTGGCTCATTCCACCAATAAGAGCCAACCTCATTAGTGATGTCACAATGGCTTGATTGTATAGAATGTTTGTACGTTTGGGAAGCTCGCCAGGTGCCCTTGGCCTGGATTGGCCGCTGTCGTGGACAGGGTGCTGGGCTCGATGGACCCTTGGTCTTTTCCTCTACTTGGCTCACTTTTATTACATAGAGCAGTGATTTAACCTATTGTGATGTCATAGTGGCTCATTCCACCAATAAGAGCCAACCTCATTAGTGATGTCACAATGGCTTGATTGTATAGAATGTTTGTACGTTTGGGAAGCTTGCCAGGTGCCCTTGGCCTGGATTGGCCGCTGTCGTGGACAGGATGCTGGGCTCGATGGACCCTCGGTCTTTTCCCAGTGTGGCATTACTTATGTACTTATCCTCTTGGCTTGCAGTGTTATTCATTACCAGCATATCCTATAGTAAAATTTTTGCATTGTGTAAAACACTGCAGTATAAGCAGCAAATACTCACATCACAGATCAAAAGAAAGGAAAAAACAAAACTATAGTCATTTGTTTTTCAGCGCAAGCTCAGAATAAGGGCTCCCAGTATTCTGGGTGTGTCCTTTAAAATACAGGGCAGGAATCTTGTGCCAAATGTGTGGTGGTGAGGCTATCTTCCATCTTTAGCGCTCAAAAGAACTGAAATTGACCTAGAGCTGGGAATAATCTATATTAAAAGACAAGCTGAGTAATATTTGAGTTGATACTGATGATCACATTGCCATTTTTTATTTATTTTACATTTCTACCCCGCGCTTTCCCACTCATGGCAGGCTCAATGCAGCAGGCAATGGAGGGTTAAGTGACTTGCCCAGAGTCACAAGGAGCTGCCTGTGCCGGGAATTGAACTCAGTTCCCGTCCACCCACCCTAACCACTAGGCCACTCCTCCACTGTTGCTACTATTTGAGATTCTACATGGAATGTTGCTATTCCACTAGCAACATTCCATGTAGAAGTCGGCCCTTGCAGATCACCAATGTGGCCGCGCAGGCTTCTGTGAGTCTGACGTCCTGCACGTACATGCAGGACGTCAGACTACTACTACTACTACTATTTACCATTTCTATAGCGCTACAAAGCGTACGCAGTGCTGCACAAACATAGAAGAAAGACAGTCCCTGCTCAAAGAGCTTACAATCTAATAGACAAAAAATAAATAAAGTAAGCAAATCAAATCAATTAATGTGAACGGGAAGGAAGAGAGGAGGGTAGGTGGAGGCGAGTGGTTACAAGTGGTTACGAGTCAAAAGCAATGTTAAAGAGGTGGGCTTTCAGTCTAGATTTAAAGGTGGCCAAGGATGGGGCAAGACGTAGGGGCTCAGGAAGTTTATTCCAGGCGTAGGGTGCAGCGAGACAAAAGGCGCGAAGTCTGGAGTTGGCAGTAGTGGAGAAGGGAACAGATAAGAAGGATTTATCCATGGAGCGGAGTGCACGGGAAGGGGTGTAGGGATGGACGAGAGATACTGGGGAGCAGCAGAGTGAGTACATTTATAGGTTAGTAGAAGAAGTTTGAACAGGATGCGAAAACGGATAGGGAGCCAGTGAAGGGTCTTGAGGAGAGGGGTAGTATGAGTAAAGCGACCCTGGCGGAAGATGAGACGGGCAGCAGAGTTTTGAACCGACTGGAGAGGGGAGAGGTGACTAAGTGGGAGGCCAGCAAGAAGCAGATTGCAGTAGTCTAAACGAGAGGTGGCAAGGGTGTGGATGAGGGTTTTGGTAGAGTGCTCGGAAAGAAAGGGGTGGATTTTACGGATGTTGTAAAGAAAGAGACGACAGGTCTTGGCGGTCTGCTGGATATGAGCAGAGAAGGAGAGAGAAGAGTCAAAGATGACCCCAAGGTTTCGAGCTGAGGAGACAGGGAGAATGAGAGAGCCATCAACAGAAATAGAAAACGGGGGGAGCGGGGAGGTGGGTTTGGGGGGAAAATGAGAAGCTCGGTTTTGGTCATATTTAATTTCAGGTGGCGTTGAGACATCCAGACAGCAATGTCAGACAAGCACGCTGAAACTTTGGTTTGGATGCAAGGTGAGATATCAGGGGTAGAAAGGTAGATTTGGGAGTCATCAGCATAGAGATGGTAGGAAAAGCCATGAGATGAGATTAATGAACCAAGGGAAGAAGTGTAGATAGAAAAGAAGCCTGCGCAGCCTTCTACATGGAATGTTGCTAGTGGAATAGCAACATTCCATGTAGAATCTCAAACAGTAGCAACAGAATCTCAAACAGTAGCAACAGAATCTCCAATAGTAGCAACATTCCATGTAGAATCTCCAATAGTATCTATTTTATTGTTGTTACATTTGTACCCTGCGCTTTCCCACTCATGGCAGGCTCAATGCGGCTTACATGGGGCAATGGAGGGTTAAGTGACTTGCCCAGAGTCACAAGGAGCTGCCTGTGCCTGAAGTGGGACTCGAACTCAGTTCCCCAGGACCAAAGTCCACCACCCTAACCACTAGGCCACTCCTCCACTCCATGATGTACTTTATTCTGATCAGTTGGAACAGACAATATGTGGAAACCTGAAGCATCAGGGCCATGAGCCACCAGCTTTGCTGCTTTCCTTGTATCGAGCATTCATTTGGTCCTGAACAATGTTCTCTGCAATCTCATTAGAAGGTGATGTACTGTACCCTGGACAACCAAGACAGGTAATTTCTGTGTGTTCACATATGATTTATCAGGGTTCTGAAAAATGACTTTCCGACTGCAGTTTCTATAGTGAATCAAGAACAACACATCTAGACCTTTTGCCGGTAATAAAACCAGCACTTTTCCTTTATGCATGCATTAACCTTTTTAAGATGGTTGCTGTTCACCTAGGCTGGCTTCACATCTTCACAAGCGTAGCATTTCTTGATATTTCACATTTTAATCTTTGTCACTGGATTCAGGTATGAAATCACACACTAGGGCAGGATCGATATTTGAAGTCGCTGGCGTAAAATAAAAGTGAATCTTTTTGTACCTCTTAACCTGCCTTCGGGTCTCTCATTCTGAAAGAAAAAAATGTGAAATGTTAGAAAGAAGCGAATCCTGCTGGACCGCGCTGCAAGATTTACACACTGGAACTCGAGAACACACAGACCTTCTCCAGTACAGTTCAATCAACACACAAATCACTCCTTCTTCTGCTAAAACAAACAAAACTTCGTTAACGTTACCAATTCACCCAGGTCAGTCTGAAGAGGCTGATCCAGTCCTCCCTTTGCCCTGCTCAATTCATAGAGCTTTAGTAAAGATTTCCTTAAGGAAAGTATGTGATGGGTTAAAGCCAGGACAGAATCAGTCTTAGATTTCATTAACATTATGTTTAAGTTTATTTAAAACTTGATATACCGCTTTTACATCATTTCTATAGTGCTACTAGACGTATGCAGCGCTGTACACTTGAACATGAAGAGACAGTCCCTGCTCCACAGAGCTTACAATCTAATTAGGACAGACAAACAGGATAAATAAGAGATAAGGGAATATTAAAGTGAGGATGATAAAATAAGGGTTCTGAACAGGTGAATAAGGGTTAGAAGTTAAAAGCAGCATCAAAAAGGTGGGCTTTTAGCTTAGATTTGAAGACGACCAGAGATGGAGCTTGACGTACCAGCTCAGGAAGTCTATTCCAGGCAAATGGTGCAGCAAGATAAAAGGAACAGAGTCTGGAGTTAGCAGTAGAGGAGAAGGGTACAGATAAGAGAGATTTACCCAGTGAACGGAGTTCCCGGGGAGGAATGTAGGGAGAGATGAGAGTGGAGAGGTACTGAGGAGCTGCAGAGTGAATGCACTTATAGGTCAATAAGAGGAGTTTGAACTGTATGCGGAAACAGATAGGAAACCAGTGAAGTGACTTGAGGAGAGGGCTAATATGAGCATAACGACCCTGGCGGAATATTAGTCGTGCAGCATAATTTTGAACAGATTGAAGAGGAGAGAGATGGCAGTCCACCTTATAATCGAAAGACCTAAATCAGGAGATGGACGTCTTTCTCTCGCGGGTGCCCAAATCAGTATAATCGAAAGCCGATTTTGGGCGTCTTCAACTGCACTCCGTCACAGGAACGAATAAAGTTGACGGGGGCGTGTCTGAGGCATGGCGAAGGCGGGACTGGGGCATGGTTATCGGCTGAGGAGAGATGGGCGTCTTTAGCTGATAATCGAAAAAAAGGCGTTTTTACCGCGATTTTGGGTCACTTTTTTTTTACCCTTTTTTTTCACGAACAAGTCCCAAAAAAGTGCCCCAACTGACCAGATGGCCACTGGAGGGAATCAGGGATCACCTGCCCTGACTCCACCAGTGGTCACTAACCCCCTCCCACCAAAAAAACCCACTTTACAAACTTTTCTCCCAGCCTGTATGCCAGCCTCAAATTCCGTACCCACCTCCATGACAGCAGAATGTGTTCTATCCTCTGACAGCCTTTCCCTGGTTCTGATGTGGGTCTCGGGTGAGTGTGACACCTTTTCTGTTAAGGGCACTGCAGAGTCACATCAGCAATGCATTGTGGTGGGTGTAGGGTATTGGGCTCCGTGATTCCACTAGCTTGTGTTAAATTCTCACAATGTTGGTAGTTGGTAGGCTCTACTCTCATGGTGCTTTTCCCTCTGCTTACTGGGTCAGAGTGTGCCCTGTTTTGTTTCCGGTAGTCCATGAGGTTGTGGCCATTTGTGTAAATTACAAAATGGTTAACATCAAATAGTTCAGACACAAGCTACAGTGTGTGCAAGTCTGACCAAGGGCATAGCCAGACTTTGGCGGGAGGGGGGGGTCCAGATCCCAAGGTGAGGGGGCACATTTTAGCCCCCCCTAGCTCTGCCGACCCCCCCCCCCCCCCCCGCCACCGTCAGGTACCTTTGCTGGCGGCTGGCAGGGGTCCCCAACCCCCACCAGCCAAAGTCCGCTTCTCCGGCGCAGCCGCATTGCTGATCTGCAAGGGCAGGCTTCTGTTTCTGTGAGTCTGACGTCCTGCACGTACGTGCAGGATGTCTGACTCACAGAAACAGAATCCTGCCCTTGCAGATCAGCAATGCGGCCGCGCTGGAGAAGAGGACTTCGGCTGGTGGGGGTTGGGGACCCCCACCAGCAAAGGTACCCGACGGCGGTGATGGCGGCGACAGCAGCGGGGGAGGGTTGGCAGTGGGTGGGGGGGTCGAAGGGGTTGGCAGCAGGAGGGGCCAGGGCCAAATCTATGGGGGCCCATGCCCCCGTGGCCCCACGTAGCTACGCCCCTGAGTCCAACACGTACTGGCTGTGCAAAATCAGTGGGCACTAAACAGAAAAATTAGTTTTAAGCTGTTTCTTAAAATTAATAAGAGAGAGTTCTGCTCTATTGGTTGCCGGTAAATTATTCGAAAGGGAGGGAACCAAAAAATAGAACAATGAGTTTCGGGTTGACTCGTAACGAGCTTCTTTAAGGGAAGGTAACATCAAGCGATTAGCATCAAGTGATCAAAGTGGACGGGACGGAGTATATGAAATGGTTAAAGAAGAAACGTATGCAGGGGCTAGCAGAACGCAAAGTCTTAAAGGTAAGTAAGAGAACCAATGGAGTTCAAGGAATAACGGCGTAACAGAGTCAAAACGTTTTGTTTTTGAACAATAGATGGATTGCAGAATTTTGGAGAGTCTGGAGTCTACGTAATTGGAAATGTGGAAGGCCCACATATATGTATGGTATTTACAATAGTCCAACGAAGCAAAGGAAACAGTGGATACAAAAAAATCCTCTCTCAAGTGGTGTCTTCTTAAACAAGTTCTTTATTGCAAAACAATTAAAACAACGACCCGACACGAATCGTGTTTCGGCCGTATAGGCCTGCGTCAGGGGTCTATTCACTTCCAATCAAGAAAGAGAATATGTAGATAAAAATAACTGATCAACTTTCTGCAAATTGAAATACTCTTCTTGCAGTGTGTATGGGGTTTGGGGCGGTATTCACTATTCAATAGTCCAGCAGAGAAATGACAAAAGCATGTAATAGTGGGTGTAAAGAATTAAAGTCCAAATAAGTTTGAATCGACCTTAAACGACGCAACCAGAAAAACCCAGATTTTACAGCATTTTGAAATTTGTGTGTTAAATGAAAGTTGAGAGTCAATGTATATTCCCAATAACGGAATGACTGAACAGAGGTGATTTGATGTCCGAAGAAATGCAAAGGTATACATTCAATCTATCATAATGAGCGAGGTCAGATTAGAGCAGTTGCTAATAATTGTAGAAACATAGAAACATGACGGCAGATAAGGCAAAATGGCCCATCTTTTCTGCTCTTCCTCAGTAACCACTAACTCCTGCTTTTCTTGCAGGGGCGTAGCTACGGGTAGGTCTGGGCCCACCCAGGTTTGCCTCAGGCCCACCCAGAACGAAGCACAGTCCCTCCGGCAGTTCCAACACCTCCGTGTCTTCCTCACCCCCGCCATTGCTTGCACTTTGCTAACAGCGCTGCCTGGCAGCAACTCACAGGCGCGGCATCCTGCTCCGGGGCCTTCCCTCTGCCACGCTGATGCAACTTCCTGTTTATGCAGGGCGGGACGCAGCAGAGGGAAAGTCCCGGAGCAGGACGCCGCATCTGTGAGTTGCTGTCAGGCTGCACCGATAGCGTTAAATGCTAGCGCTGCGACGGAAATGGGAGAGGGTGAATGAGAGTGGGGCGCTGGCCCTGCAAGGGGAGGGGAGATATCAGGAGCCGTTTTTGAGCTGTCTCTACTAAATGGATTTTACTACTACTACTACTACTACTTAACATTTCTAAAGCACTACTAGGGTTACGCAGCGCTCTACAGTATAACAAAGAAGGACAGTCCCTGCTCAAAGGAACTTACAATCTAAAGGACGAAATGTCAAGTTGGGGCAGTCAAGATTTCCTGAATAGAGGTATAATGGTTATGTGCCGAAGGCGACATTGAAGAGGTGGGCTTTGAGTAAGGATTTGAAGAGGGGGCTTGGCGTATGGGCTCAGGGAGTTTATTCCACGCATAGGGTGAGGCGAGGCAGAAAGGGCGGAGTCTGGAGTTGGCGGTGGTGGAGAAGGGTACTGAAAGGAGGGATTTGTCAAGAGAGCGGAGGTTACGGGTGGGGACATAAGGGGAGATGAGAATAGAGAGATAAGGAGGGGCTGCAGATCGAGTGCATTTGTAGGTGAGTAGGAGAAGCTTGAACTGTATGCAGTATCTGATCGGAAGCCAGTGAAGTGACTTGAGGAGAGGGGTGATATGAGTATATCGGTTAAGGCGGAAGATAAGATGTGCGGCAGAGTTCTGGATGGACTGAAGGGGGGATAGATGGCTAAGTGGGAGGCCGGTGAGGAGTAGGTTGCAGTAGTCAAGGCGAGAGGTAATGAGAGAGTGGATGAGAGTTCGGGTGGTGTGCTCGGAGAGGAAGGGCGAATTTTGCTAATGTTATAGAGGAAGAAGCGACAGGTCTTGGCTATCTGCTGGATATGCGCAGAGAAGGAGAGGGAGGAGTCGAAGATGTCACCGAGGTTGCGGGCAGATGAGACGGTGACGATGAGGGTGTTATCAACTGAGATAGAGAGTGAAGGGAGAGGAGAAGTGGGTTTGGGTGGGAAAACAATAAGTTCAGTCTTAGCCATGTTCAGTTTCAGGTGGCGGTTGGACATCCAGGCAGCAATGTCAGATAGGCAGGCTGATACTTTGGCCTGGGCTTCCGCAGTGATGTCCGGTGTGGAGAGGTTTTAATTCAGTTTTATGGCGTAATTGTCACAAAGTGGTCTTGAGGGAGTATTATTCTGTTATCTCGCAGATATCTTGTGTCTTTTTCGGCCTGCTGCAGCTGATGAATTTCCAGGGAGGCAGAAATGCCCTGCAGGCAGTGGCGTACCAAGGGTGGGGCGGTGGGGGCGGTCCGCCACAGGTGTCAGCAGGTGGGGGGGGGTGCTCCGCCGGCGCCCCAGTCCCCACCTGCCTACCAGCTCCGTGGACAGATGACCCTCTTCTTCTGCCACCCGGCACCTGACCCAGCCTTTAAAAAATATCCGTGAAGCGGCAATGCAGCGCCTTGCGTCTGTTTGCTCTGCATGTGAAGGAAGCAAATCGCCTCGGCGGCCGGCCTTCCATCACTGTGTCCCGCCCTCGCGGAAATAGGAAGTTACATCAGAGGGCGGGACACAGTGAGGAAAGGCCGACCGCCGAGGCGATTTGCTTCCTTCACACGCAGAGCAGACAGACGCGAGGCGCTGCACCGCCCCTTCACTGATTTTTTTAAAAGGCTGGGTCAGGTGCCGGGTGGCAGAAGAAGAGGGTCGTCTGTCCACGGAGCTGGTAGGCAGGTGGGGAATGGGTCGGGGAGGGGGGCTCAAATGGGAGAAGGGGACTGGGTCGGTATGCCTAGTACTGGATTTTGGAGGAGGGTGTTAAAGAATGACTGGCCTCGGGTGTCAACTACCCCACTGCTTGCAGGGTGGTTTTCTTGCTGGAAATAAATAGCAAGGAACATTTTCCATAGAAAAAAGCAATAGAAATTCAAGCTTATTCTAGGAAGCTTGCAAATTTTCACTGCTTGGAGTTGAAATATTATGTAAGACAAGAGATGGGGGTGGGGATAATTTTATATAAGCTGGGTGTCTGAAAAATAGGCCACCTCAATGTGCACCTGTATTTTCTAGCTGTACAGAAGGAGTTACATATTTTACAAAACAGATGTATCTCCAGCTCCCCAAAGTATGCATGAGCTTGTGAAAAGGGTGCTGGTTTGTGTGAATGCAAATATTTGCTGCCAAGGACATGTACAATGGTTGCCAAGAGAGGAGAACACCTCAGGAAGTCCAATTTTGCACCAGGGAAGATTGCCTTTGTGCTGAAAGAGGTTATTCAACGTCTTAAGAACATAAGGATAAACATACTGGGTTAGATCAATGGTCCACCTAGCCCAGTATTTCGTTTCCAACAGTGGC
Source organism: Microcaecilia unicolor (assembly GCF_901765095.1). Classification (NCBI taxonomy): domain Eukaryota; kingdom Metazoa; phylum Chordata; class Amphibia; order Gymnophiona; family Siphonopidae; genus Microcaecilia; species Microcaecilia unicolor. The sequence goes on along the minus strand of NC_044031.1, from coordinate 756,791,422 downwards.
TAATCCAGTTCATAAGTACCTGGCAGAAGCCCAGTTAGTAGCAAAATTCCAAGCTACCAATCCCAGGGCAAGCAGTGGCTTCCCCCATGTCCGTCTCAATAACAGACTATGGACTTTTCCTCCAGGAACTTGTCCAAACATTTTTAAAACCCAGATCCACTAACTGCCATTACCACCACATTCTCCAGAATCAAGTTCCAGAGCTTTATTATTTGTTGAACGAAAAAATATTTCCTCCTATTTGTTTTATCAACCAAAAAAAGAGTGAAAAACCAATTCACGTGAAAAAAACAAACAAAAAAAAAACAGAATAATGGAGGAAAAAGACCTCATTTGACTGTAGTATCAATAAAATGACCCTGTTTGTGTTCAATTCTGGTCGCCGCATCTCAAAAAAGATATAGTGGAATTAGAAAAGGTGCAGAGAAGGGCAACGAAAATGATAAAGGGGATGGGACGACGTCCCTATGAGGAAAGGCTAAAGTGGCTAGGGCTCTTCAGCTTGGAGAAAAGGCGGCTGAGGGGAGATATGATAGAGGTCTATAAAATAATGAGTGAAGTTGAACCGATACATGTGAAGCGTCTGTTCACGCTTTCTAAAAATACTAGGACTAGGGGGCATGCGATGAAGCTACAATGTAGTAATTTTAAAATGAATCAGAGAAAATGTTTCTTCACTCAACGTGTAATTAAACTCTGGAATTCGTTGCCAGAGAATGTGGTAAAGGCAGTTAGCTTAGCAGAGTTTAAAAAAGGTTTGGACGGCTTCCTAAAGGAAAAGTCCATAGACCGTTATTAAATGGACTTGGGGAAAATCCACTATTTCTGGGATAAGCAGTATAAAATGTTTTGTACATTTTTGGGATCTTGCCAGGGTATTTGTGACCTGGATTGGCCACTGTTGGAAACAGGATGCTGGGCTCGATGGACCTTTGGTCTTTCCCAGTATGGCATGTACTTATGTACTTTGTCAGGGTATCATAATATTCAAACTGCAGTTCACAATTTCTGTCATTGGTCTAAAACCCCTCCAACAAAGCACAAAAACTGTTTATTGTTAACTTTTCCAGAAGAAATTTTTGTTAAATTTTGTTGAATTTAATCTGACTTGATTAACTTTGTTCAAACAGGCTCTCACAAAAAACAGCTTTCACTTGAAGCACAGAAAATGTGCTGCTAAACAGCTGAACTTAGTTTAAGGCAATCGGATGATCCCAGATAATCCCAACAGGGACCTGTTTCACCACTCGGCTTCCTCAGGGGATTAGATTTACTGCCAGTGTAGCAACTCCATGCCGTCAAGGATTCCGATCCCAGGTTTAAAAAAAAACAAGTTTTGTATTTAATGTAGACAGGTTTCTGGGTGGAGGTGGGCTCTGCAATGCGCAGGACATTTAAAAAAAACCAAAAGGTTTTATATTTAATGCTGGTGTGCTTTAAGGTGGGGTGGGGGGTGAGTAGGAAGGGCAGGGGAGATGCCAGACTATGGGGGGGATGGGTAGGGTTTAAGACAGGGCTGATGCTAAGCTACAGGCATAGCTGCCGAGAGGGGGGGCAGGGGGGACAAAATTCCCCGGCCCGGGCCTGCAAGGGGGGCCCGGCGCCGCAGTCCCACCCGCCTTCCGTCGTTGACCGTCTGCCACCGGGCCAGGCCCCCTGCATTGAAATCACAGCACCTCTCACCTCCGTGTGAAAGCGCTGCAGGCAGCAGGGCAGCAGATCGCCTCCCTTCAGGCCTCCTTCCCTCCCTGTGTCCCGCCCTCGTCTGATGTAACTTCCACGAGGGCGGGACACAAGGAGGGAGAGAGGTGATCTGCTGCCCTGCTGCTGAGGTGAGAGGCGCTGTGATTTCAATGCAGGGGGCCCGGCCCGGTGGCGGATGGAGGGGGGCGGCTGAAGGGGGGGAGCGGCGGTGACCTCGGGGGGGGGATGGAGGGGGGAAGGGCCAGCGACCCTGGGGGCAGCGGGGGCGGGGCCCTGGGGGCAGTCTTGCCCCAGCCCAGTCTCTCGGCGGCTCTGGCTACAGGGAGGGGTGGGGGTAGGGTTGGGCTAATGCCTAGCTACAGGATGGATGGTGGGGATCTTGTCATATGTTGAGGTGTTTGCTATTATAATAGACATGTCTAGTCAAGTTTAAGATACAGGATAATGTGACTATATGTGGTTTATGTTGATGCAGGGCAGCTGTTGGGCAGATTACTTAGAAATTCATGATCAAGTGCATTCTAAGGCGTTATTTTGTAGTATCCCAAGAAAAACTACTCATACTTATATTCCCGGTGCCCACCCATATTAGCTCTGGGCCCACCCAAAATGTCAGGTCTGGCTATGCCACTGCTTAAGGGATCGCACATGACTGTCCCATGCTTCCTTAAATTCTGACACAGTCTTTGTCTCCACAACCTCCACCTGGAGGTCATGCCATGCATCCACCACCCTGTCCCTGAAGGAGTATTTTCTTACATAAGTATTGCCATACTGGGACAGACCAAAGGTCCATCGAGCCCAGCATCCTGTTTCCAACAGTGGCCAATCCAGGTCACAAGTACCCAATAGTAGCAACATTACACGTAGAACCCCAAAGATGAGCAAGATTCTAGAATTCTAAAGACTAACAAGATTCCATGCAGAATTTCAAAGTGTAGCAACATTCCATGTGGAACCCCAAAGAGTAGCATGATTCCATTCAGAATCCCTAGCACATAAGTACATAAATACTGCCATACTGGGACAGACCAAAGGTCCATCAAGCCCAGCATCCTGTTTCCAACAGTGGCCTATCCAGCTCACAAATATCCTAAAAGATAAATTTTATGTTGTTTATCCCAGAAATAAGCAGTGGATTTTCCTCCTATGTATATTTCCTCTCAACTCCTTCCTATGTCCTCTCATTCAAGAGTTTTCCTTCGTTTGAAAAAGACTCACCTCTTGTACATTGATGCCACTGAGGTATTTAAACATCTCTATCCCCTCTCCTCCTTCTGTCTTACAGAGTATACATGTTGAGGTTCATAAGCCTGTCCCCATATAATTTATGACGGAGACCACTTACTAATTTTGAAGCCGCCCTCTGGACCAACTCCATCCTGTTTATATCTTTACGTAGGTGCAGTCTCCAGAATTGGAGCCTCACCAGAGACTTATACAAGGGCATTATCACCTCTTTTTTTTTCTTGCTGATCATCCCTCCCCTTATGCACCCAAGCATCCTTCTGGCTTTGACCATTGCCTTTCTCCCTGCCTGGCCACCTTAAGGTCATCAGACACAATCACCCCCAAGTCCTGTTCTTCTTCCCTACACAGAAGCACTTTACCCCCTATATTGCACCTTTCCCTTGGATTCTTGTGACCCAAGTGCATGACCCTGCATTTCTTAGCATTAAATCTTGGTTGCCAATTATCGGACCATTCTTCGAGCTTCGCCTCATGCCATCCACACCCTCCAGGGTGTCTACGAGGAGTGGCCTAGTGGTTAGGGTGGTGGACTTTGGTCCTGAGGAACTGAGTTGGATTCCCACTTCAGGCACAGGCAGCTCCTTGTGACTCTGGGCAAGTCACTTAACCCTCCATTGCCCCATGTAAGCCGCGTTGAGCCTGCCATGAGTGGGAAAGCGCAGGGTACAAATGTAACTAAAATACCTATTACATGGTATCATCTGCAAAAAGACAAACCTTATCAGCCAGCCCTTCCACAATATCACTCACAAAGGTGTTAGAGCCAGCCCGAAGACTGATCCCTGCAGCACACCACTGATAACATCCCTTTCCTCAGAGCAAGATCAGTTTACCACTACCCTGTGTCTCCTCCTGTTTAACCAGTCTTTATCCCTTATCAAGGGCACTTAGTTTATCAGCCGCCTGTGCGGAATTGTGTCAAACGCTTTGCTGAAATCCAAGTACACCACATCTAGCACCCCTCTCACATCCAACTGTTTGGTCGCCCAGTCAAAGAAATCAATCAGATTTGTCTGGCATGACCTGCCTATAGTGAAACCATGCTGCCTCGGGTCCTGTAGTCCATTCAGTTCGAGAAACCTCACGATCCTCCGCTTTAGAAGCGTTTCCATTGGTTTACTCACCACAGAGGTCAGACTGACAGGTCTATAATCCCAACCTCCTCTTTACTTCTGCTCTTGTGCAGAGGGACCGCATCTGCCCTTCTCCAGTCCTCCGGGACCGCTCCAGGACTTTAAAGAAGCATAGCCTGTCCCGGGTAGAGATAGGATTTTGAAAATTAGGGATATAACAACCTGGGACACTAGTAATGTAGTCTACAGTATAATATGCCCCTGTGAGTTGATTTATTTTATATCTATTTTATTGACGATAATAACTATACAGCCAATACGAAGGCACATATACAATGTCATCATAAAACAATAACAATCTTTTAACAGTTCCATAACGTCAATACCTTTTTAATTTCCCACCCCTCCCCGATTATTTATCAATTCCTTTCCTCTTTGTCCATTGAAAATATCATCCATGTAAAGTTAGCATGTATACATCAGCGCTTCAATGTGAGGCTAACCTCACCAATACAAATTTAACCACCTAACACAGATCGTTCCAACTTGGAGCACTCTTCCCCCCTCCCCCCTTCCTCCCTCCTATATCCATATGATCCTCCCTCACAGAATGATCTTATACCCCTTCACCCCCTCCCCATATCCCCAGGCTACAGCGTGAGAGTATTCATCAATAAACTATGAGCTCTGCTTGACAGGGCCTGCACATATGGTTCCCAAACCTCCCAGAATCGCCGTTTACTTCTAGGGCTACGACTAGCTCTATATGCCTCCATCATCACCAGTCCCTGTGAGTTGATTTATATAGGGAGGAGCGCCCGACCCATCAAGGTGCATCTTACTGAGCATAAATCTAGAATTACCACTCAGACTGTTCAAGCACCGTTGGTAGAGCATTGGTTACAGTACCATCACACTGTTGAAGATATAAGATGGAGAAAAATAGAACATGTTGGACCAGGTGAGGAGGGGGGTCTGTTGGAAGTTCTTGAATTCTAGGGAACAATTGTACATTTTTACTTTACAGACGGTGGCGTCAGCCGGCTTAAATGCCGAGTTACAATGGGCGTCGCTGATTTGAGGAAGAATAGCCCTTGGTTAAGTCTTCATGTCCAATAGGAGTCAAGGGGAGGGTTAATGACGTCATTGATAGTATATTTAAATGGGGTATAAGGAACGCCGGCGCCATCTTTGCAAGGGGTTTGGTCCCGATTAATAATAGCAGAGCTGGCGCTGAGGGAGACTTGAGGTAAGAAACTTGATAGAATTGGCTCAAAGTCACCCTTGCTTGAGAAGCTGGTAATGTTGGATTGTCAGGCAATGTGAGGAGAAAAATTGATGTTTTCTTTCTATTATAGGGGAATGTCCTTGATACAGATCGCACTTCAGCGAAACATGCATGTCGGACAACAGAGCCCCTGGGTCTAATATAGTAACATAGTAGTAACATAGTAGATGACGGCAGAAAAAGACCTGCACGGTCCATCCAGTCTGCCCAACAAGATAACTCATATTTGCTACTTTTTGTGTATACCCTACTTTGATTTGTACCTGTGCTCTTCAGGGCACAGACCGTCTAACTCTGCCCAGCACTATCCCCGCCTCCCAACCACCAGCCCCGCCTCCCAACCACCGGCTCTGGCACAGACCATATAAGTCTGCCCAGCACTATCCCCGCCTCCCAACCACCAGTCCCGCTTCCCACCACCGGCTTTGGCACAGACCATATAAGTCTGCCCAGCACTATCCCCACCTCCCAACCACCAGCCCAGCCTCCCGATCTTGACTAAGCTCCTGAGGATCCATTCCTTTGGCACAGGATTCCTTTATGCTTATCCCACGCATGTTTGAATTCCGTTACCGTTTTCATTTCCACCACCTCCCGCAGGAGGGCATTCCAAGCATCCACTACTCTCTCCGTGAAAAAATACTTCCTGACATTTTTCTTGTCTGCCCCCCTTCAATCTCATTTCATGTCCTCTCGTTCTACCATCTTCCCATCTCTGGAAAAGGTTCATTTGCGGATTAATACCTTTCAAATATTTGAACGTCTGTATCCTATCACCCCTGTTTCTCCTTTCCTCCAGGGTATACATGTTCAGGTCAACATGTCTCTCCTCATACGTCTTGTAACGCAAATCCCATACCATTCTCGTAGCTTTTCTTTGCACCGCTTCAATTCTTTTTACATCCTTAACAAGATACGGCCTCCAGAACTGAACACAATATGAAAAGATAAGTAAAAATAAGTAGTAAAAATATATAAAAAATGTTTTTAAAAAGAATTTAATAATCGAGTGATCCAAAGAAGAAATTGGTTTTAATTACATTGCTACGTGTACATCTTGAGCAATGAGCACCGCTGAGGTCACCAAAATTATGTAAAAGTGAAAGTGAAAGTATCATACTGAAGATTCTGTGGTTTTGAAATAAGTTACCTATTGAATATCTACTGGATTCCATAGAAAATATTGCGGTTGGTGTACTTCTCGGTTTTGAAACCAAGCATGCCCTGAGAGAAAAAGCAGCCGTTTGGGAAGGCAATCAGCAGAGTGAAGAGTCAGCACTGGAGGAAGACATCTTCTGCTGGAAGAGCCTCGGGATTAGGGTTACCATTCGTCCGGATTTCCCCGGACATGTCCTCTTTTTGAGGGCATGTCCGGGGCGTCCGGCGGATTTTGCCTGCACCCACGTTTGTCCGGATTTCTGGACAAACGTGGGCGCGGGTGCGGGCAGGCGCGTGCGTGTGGGCGTGCGATCGGCGCCGTGGGTCTGGTCTCCCATCCCCTCCCCTTCCTTACCATGTTCCCTGGTGGTCTAGTGACGTCTTCGGGGCAGGAAAGAGCCCGCTTTTTCCTGCCCAGAGCGCTGCCTCCCCTGTCTATCATCCTCCTCGGTCTGGCTGGGAATTCAAAATGGCCGCCGAGAGTTGAACTCTCGCGAGGCCGCTTCAACTCTCGGTGGCCATTTTGAATCCCCAGCCAGACCGAGGAGGATGCAGCAGGCAAAGGCAGGCAGCGCTCCGGGCAGGAAAGAGGGGGCTCTTTCCTGCCCCGAAGAGAAGACGCTACTAGACCATCAGGGCTAGATAGTAAGTGAGGGGGGGGTATGTGAGAGGGGGGGAGGGGACTATGTGACGGGGGAGGCGGGGAATAGGGGCGGAACGAGGACCTGAAGGGGGCGTGGTGGGGGCGTGGCATGAGGCGTGACGGGGGCGGGGTAGGGGGCGTGGCATGTGTCCTCTTTTTCAGAGGACACAAAATGGTAACCCTACTCGGGATCCCCGCCAGCCAATGCATTTAAATTGCAGGAGTGGCAGCGATCCGGGAGGGGGGGGGCAGCAGCGGTGACGATTGTGGTGGGGGACGGCAGCAGACGATGATTGTGGGGGGAGGCGGCAGTGGCAACATTCAAGGGGGGGGGGCAACGGCGCTGCCCCGGTTCAGTCTCTCGGCAGCCCTGATCAGCTTCTACATATTCCTGCCCCTCAGCTTTGAGCCTCACAACGCCATTGTGGAACTCCCTCCTGACATTTTTTTAGGTATGAAAGTGACAGGGGGAAGCGCGACTTCTTGGGGTTTCAGTTTAATTTTTGTCTACGTATTTCTGTTTTTAGTTTGTGGTATTTATTCTGTACTTGGTGAGGGATATTTGTGTTCCGCATGTTAAATCGGAAATAAACCTTCTAGGAGTGTCTCTTGACTCTGGGTTAACTATCAGGCTTATTTTCGAAAGAGAAGGACGCCCATCTTTCGACACAAATCGGAAGATGGGCATCCTTCTCACACGGTCGCCCAAATCAGCATAATCGAAAGCCGAGTTTGGGCGTCCCCAACTGCTTTCCGTCGCAGGAACGGCCAAAGTTCAAGGGGGCGTGTCAGAGGCGTAGCAAAGGCGGGACTTGGGCGTGACTAACACATGGGCGTCCTCGACCCATAATGGAAAAAAAAAGGGCGTCCCGGACGAGCATTTGGACAACTTTACCTGGTCCAGTTTTTCTTACGACCAAGGCACAAAAAGGTGCCCAAACTGAGCAGATGACCCCTGAGGGAATCGGGGATCACCTCCCCTTACTCCCCCAGTGATCACTAACCCCCTCCCACCCTCAAAAAACAACTTTAAAAATATTTTCTGCCAGCCTCTATGCCATCCTCAAATGTCATACTCAGGTCCATCGCAGCAGTATGCAGGTCCTTGGAGCAGTTTTAGTGGGTGCAGTGCACTTCAGGCAGGAGGACCCAGCCCCAGCCCCCCCCCCCCATACCTGTTACTTGTGGTGGTAAATGTGAGCCCTCCAAAATCCACCACAAACCCACTGTACCCACATCTAGGTGCCCCCCTTCACCCATAAGGGCTATAGTAACATAGTAAATGACGACAGAAAAAGACCTGCATGGTCCATCCAGTCTGCCCAACAAGACAAACTCATATGTGCTACTTTTTGGGTATACCCTACTTTGATTTGTACCTGTCCTCTTCAGGGCACAGACCGTATAAGTCTGCCCAGCACTATCCCCGCCTCCCACCACCGGCTCTGGCACAGACCGTATAAGTCTGCACAGCACTATCCCCGCCTCCGGCCACCGGCTCTGCCACCCAATCTCGGCCAAGCTCCTTAGGATCCATTCCTTCTGAACAGGATTCCTTTATGTTTATCCCACGTGTGTTTGAATTCTGTTACCATTTTCATTTCCACCACCTCCCGTGGGAGGGCATTCCAAGCATCCACTACTCTCTCCGTGAAAAAATACTTCCTCACATTTTTCTTGAGTCTGCCTCCCTTCAATCTCATTTCATGTCCTCTCGTTCTACCACCTTCGCACCTCCGGAAAAGGTTCGTTTGCGGATTAATACTTTTCAAATATTTGAACGTCTGTATCATATCACCCCTGTTTCTCCTTTCTTCCAGAGTATACATGTTCAGGTCATCAAGTCTCTCATACGTCTTGTAACGCAAATCCCATACCATTCTCGTAGCTTTTCTTTGCACCACTTCAATTCTTTTTACATTCTTCGCAAGGTATGGCCTCCAAAACTGAACACAATACTCTAGGTGGGGCCTCACCAACGACTTATACAGGGGCATCAACACCTCCTTTCTTCTGCTGGTCACACCTCTCTCTATACAGCCTAACAACCTTCTAGCTATGGCCACCGCCTTGTCACACTGTTTCGTCACCTTCAGATCCTCAGATACTATCACCCCAAGATCCCTCTCCCCGTCCGTACCTATCAGATTCTCCCCGCCTAACACACGCAGGATGCTAAAATGTCCCAGGTAATCACCGAGATGTTCAGCAACAATTCCTTCCATCACTTTTGTCAACAGTGCAATTCATGCCACTGGGGTATAATTATTAACCTCAGTTGTACAGTTGTGTACAGTTGTGGGTAGTGGGTTTTGGGTTTTTTATGGGGGCTCAGCACACAAGGTAGGGGAGCTATGTACTTGGGAGCTTTTTCTGAAGTCCACTGCAGTGCCCCCTAGGGTGCCCGGTTGGTGTCCTGGCATGTCAGGGGGACCAGTGCACTACAAATGCTGGCTCCTCCCACGACCAAAGGGCTTGCAAGTGGTCGTTTCTGAGATGGGCATCCTTAGTTTCCATTATCGCCAAAAATCAGAAACGACCAAGTCTATGGAGACCATCTCTAGGAACAACCTAAATGTCAAGATTTGGGCGTCTCCGACCATATTATCAAAACGAAAGATGGACGCCCCTTCGCCGGGACGTCCTGCAAGGACGTCCTCAGGAAACTTGGGCGCTCCTTTCGATTATGCCCCTCCATTAAGTCTCACAATAATAGTTGTTTTTTTAACTGAAGAGGTTGTGAAGGCTGAAATGAATCATTGTCAAGTGATAATTCAGTCACTAATTCTTACTACATTTAAAGGGGAAGTGGTGGTGGACAGAATTTGGACACATTTTGAGACGCCTACTGAACAAAAGGCTTATTGTTATTTGAAGAAGTAACTCTTTATCTCACGAGTTTACTGGATTCTTGCCCAGTACACTTGATGAGAGCAGTTTCTGACAATTGTATTAGTCACATAACACAATCCTTAACGAATATACTTGCAAATGGGGACATTGGTCATATCATGTTTACATCAGTTCTTAAGAATGCAGCATTAAAATCAACTGAGGTTAATAATTATACCCGAGTGGCATGAATTGCACTGTTGACAAAAGTGATGGAAGGAATTGTTGCTGAACATCTCGGTGATTACCTGGGACATTTTAGCATCCTGCGTGGGTCCCAGTCTGGATTCAGAAAAGGTTATAGTATTGAAACAGCTTTAGGTACGCTATTAACGAAGGTTAGAAGTGAAGTTAGCCTTGTTAAATGAGTATTATTAAATGAGTATTATCAATTAGATTATTAAATCTATATTGAAAGCCCACCTCTTTAACATTGCTTTTGACTCATAACCACTTGTATCCACTCGCCCTCACCTACCCTCCTCTCCTCTTTCCTCTACACATTAATTGATTTGTTTGCTTTATTTTTTGTCTACTAGATTGTAAGCTCTTTGAGCAGGGACTGTCTTTCTTCTATGTTTGTGCAGCGCTGCGTACGCCTTGTAGCGCTATAGAAATGCTAAATAGTAGTAGTAGTAGTAGTAGTAGTAAGTTGATATGTCAAGTGCATTCAATCGACCATGATATCTTAATAAATTTACTATGTCACTATGGAATAGGAGGTTCAGTTATGAGCTGGTTGAAAAACATATTCCACTCCCTGGTTCTTGACTGTGGAGTACTCCAAGATTCTCCAATATCACCAATCCTGTTTAAGGTTTTACTAGCCCCATTGGGTGATATGTTGACTAAACTGGGCTTCTTCCCCATTGTATAAAACGAATCGGAGAAAATTTTTCTTCACCCAACGTGTAATTAGACTCTGGAATTCATTGCCGGAGAACGTGGTACGGGCGGTTAGCTTGACGGAGTTTAAAAAGGGGTTAGATAGATTCCTAAAGGACAAGTCCATAGACCGCTATTAAATGGACTGGAAAAATTTCTCATTTTTAGGTATAACTTGTCTGGAATGTTTTTACGTTTGGGGAGCGTGCCAGGTGCCCTTGACCTGGATTGGCCACTGTCGGTGACAGGATGCTGGGCTAGATGGACCTTTGGTCTTTCCCAGTATGGCACTACTTATGTACTTATGTACTTATATGACATTACAATATATATAGCATTTACTAGGGACATGGTAGGAATTCTGCCAGATATTAAGGGAGGCTTGGATACATTGGAATATTGGGCCACATTGTTTACACATTGTTTACACTGAAACTCAATAGGGACAAGACTAAGGTTTTCGTGTTGAGTAATAACATATTTGCTGGAAAAGAAACTCAAAATACTCAAAACCCACCTACCCACTCCCCCCGTTTTCTATTTCTGTTGATGGCTCTCTCATTCTCCTTGTCTCCTCAGCTCGAAACCTTGGGGTCATCTTTGACTCTTCTCTCTCCTTCTCTGCTCATATCCAGCAGTTCGCCAAGACCTGTCATTTCTTTCTTTACAACATCAGTAAAATCCGCCCCTTTCTTTCCGAGAACTCTACCAAAACCCTCATCCACACCCTTGTCACCTCTCGTTTAGACTACTGCAATCTGCTTCTTGCTGGCCTTCCACTTAGTCACCTCTCCCCTCTCCAGTTGGTTCAAAACTCTGTTGCCCGTCTCATCTTCTGCCAGGGTCGCTTTACTCAGACTACCCCTCTCCTCAAGTCGCTTCACTGGCTCCCTATCCGTTTTCGCATCCTGTTCAAACTTCTTCTACTAACCTATAAATGTACTCACTCTGCTGCTCCCCAGTATCTCTCCACACTCGCCCTTCCCTACACCCCTTCCCGTGCACTCCGCTCCATGGATAAATCCTTCTTATCTGTTCCCTTCTCCACTACTGCCAACTCCAGACTTCGCGCCTTCTGTCTCGCTGCACCCTACGCCTGGAATAAACTTCCTGAGCCCCTACGTCTTGCTCCATCCTTGGCCACCTTTAAATCTAGACTGAAAGCCCACCTCTTTAACATTGCTTTTGACTCGTAACCACTTGTAACCACTCGCCTCCACCTACACTCCTCTCTTCCTTCCTGTACACATTTGCTTACTTTATTTTTTGTCTATTAGATTGTAAGCTCTTTGAGCAGGGACTGTCTTTCTTCTATGTTTGTGCAGCGCTGCATACGCCTTGTAGCGCTATAGAAATGCTAAATAGTAGTATTATAGATACTTAGGAGAATATGTTTTAACTTTACACCTGAAGTCTTTCATATAATTGTGCAGGTCTTGATTTTAACACATTTGGACTATTGTAATATGGTATATGCCAGATGCCATAACTATTTATTAAGACATTACAGAACACACCAGGACACCTCATTTGTCAGGTGTCGAGGTTTGACAGTACTTCGCCCTTACTAGTTAAAATTACATTGGCTGCCTATGGAGGCAAGGGTGATATTTAACATTTGTTCAACCGTATTTTTGATTTTGCACGGACAATCTCCAGGATATACTCCCTCTCTCATCAGCCTTTCCCATTTCCCTGTCACAAACCTGGAGTGTCAAGTGTGGAGCCAGAAGCACGCGCCCACGACGCTGTTGATTCCTTTCCTCCAAGCTCGTCTGCGTCTGGGTGTGTCTACATTCTGAGCGCATCTACAGGCTGCGTGGCTACAATCTGTGCGCATCTACAGTGACGTCAGATGCCGTCAGCTTTAAACCAGGAACCTCGCACTACTGCTTTGCCTCGGCTACTACCTTGTTGGTTGCACTGGTGCGTCTCTCCTGTTGTTTACTGCCTGCCCTGACTTCCGCCTGGACCTGACCACTTCTGGAACGCCACTTGCCCTGATCTCTGCCTAGGTCTGACCTCACTTCCTCCTCCCTTCTGAGCCTTTCTCTCTTGCCCAACTCATTAAGTCCCGTTGGCCGCCCGAACCCAGGGGCTCAAGCGCTGGGGAACGGTGGTCGCTGCAAGTGTTGGGTTTGCTGACCGCTGGTTTTCGGACCAGCTCAAGGGCTGACTTACTTTTCCTTACAGCTGGGATACTCCCTCTCTCCCTTCCTTAACTGATCCTGTATCTATCTCTCCCTTTGTCACCTGCCTTTTCCCTCCACTGGTTTTCCTTTTCACTTTCTCCCTCACCAGTTTCCCTCCTCCATTTACTTAAAGTAAAAAGTGTCTGTTTACTGAGTCAGTGCCAATTACTTGGTATTAGAAACATTCACAGAAATAAAAGTATTGAAGCTATTACAGCAGATGGCAAACCAAGTGGGGAAAGCATGTGGAGCGTGGCTCACAGAAATCCTTACAGTATGTGAGTGTGTATTGTAATAACTGTAATCCCGGTAGCAAACCTTCAGGGGTGGTAGGCTCCCTTCAGCAGTCCACAAACAAAGTCCTTCCAGACAACACAGCTTTTAGTTCCAAACAGTTTATTCCCCTCCTCCACAAAATCTCAGTTCAAGGGGTTAAAGTCCCATTCAGTTTCCAAAACAAAGCAACAAGAAAAAACTTCCCTTTAAATCCAAGTTCTCCCCCAGTTCAACAGCTTGGGTTTCAGTTTTAAAAGTCTTTCCGCTTGGGTGGTTGCAGAATGGCAGTACACCGCCCACAACACAGCTAATTGACTCCTGTGACCACCCACCGCCTTCAGTCCCTGCAACTCTGCCCCAAAGTACAATTACAGTCCATGTCCACTGGTTCCTCCAAACCTGGTGTGCTGGTCTCTCCCGACTCTCCTTCCTCCGAGCACTCCATTATTAACTCTGCTTCTCTGCTAGGCTGTTGGTTGGAGACCTCCCCCCCTCCCAGGTGGAAGGAATCTTGTACTGATTTCTAACCCAAGGGAATTGAGCTTTGTCATCCCTGCTCCCCCTTCTGGCCCTCGTCTGCCATAGCAGCTGCTCTTTCCAGTCCTTTTCCCCCTCCCGTCCACGTGGGGGCCAAACCGGGTTTTGGGACCTACCACCCCGATCCCTTCTCTCAGGGCCTTGTGGGGAATGTAGTCTGGCCCCATACCTCCTCCTGAGCTGCTTAGACCCTCCAACCTCCTTACAGTATGTACCTGTATTATCTCTGTGTGTCTCTCTGTCCTGGAAGGGACATAGAGAGGACAGTTTGAATGGAGCAGTACTCAAACTTATTGTTGGTTGGGAAAAAAAAAGTAAATCAAGTGTGATAATAAATCATTAGATGTTACTGTCAACAGATTTCAAAGGATGCATTTAACAGTTTCACCACTAGGTGCCACTGTCCCAAGGCAACAGATATTATAGTGCTTCTCCATCAGTAGCTGGCAGTACATGTAGCAACCATTAGCAAATTGCACAATTCAGTCACTGCCACTAGGGGGATAATTCTATAAATGCGACCCTAACTTTTAGACAATCACTACTACTTAGCATTTCTGTATACAAAACACGTAAGAGGCAGCCCTTGCTCGAAAAAGCATACAATCTATTCAAGTCAGGCAAACAGGACAAATAAGGGATTAGGGTGTTATTTATTGTGGGGATGATACTGAACAAGTGTTTAGGGGGTTAAGAGTTAAAAGCAGCCTCAAAAAGATGGGCTTTTAGTCTAGATTTGAATAGGGCCAGACAGCGGCATATCTACATTATATGGCACCCGAGGTGAAGAATACACCCCCTAGGCAGTGCACACACATACAGACACACACAGCCCGGGCAGCACACGCCCTCATTCTCCAAGCAAGGGGGTGCGCAGAGCAGACGCACGGCTGTCGGCTGTACCGGTCCCCTGCCGCCTCTGATGTCAAACGTCCTGTGTTGGAGCAGGGGACCGTCAGAGCCAACAGCTGTGCGCCTGTTCATGCAAATTTGTAGTAATCTAAGCATGAGGTGATGAGAGTGTAGATAAGAGGCATAAACAACGAGAATAATTACCAATATATATGTGTATATGTGCACATACATCCGCTTGCACACATATCTTACTTAGCTTGTATCTTACAGGTGGGCGGAGCTCACACATGCATAATTTATAGTATACGATAAGTTGCCCGCGTATCTCTGGCATTTAGGTACAAGCAGTTATATCAGCTGTAGGGTTGGCCTAAATGCTCATTTCTAAATGCATATGTGTATATATACACTCATAATTTATAAGGGAAACTAGATGCCTAACTCAAGGGATCCTTTACAGAGTTGCCCTCTAGGTGTCATTGTACATAGCAAGGGAAGCTATATAAGTCATTTAATTAGGTTTCACAATAGGATTTACAACAACAAAATGAAATATTTATCTGAATCACCACTACTACTACTATTTAGCATTTCTATAGCGCTACAAGGTTTACGCAGCGCTGCACAAACATAGAAGAAAGACAGTCCCTGCTCAAAGAGCTATGTAATAAAAGTGAGCCAAGTATAGGACAATCAAGCCATTGTGACATCACTGATGAGGTTGGCTCTTATTGGTGGCCTGAGGCATTATGACATCACAATATTAGCTCTGGTTACAAGAGACTACTACTACTACTACTTATCACTTCTATAGCGCTACAAGGTTTACGCAGCGCTGCACAAACATAGAAGAAAGACAGTCCCTGCTCAAAGAGCTTACAATCTAATAGACAAAAAATAAAGTAATCAAATCAATTAATGTGTACAGGAAGGAGGAGAGGAGGGTAGGTGGAGGCAAGTGGTTACGAGTCAAAAGCAGTGTTAAAGAGGTGGGCTTTCAGTCTAGATTTAAAGGTGGCCAAGGATGGGGCAAGACTAAGAGCCAAGCTAGCCAAGATTAGAGATGTGGCAGCAGTGGTGGGCAAAGGGATGATGGCGAAAGCGTACAAAGTATGGCTCATGAAATTATTTCCGCCTGGTATCTAACTTCTCTTGCCTGCTTCCTGACCTGACCCACGCCTGGTATGACTTCTCCTGCCTGCTGCTTGACCCTTGCTTGGTATCTGAATTCTGCTGCCTGACTTGACCTACACCTTGTATCTGACTTCTGCCTGCCTCCTGACCTGACCTATGCCTGGTATCTGACTTCTCCTGCCTGCTTCCTGGCCTGCTTCCACACCTGGTATGATGTCTGCTGCCTGCTGCTTGACCCACACTTGGTATCTGACTTCTGCCTGCCTGCTTCCTAACCTGACCCACACCTGGTATGACTTCTCCTGCCTGCTGCTTGACCCACACTTGGTATCTGACTTCTGCCTGCCTGCTTCCTAACCTGACCCACACCTGGTATGACTTCTCCTGCCTGCTGCTTGACCCATGCTTGGCATCTGACTTCTGTGCGGAGTGCCGGCATCCGATGCTAGAAAGCATGCTTTCGACTTCCTTACACCAGGCGAGATTTTGGCTTCAGAGCTCTGTGGCTGGCAGGGTTTGGGCATCCCTGTCAGCCATTCAAGAAACTGCACTTGGGTGGGCCCGAGCCCAAAGTGGAGGGGCCCAAGCCCCTTATACCACTGGGTCAGCTGCTGGGCCCCCCTTTGAGGCCAGGCCAGGGAATCCTGCCCCTCCCCCCGGCCTCTCCATCTCGGTGGGCCTGATATCATGATATTGCTACAGACAGGCAGTTGTTTGACAAAACAGCAATGCAGATTCTCTTTCAAGCTTGTGCACTCACAGACTTTCAGACTGACTCAAAAAGAGCAGTGTAGTGTCCCCCTCCCCAGGCTTAGCACTCACAACAACTGTGGCAAATAGCCAGAAGTAATACTACTGCTGGGGGTGGGTAGGTGTGGAAACAGCAAGTTTGTGCATGACAAAAACATCACAGATTACCGCTTCTCCATCCTATGCATACAGGTGGACAAAAATCAGGTTCTTCCCAGGTTCTGTAACTTTTACTAGGTGGATCGTTGCTGTATGGCGGAAGACTCACCATTTGGCTGGCACCGGATACCAGTTCTAAAGGAGTCTTGCCACAGAAAACTGGCACACAGCGAGACCTGCGTCGGAGAAGTTTCTGAGCTGGTAAATAAGTCCTGGGGGGGAAAAAAAGCTGTTTACTGTCGTTTGGGAGCAAGGTGGTTGCTTTGGAATTAGACCAAGCAGCCAGCCAATTAGCCTGCTGGTTTCTGGACAGCTGTGATCTAATTCAAAACTGCAAACAAGTAACATAACCAGCTTCACAAAGGCTAATTGGACACAGTCTTATGCCAAATCAGTTACTGAGTAAAGCGCAGTTTCCAAATATGTCAACATTAGGACGTTGGTGTTAGGAAAATACTATAGCCAAATGCATTCTTGTGTGATGAGTCACAAAGGACAGACTGTGTAGCCACAGTACTGTAATTCTGTGGGACTCCTAAAAGTGATTAGAAAAAAAAGAGGTTTCTATCTTTAAATGTCCTCTCTTGACCCAACACTGTTAACACGGTATCTGATCTGATTTGGCTTTTGCTTTTGAAGCAGCAGTTTCCGTATTTTTGCCAGCGAGCACCTCTTAGTATCGAACTCAGTTTCCCTTCCCCTGGCCCACCAGCAGTGAGCTTACAAAGTAACATAGTAAATGACGGCAGATAAAGAGCTGTACGGTCCATCCAGTCTGCCCAACAAGATAAACTCATTTTACATGGTATGTGATACTTTATACCCGAGTTTGATTTGTCCTTTCAATTCTCAGGGCACAGACCGTAGAAGTCTGCCCAGCACTGTTCTTGAACTAAGTTCTGAAGCTAATGTCGAAGCCCCTTAAAATTTACACTCCAGCCCATCCATATCTATTTAGTCATGATCAGGGCATAGACCATAGAAGTCTGCCCAGCTCCCATTTTGTTTCCCAATTATCAGTGTCGCCACCCAATCTCCGCTAAGATTCCACGGAACCATTCCTTCTAAACAGGATTCCTTTGTGTTTATCCATGCATGTTTGAATCCCATTGCCATTTTCATTTCCACCACCTCCCGCGGGAGGGCATTCCACATATCCACCACCCTCTCCGTGAAAAAATACTTCCTGACATTAGTCCTGAGTCTGCCTGCCTTCAACCTCAATTCATGTCCTCTAGTTCTACCGCCTTCCCGTCTCCGAAAAAGGTTCATTTGCGGATTAAAACCTTTCAAATATTTGAATGTCTACAGCACAGACTGTAAAAGTCTGCCCAGCACTGTTCCCGTACTAAACGTTCTGAAGCTAACGTCGAAGTCCCTTAAAATTTACACTCCAGCCCATCCATATCTGTTCAGCCACGATCAGTGTGCAGACCGTAGAAGTCCACCCAGCATTGGTTTTACGCTCCAATTACCGGCGTCGCCACCCAATCTCCACTAAGATTCCATAGATCCATTCCTTCTACACAAGATTCCTTTGTCTTTATGCATAGTCATACATAGTAGATGACGGCAGAAAAAGACCTGCACGGTCCATCCAGTCTGCCCAAGAAGATAAATTCATATGTGCTACTTTTTTATTTGTACTGTCCTCTTCAGTGCACAGACCATATAAGTCTGGCCAGCCCTATCCCCGCCTCCCAACTACCAGTCCCGCCTCCCACCACCAGCTCTGGCACAGACCGTATAAGTCTGCCCAGCACTATCCCTGCCTCCCACATTTGAATTCCAATACCATTTTCATCTCCACCACCTCCTGTGGGAGGGCATTCCACATATCTACCAACCTTTCCGTGAAAAAATAGTTCCTGACATTACTCCTGAATCTGCCCCCCTCCAACCTCAATTCATGTCCTCTAGTTCTACCACCTTCCCGTCTTCAGAAAAGGTTCATTTGCGGATTAATACCTTTGAAATATCTGAACGTCTGTATCATGTCACCCCTGTTTCTCCTTTCCTCCAAGGAATACATGTTCAGGTCAGCAAGTCTCTCCTCGTACGGTTTGCAACGCAAATCCCAAACCATTTTTGTAGCTTTTCTTTGCACCGCGTCCAGTCTTTTTTACATCTTTAGCAAGATACGGCCTCCAAAACTGAACACAATACTCCAAGTGGGGCCTCACCAATGACCTCCTTTCTTCTGCTGGTTATACCCCTCTCTACGCAGCCTACCATCCTTCTGGCCACGGCCGTCGCCTTGTCACATTGTTTCTTCATCTTCAGATCCTCCGACACCAACACCCCAGGGTCTCTCTCCTGAGTCGAGCTTACTAAACTCTCCCCTCCTATCCCGGTATCTCTCTTTTGGGTTTCACTCTGCACTTCTTGGCATTAAATTTTAACTATTTCACTCTGGGGGAAATTGCTTAAAATAGAGTACAGGTCATATAAACACCAATACCAAAGTACTCTATTACTTTATAGCACTTGCTCTTTCATACATATTATGACAAACAATAACACTAACCACAAACAAAGATGATGCCTTAGGAACTCACTCATATAAGTCTTTCACACCGCCATTCGCCTCTATGCCCACATTAATTGCCTGTTGCTATGTGTGATGCAATGCAACCTTGCATCACGATGTTACAGTTACAAACAAATCAAAAATATATATAGCACTGTGCAGATTCAGGATTATAAAATAGTGTCCTTAGTTGATTTTTACACTAATCAACACCAGTCCAGTGTAGCGTCCTCAGCTTATTCAGCTTATTGCGTCGAAAGGTATCCTCCTTCCCTTATTATACAGATCTTGACCACTTAACACCTCCTTTAGTAAAGCTTCAATCCTGTGCTGTACGTAAACTTCCACAGGCTAGATTTCATAATAGACTCCCTCTGTGGGGCTGCGCGGCTTGAAGAGCGCTTCCATCTGGGACCCCAACACACATCAATTCCACTTTAGCTCCACCTTCAACCTTATATCAAAGTGTACAGCGCTGTGTACGTCTTGTAGCGCTATAGAAATGATAAGAAGTAGTAGTAGTTGAACAAAATGAATATTATTACAGATGATTAATATTGAGATTGTTGTTTTCCCAGAGTTCCGGGTATGACTCCTAAAGTATTTTTCCTCTGAAATGATTCCTCTTAGTGCATTAATTCAAAAGGAGTGAAACCTGTGAAACTGGGATTACCTTAATCAGTGGGAATTGGTTTAGAGATTTGCAGTGCGTTTCTTCCAGCAAAAAAGGTGCCGGTACGCAAATGCCAGGCCACCCTTCAGGGATGAGGTGATCACTGAGGGACTCACCCCACAATAGCCAGGACCCCTGCAACCAGTCACAGAATCTATGACAAGGCAGAATTGGTGAGTAGAGCCTGAGCTCTTTCATTAAAACTTGGGGACCATGGGCCAATTTTAGCGGACAATGGAAAAGGTGCCGGTACTCAGTACCCCCAAGTACCCCCTCAAAAAAAGCCCTGAGTGTTTGTATTGTTAAATAATTTCTGGTCTTAAAAGAGAAAAAAAATGAAATCAGGTGTATTATATCCACTAATATTGGACAGTAAGTATGTTTCCAACGAAATAAATTGACTATACACCATTTTGGGTTTGAAGAAGCCAACCAGACGATCAATGTGGAATAATGATTCAGATAAATAATAACTGGGGATAATCAGGTTAATACCACATTTTCTTTGTTTACTGTCGTGGAGGAGTGGCCTAGTGGTTGGGGTGGCGGACTTTGGTCCTATGAAACTGAGTTTGATTCCCACTTCAGGCACAGGCAGCTCCTTGTGACTCTGGGCAAGTCACTTAACCCTCCATTGCCCCATGTAAGCCGCATTGAGCCTGCCATGAGTGGGAAAGCGTGGGGTACAAATGTAACAAAAATAAAATAGATACTATTGGAGATTCTACATGGAATGTTGCTACTATTGGAGATTCTACATGGAATGTTGCTAGTGGAATAGCAACATTCCATGTAGAATCTCAAATAGTAGCAACAGTGGAGGAGTGGCCTAGTGGTTAGGGTGGTGGACTTTGGTCCTGAGGAACTGAGTTCGATTCCCACTTCAGGCACAGGCAGCTCCTTGTGACTCTGGGCAAGTCACTTAACCCTCCATTGCCCCATGTAAGCTGCATTGAGCCTGCCATGAGTGGGAAAGCGTGGGGTACAAATGTAACAAAAATAAAATAGATACTATTGGAGATTCTACATGGAATGTTGCTACTATTGGAGATTCTACATGGAATGTTGCTAGTGGAATAGCAACATTCCATGTAGAATCTCAAATAGTAGCAACAGTGGAGGAGTGGCCTAGTGGTTAGGGTGGTGGACTTTGGTCCTGAGGAACTGAGTTCGATTCCCACTTCAGGCACAGGCAGCTCCTTGTGACTCTGGGCAAGTCACTTAACCCTCCATTGCCCCATGTAAGCTGCATTGAGCCTGCCATGAGTGGGAAAGCGCGGGGTACAAATGTAACAAAAAAAAAATTGATCTCCTTGTCTTATTTCACTCTCCCTATTTTTCTTCACTTTGTGGTCTAAGAAAGAAAGATTGTATATAATCCATTTATCTAGTTGAGATTGTTTTCTTCTAATATTGTATTATTGTACAGTCATCTATCTCTGTATTACTGTTTGCAAGTGACCCTTGTAAAATGAAAAATTATAAATAAATGAAAAAAGTGCAAAAAAAAAAAAGAAGTAGTATTAGTAACTCCATTTAAAAAAGGAAACACGAAAGAAGAGAAAAACAGAAATAGGGCGAGAGGGAGGGAAAGAGATTAAAAAAAAAAAAAAAAACAGTTCATGGTTCCAGGGGTGGTTGTTGCTGGTGGCTCCTGTCAGTCCCAAAGGTCTGTTTGAACAGCCATGTACTACTACTACTACTACTATTACTATTTAGCATTTCTATAGCGCTACAAGGCATACGCAGCGCTGCACAAACATAGAAGAAAGACAGTCCCTGCTCAAAGAGCTATGTAATAAAAGTGAGCCAAGTATAGGACAATCAAGCCATTGTGACATCACTGATGAGGTTGACTCTTATTGGTGGACTGAGGCATTATGACATCACACTATTAGCTCTGGTTACAAGAGACTACTACTACTATTTAGTATTTCTATAGCGCTACAAGGCATACGCAGCGCTGCACAAACATAGAAGAAAGACAGTCCCTGCTCAAAGAGCTTACAATCTAATAGACAAAAAATAAATAAAGTAAGCAAATCAAATCAATTAATGTGAACGGGAAGGAAGAGAGGAGGGTAGGTGGAGGCGAGTGGTTACAAGTGGTTACGAGTCAAAAGCAATGTTAAAGAGGTGGGCTTTCAGTCTAGATTTAAAGGTGGCCAAGGATGGGGCAAGACGTAGGGGCTCAGGAAGTTTATTCCAGGCATAGGGTGCAGCGAGACAGAAGGCGCGAAGTCTGGAGTTGGCAGTAGTGGAGAAGGGAACAGATAAGAAGGATTTATCCATGGAGCGGAGTGCACGGGAAGGGGTGTAGGGAAGGACGAGTTTGGAGAGATACTGGGGAGCAGTAGAGTGAGTACATTTATAGGTTAGTAGAAGAAGTTTGAACAGGATGCGAAAACGGATAGGGAGCCAGTGAAGCGACTTGAGGAGAGGGGTAGTATGAGTAAAGCGACCCTCGTGGAAGACGAGACAGGCAGCAGAGTTTTGAACCGGTTGGAGAGGGGAGAGGTGACTTAGTGGGAGGCCAGCAAGAAGCAGATTGCAGTAGTCTAAACGAGAGGTGACAAGGGTGTGGATGAGGGTTTTGGTGGAGTGCTCGGAAAGAAAGGGGCGGATTTTACGGATGTTGTAAAGAAAGAAACGACAGGTCTTGGTGATCTGCTGGATATGAGCAGAGAAGGAGAGAGAAGAGTCAAAGATGACCCCAAGGTTTCGAGCTGAGGAGACAGGGAGAATGAGAGATCCATCAACAGAAATAGAAAATGGGGGGAGTGGGGAGGTGGGTTTGGGGGGAAAAAATGAGAAGATCGGTTTTGGTCATGTTTAATTTCAGGTGGCGTTGAGACATCCAGACAGCAATGTCAGACAAGCACGCATGTCTACAGTTTAGATTTAAAGTTCTTGAGAGGTTGCTACAAAGGAGGGGAAAAATGTTCCAGGTATGGGGAACGGGCTTAGTAGCACCCAAATTTCTGTGCACAATTTATAGCTTAAAGGGGCCCTTTTACAAAGCAGCAGTAAGATAAAAGGGAAGTACTGTTAGGCTATCGCAGCAGCCTGGCGGTAATTCCTCCCTCAGTGCGTGCCATTTCTGCGCTGCAAAAATATTTCAATTTTTATAGTGCCAGTGTGTACCCAGTGGTAATCAGGCAGTGCCGCTTGCTGGGCCGGTTACCACTGGGTTAGTGCGGGAGCCCTTACCACCACCCCAATGCCCCCCCCCCTCCTGAAATGGCCGTGTGGCAAGTGCTTCACTAACCATACGTCTATTTCTTGAAAAAAACAACGGCCTGCTTTTTACCCGCTGCAGTAAAAGGGGGCCTTGGAATGCGTCAAAAATGCGTCGATGCCAGCGTCGGCCACCTTTTGCCGTAGCTTCGTAAAAGGATCCCCCCTAGTCAATTGCTTGCACAGCTACATGTAATGATTGAATCCAGACTGCCCCAATTTGACTGCCCCTATCGGACCGACCGTTCACTTGTCTATTAGATTGTAAGCTCTTTGAGCAGGGACTGTCTCTCTTTGTTAAATTGTACAGCGCTGCGTAACCCTAGTAGCGCTCTAGAAATGTTAAGTAGTAGTAGTAGTAGTAATTATTGGCTTTAATCTGTGTTAACCGTCACTAATTGGCAGCTGTCTTAATCGCTATTGTAGAAGTTGTGTGTGCAAATTCTATTGCGTACAACATCTAGAGGGCGTGGATGTGGGGGAAGCACGGGCAGGTCACGGGTGTGCCTAGGAGTTAGGCGCACATGTTATAGAGTACTAGGGGGTTGCACAGCTAAGTGTCAACAGTTTTACTCCAGCCTTTGACATGGTGTAAATGCTCGTGTGGAACTGCCATTACAGGATTCGCACTGATCGTGCATCATCCTGGTTCTTAAATTGTGGCGCTTTTTCTTTAACACAATAACATAGTAGATGACGACAGAAAAAGACCTGCACTGTCCATCCAGTCTGCCCAACAAGATAAACTCATATGTGCTACTTTTTGTGTATACCCTACTTTGATTTGTACCTGTCTTTTTCAGGGCACAGACCATATGTAAGTCTGCCCAGCACTATCCACGCCCCCCAACCACCCGCCCTGCCTCCCACCACCGGCTCTGGCACAGACCATATAAGTCTGCTCAGCACTATCCCCGCCTCCCAACCACCAGCCCCGCCACCCAATCTCAGCTAAGCTCCTGAGGATTCATTCCTTCTGAATAGTAGCAACATTCCATGTAGAATCTCAAATAGGGAAAGGACAATGGGCCTTGATATACCGCCTTTTTGCAACTACATTCAAAGCGGTTTACATATATTCAGGTACTTATTTTGTACCAGGGGCAATGGAGGGTTAAGTGACTTGCCCAGAATCACAAGGAGCTGCAGTGGGAACTCAGTTCCCCAGGATCAAAATCCACTGCACTAACCACTAGGCTACTCCTCCACTCAAGTGCATTGGGGGCCCTCTGTTATAAGCACACTTTAAAATCCTACAAAAAAAAAAAATCTGTTTACTATGCCACACTAGCAGTTGCTGTGCACTAATGCCAACACAGCCCATTCACTTTGAATAGGCTGTGTCGGCACTGCTGCGTGGCTTAGTAAACAGGGTAAGTATGACCATCCATTATTTCAAGTGGATATAAATACACTATGCCCTTCTTAACTTGAATACAGTAGATACACTACAGGAAGTGTCACATGTTCTTGTACTGTGTAAACTCCCAGACCAAAGTCAAAGCATTGGGTTAGTACAAAGTATTCAGGCTCATATCTGCAAGAAAACCCTTAGAAGGATTAAGAAATAAATGAATTTAGCCTGCTCTAAAAATTCCTCATGAAAACTAATGTTTGAAACTAACCAAAAATAACAACCCAAAATCAGGAAAAGTTCATGAAAGAAAAAAGAAAACTAACCACATGTAACCGTGTAAATTTTTCTTGCACGAGCCCATCCGTACCAGATGGTTGTGTCAGGGTCCCACTGTGAGGTTGTGAAGGGCGTTAGATTACACGGCCCCATCCCAGGATTATCACTGCAGTGATTTAACTGAACATATATTTTTTTTTTTTGGGGGGGGGTATAAATATGAGGAAAAACTACACTAAACTATAAGAGTTTTCTATATCGCTATGGTTCCTAATGGATTCAAAGTGGTTTATACTCCAATAATGGAAAAGAAAAATGACAAACAGGAAAATTTAAACAAAAAACCAAAACAAATTTAAACTTCAAACAAAACTATAAAACAAAAACAAAATTATTGTTCAAATAGATAAGTTTTCAACATTTTCCTAAAAGAAAGATAAGAAGGTGCAAGCCTTAGTTCCAAGGGAAGCTTATTCCATATTCTAGCCCCAGCAAATGCAAAAGAGGCCTCAAGAACAGATTTGAACCAGCCTCGACTCCAAAACCTACACTGGCTACCTAACAAAACTCGCATATCCATCAAGATCTGTACGCTAGTCTACAGAATAATTTTTGGCCTCTCTCCGGCTTACATGGCTGACCTAATAATACTACCACAACACAACACAAGCAAGAACACAAGATCCTACTTTACACACCACTTCCCCACATGCCAAGGCCTGAAATATAAAACCACTTATGAAACAAGCTTCGCTTACATCTGCACCAAAACCTGGAACTCCCGAAAGACTTAAAACACATGAACAACTACCTACAATTCAGAAAATTGGAGAAATTTTTTTTAATTGGAGAACATTTTTCTTTACTCAGCATGTAATTAAACTCTGGAATTCGTTGCCAGAGAATTTGGTAAAGGCGGTTAGCTTAGCGGGGTTTAAAAAAGGTCTGGCCGACTTCCTAAAGGAAAAGTCCATAGACTATTATTAGATTGACTTGGGGAAAAACCCCACTGCTATTTCTGAGATAAACAGCATAAAATGTATTGAATTTTTCGGGATCTTGCCAGGTATTTGTGATCTGGATTGGCCACTGTTGGAAACAGGATGCTGAGCTTGATGGACCTTTGGTCTGTCCCAGTGTGGTAATACTTATGTACTTACACTTATGAACTAAAATACCTGAAAGCCCACTTCTACAAAATAACCTTCCCTTCCAATGACCTCATTAGCCACACAACTAGTAAGACAACACCCCTATAATCATGAATCTTCAACTGATCTAAACGCAAACCAAACCTGGCACATTTGCACAGCACAACTCTGAACACGTAACTTGTTTTTCCCCTGGAACATGTAAGCTGTTCTTTTGAACATTTAAACTGTTCTTGCTTTCAATAAACCCTAAGCCACATTGAACCTATCACTAATATGGAAAATGTGGGGTACAAATGCAATAAATAAATATATCTTTTAAAAGAAAAAAAAACAACTTCAAAGTTCTTGAAAAACTCAACTTCTCACTGCAGATGGGAAGACCAGCAGCTCAATTAAACCCTCCGAACTCAGACCAAATACTGACTTATAAATCAAACAAAGAATTTGAAAATCAATGCGTTCACTTATTGTTAACCAATGAAAATCTCGAAAAATAGGGGACATGCTGTGAAAATGCCCAACCCCACTAATCGGTCCCTGGATAGTATAAAAGTGTAAATTAAAACTTCTGTGGGGGTTAATTCTCTCAGTATCCGCTAACATTAACACTCCGACAGCAAACATAATTCATTAGAATAATGGCATAAACACGCATGTTTGCACAATGTGCCTAGATGCCAGAATTAAGCACTATTCTGTAATTGTACAAATTCTATATAATAGCATCGAACATTAAGCGCTGCTTCCATACCAAATTTTCAGCGTGAACGATGTTATTATTATTTTTCCATTTAAGTGGTATCACTGATATATGTTAGATGCTTTGGGGTTGATATTGAGACTGCGGAAGGGAGTCCGGCTAACTCCCACAGTTGGCGGTGAACCCAGAAATTTAATGGTAGGGCCATATCCAATGACCAGCATTGAATTTCTAGGGGTTTTCTTGGCCGCTTTTGGCATAAGTCCACCCAAGCACATATGTGTGTATATAGCCGGTTACGTTAGTATGCTGTAAAGGAAAGTAGGTGCCTTATTTATTTTTATTTTATTAAAAAATTTCTATTCCGCCTACAACTAGGCGGATTACAAATCAACATACATAATAAACACAAAAAGACAATAACTGACTCTGAAATACACAACATTCAAAATGATAGACAAAATCAATCCCATGACCATTCAAACATATGTCTTCAGCAGTTTACTGAATTGAGCCCTACGATTACACAGTCTCAAATAACCTGGTAACTTGTTCTAAATTTGCAGACCTGCTATTGAGAATGCAGCATTCCTTGTGTTGGCATATTTATTTATTTATTATTACATTTGTATCCCGCGCTTTCCCACTCAAAGCAAGTTCAATGCGGCTTACATAGTAAAAGGAATACAGAATATTGTTAGAGAGGGTAAAAGTTAATTATACCATAATAATAGACGAGATGAGTAGGTAGAAAAAGGCAACGGAGAGGGGAGTAAGGTGGGAGATGAAGTCTGGGTCAATGTTGTTATCATGGGGGTATGTGTTAGGTAGATGGTTCATAAGATTAATCTGGATCGTTTGGATAGGCTTGCTTGAATAAATGGGTTTTTAGTGCTTTCCGGAAGGGTAGATAGTCACAGATGATCAGATAGATCTAGGGAGAGCATTCCAGAGTTGACTGCCCAGGAAGGAGAAATTAGATCCATAATAGGTCTTGTACTTGATTCCTTTGCAGTTGGGGTAATGCAGGTTGAGGTAATTTCGTGAAGATTCAGACATGTTTCTGGTAGGGAGGTCAATCAATCCCACCATCT
Organism: Microcaecilia unicolor; assembly: GCF_901765095.1. Classification (NCBI taxonomy): domain Eukaryota; kingdom Metazoa; phylum Chordata; class Amphibia; order Gymnophiona; family Siphonopidae; genus Microcaecilia; species Microcaecilia unicolor. The sequence continues at coordinate 756,763,604 of NC_044031.1, read as the reverse complement.
GCAACTTATCATTCTTCAACAACTTCAAATTTTCAGACCGCAAGAATCCATAAGTACATAAGCATTGCCATACTGGGAAAGACCAAAGGTCCATCAAGCCCAGCATCCTGTTTCCAACAGTGGCCAATCCAGATCACAAATACCTGGCAAGATCCCAAAAAAGTACAACACATTTTATACTGCTTATCGCAGAAATAGTGGATTTTCCCCAAGTCCATTTAATAATGGTCTATGGACTTTTCCTTTAGGAAGCCGTCCAAACCTTTTTTAAACTCCATTAAGCTAACCGCCTTTACCATATTCTCTGGCAATGAATTCCAGAGTTTAATTACACGTTGAGTGAAGAAAACTTTTCTCCAATTCATTTTAAATGTACTACATTGTAGCTTCATCGCATGCCCCCTAGTCCTAGTATTTTTGGAAAGCGTGAACAGACGCTTCACATCTACCCATTCAACTCCACTCATTATTTTATAGACCTCTATCATATCTCCCCTCAGCCGCCTTTTCTCCAAGCTGAAGAGCCCTAGCCGCTTTAGCCTTTCCTCATAGGGAAGTTGTCCCATCCCCTTTATCATTTTCATCGCCCTTCTCTGCACCTTTTCTAATTCCACTATACCTTTTTTGAGATACGGCAACCAGAATTGAACACAATATTCGAGGTGCGGTCGCACCATGGAACGATACAAAGGCATTAAGCAACACCGCGCAGCCGAGGAGAGAAGTTCGGCTGGCAGGGGTTGGGGTCCCCCACCAGCAAAGGTTCGCGATGGCGGCAGGGGAGGGTTGACGGCAGGAAGGGGGGGGTCGAGAGGGTCACGACAGGGGGGTCCAGGGCCAAATCTACGGGGGCCCATGCCCCCGCGGCCCCATGATAGCTAAGCCCCGGCTGGATTGTGGGCGACAGGAAGGAGGTCAGGATTTGCTCCCGCACCCCTGAGAGCTGCAGTGCACCACGGTGCCATGGGGCACAGTTTGGGAACCGCTGCCATAGCATATATATTTTTAAATGCTGCAGGCTGCGTTTGCAGATGGAGGCTGAATTTTGATCTGAAGAGTTTTACAAGTATTGAACGGACAGGAAGGGGATCTGAGGGGAAGAAAGCAGGTCAGGGGTAGCTCAAATGGTGGCCAGGAAAAAAGTTGGTCAGACTAGGGCCCAAAGTGGCCCACCCCATCCCAACGCTTATGCATCCTGCCAGGGAATTGGCTAGATACTAAAGAGAAAGGTGGCAAGGTTTGTTAATTTTATGCAAGGAGGAGGGATATGAGATGAGGGATAAAATAGAGAGCAACGTTTGCCCCGTCCTTTATCCTCACCTCTTTATTCCCTTACCCTTAATTGTTCTGTCTGTCTTATCTAGATTGTAAGCTCTTTCAGCAGGGACTGTCTTTTTGTGTATGGTGTACAGCGCTGCGTATGCCTTGTAGTGCTATAGAAAAGATAAATAGTAGTAGTAGTAGTAGAAGCCTGCCCTTGCAGATCAGCAACGCGGCCGCGCAGGCTTCTGTTTCTGTGAGTCTGACGTCCTGCACATACGTGCAGGACGTCAGACTCACAGAAACAGAAGCCTGCGCGGCCGCGTTGCTGATCTGCAAGGGCAGGCTTCTACACGGAATGTTGCTAGTGGAATAGCAACATTAACATTCCATCTAGAATCTCCAATAGGCAATAGTCGCCTGGAATAGACTTCCCGAGCCTGTGCGTCTAGCTCCGTCTTTGGCCGTTTTCAAGTCCAAACTTAAAGCCCACCTCTTTACCACTGCTTTTGACTCCTAACCACTACTCACTTGCCCTGTCCTTTTTCCTTACTTATTTATCCCCTTACCCTTAATTGTTCTGTCTGTTTACCTGTCTTATCTAGATTGTAAGCTCTTTGAGCAGGGACTGTCTCTTTTTGTGTATGGTGTACAGCACTGCGTATGCCTTGTAGCGCTATAGAAATGATAAATAGTAGTAGTAGTAGTAAGAAAGTGCCAGGACAGGTAGAAATGACGCTACAGCACATAGAAATTTTATTCCACTATTGTAAGACGAAAGCTGCAGAGACATTTCACATTTTTGTGTCAAAACCTTTAATTCTTATGTTGTTAGTATTTAGGAAGTGCATTGAGGCTGCAAGGGATGCTTTCTCTTTAAATAGCTGCTCTGTGTGTGTGTGTGTGTACGTGTGACATGCCTTGAAATGATTACACCTCTTATTTACACACCTTGGCTGCGGGCAGAAAATGATTTTAAAAAATCCCCTTTTCCTCTTCAACTGTGGGCAAGCATTTTTGGCTTTATAGCCGCATTCCACGGTGACATCAGAAGTTGGGGCTTGCGCAGTAGCTTGCTTCCATCATTCATTAAATGGCATTGCACTTTAACTAATCACTAAACCAAATCTGGAATGTACCTTCCCATTAGCTGCTGCATTTCCAAAGTAAACATTCCTAACTTCTCCAGTCACATAGGATTAGATAAATGGTCTAATCCCCTTAATCTGCTTAGTATCCCTCCTTTGAACCCTTCTAATTTCCAGGCTTCCTCCTTGTACACATTAGAAGTGAACAGCACAGCTCAAGTTTATTAAAATCAGGCATTTTGCAGTTCTTCTTACCATTCCCAAGAAAACATTTTAAACAATTTTTATTTTAGCAATTTCAGATTTTGCAATCGAGCAACTCAAACTAGTACAGAAAAACCCATTCAGAAACAGCAAAACAATCTAGCAAAAGAGAAAGAAAAACTAGTAATCTGAAAATAGCTAAAATCCACAGTTTAGAAGGGTCCAAGAACTTATGAGTGAACTAGTAAAAAAAAAAGTCCGCTTCTCATTGAAATGAAACGGGCGCTAGCAAGGTAATGACTCCTCCTTTGATGTCTGTACCTTGGCATTGGAGCCGACTCTGTGGGTGCTTGAGCACCCCCAATATTGAGAAAATTCCTTGTATGTGTCCAGGGAGGGGTTATTTCCACTGGGCTTAGCACCCCCAATAATTGTGAAAAGTTGGCTCCTATGTACCTTGGAGTTCATTTTCAGAAACTGGAAGAGAGAGATACACGTGCAGGGGCATAATCGAACGGCGCTGGCCATCTATATGGGTGGCCATCTATATGGCCGGCGCAGCAAAGAGTGGTCCTGAACCATAATATCAAAAAAGATGGCCAGCCATTTTTCATTTCGATAATACGGTTGGGGCCTGCCAAATGTCAGAGATGGCCGGGTTTGAGATGGCCAGCATTGGTTTTCGCCGATAATGGAAACCGATGCCAGCCATCTCAAACCCGGACAAATCCAAGGCATTTGGTCGTGGGAATACGGTTGGGGCCGGCCAAATGTCAGAGATGGCCGGGTTTGAGATAGCCGGCATCGGTTTTCGCCGATAATGGAAATCGATGCCAGCCATCTCAAACCCGGACAAATCCAAGGCATTTGGTCGTGGGAATACGGTTGGGGCTGGCCAAATGTCAGAGATGGCCAGGTTTGAGATAGCCGGCATCGGTTTTCGCCGATAATGGAAACCCATGCCAGCCATCTCAAACCCGGACAAATCCAAGGCATTTGGTCGTGGGAATACGGTTGGGGCCTGCCAAATGTCAGAGATGGCCGGGTTTGAGATAGCCGGCATCGGTTTTCGCCGATAATGGAAATCGATGCCAGCCATCTCAAACCCGGACAAATCCAAGGCATTTGGTCGTGGGAATACGGTTGGGGCCGGCCAAATGTCAGAGATGGCCGGGTTTGAGATAGCCGGCATCGGTTTTCGCCGATAATGGAAACCGATGCCAGCCATCTCAAACTCAGACAAATCCAAGGCATTTGGTCGTGGTAGGGGCCAGCATTTGTAGTGCACTGTCCGTACCTCGGAGTTCAACTTTCTTGAAAGTGAGAGTCCTGTCAGGCGGTTTGTGTGCTTTCCGCCACCGTGGTCCTCTGTTCTCTGGTCGTGGCGTTACTATGCAGCCTTCCCTTCCCTCCGAGGGCGGGGCAGTGAGAGCGAGTGCGATTGCCTGTGGTTGGTCCCTTCTCCTTCTGACATCGCGTTACCATGCAGCCTTCCCTGCCCTCGGAGAGCGGGGCACTGACAGCGATTGCGATTGCTTGTGGTTGGTCCCTTCTCCTTCTGACGTCGCATTTGTTTCCCTGGTAACTATACAGAGCTCCCTCGAGGGTGGGGCGATTACAAACCCTACGAACACTACACGGCTTCACTGCCACGGAGTCAGCTTCAGAACGTTGGAGGTGTGAATTATTATATTAAATAAGGAAATCTAATATATTAATCAAAAAAGAAAAAGCATAACCACAATTTATCTAAAAATGCAATCAATTTCTAAGATCAATTTAAGTTTCAGATGGCACCGGATTGCAAATTTGTGCAAAGGTTTTTTAAGCACACAGTTAGAAAGTAATCATAGGTGAGGAAATCACGGTCAATCGTTTGAAACACAGTAAGGGTCTCTTGAAAAAGCCTGAGCGAAACGGGTCCACCGGGACCTCACTGCTTGCAGACTGATTTGCCAGCATTAAGAACGGATTTGGAGCAGTTCAGGTAAGTGCTTTTGTCATTAATTTGCCCAGTAGGGTTTTTTTTCAGAGTTATTGAGCACTGTTGGGAGGTTTTTTCACCTATGATTACTTTTTAACTGTGTGCTTAAAAAACATTTCAGCCAAGTTTGCGATCCGATTTAAGTAACTGCGTTGAGCCGCAGTAGTATGACATTTTTCCTTCCATTTTCACATTTTCATTAAATCAGTGCAAAATTCTGCTTATATTGGTACAGTTGTATTTCAGTGTGCATATGCAAGATTCACAGTGGGTTTTGTTTTGTAATACTTTTGAAGAGTGAATGGGATCTGTTGTTTTCACAGAGCCAGGGCCACCAAGAGGGGGGACGTCAGGACGTCAGACTCACAGAAGCAGAAGCCTGCGCGGCCACATTGGTGATCTGCAAGGGCCAACTGAGGAACTGAGTTCAATTCCCACTTCAGGCACAGGCAGCTCCTTGTGACTCTGGGCAAGTCACTTAACCCTCCTTTGCCCCATGTAAGCCGCATTTAGCCTGCCATGAGTGGGAAAGCGCAGGGTACAAATGTAACAAAAATAAAATAGATACTATTGGAGATTCTACATGGAATGTTGCTACTATTGGACATTCTACATGGAATGTTGCTATTCCACTAGCAACATTCCATGTAGAAGGCTGCGCAGGCTTCTGTTTCTGTGAGTCTGACGTCCTGCACGTACGTGCAGGACGTCAGACTCACAGAAGCAGAAGCCTGCGCGGCCACATTGGTGATCTGCAAGGGCCAACTGAGGAACTGAGTTCAATTCCCACTTCAGGCACAGGCAGCTCCTTGTGACTCTGGGCAAGTCACTTAACCCTCCATTGCCCCATGTAAGCCGCATTGAGCCTGCCATGAGTGGGAAAGCGCAGGGTACAAATGTAACAAAAATAAAATAGATACTATTGGAGATTCTACATGGAATGTTGCTACTATTGGACATTCTACATGGAATGTTGCTACTATTGGAGATTCTACATGGAATGTTGCTACTATTGGACATTCTACATGGAATGTTGCTATTCCACTAGCAACATTCCATGTAGAAGGCTGCGCAGGCTTCTGTTTCTGTGAGTCTGACGTCCTGCACGTACGTGCAGGACGTCAGACTCACAGAAGCAGAAGCCTGCGCGGCCACATTGGTGATCTGCAAGGGCCAACTGAGGAACTGAGTTCAATTCCCACTGCAGGCACAGGCAGCTCCTTGTGACTCTGGGCAAGTCACTTAACCCTCCATTGCCCCATGTAAGCCGCATTGAGCCTGCCATGAGTGGGAAAGCGCAGGGTACAAATGTAACAAAAAAAAAATTGGTTCAGTGAGAATTGTCCAGATGGGAATTGGTGGGTGGGAACTGACCTAGAACCGCTTCAGCAAAGCATGGTGGTGGCAGCATCATGTTGTGAGGATTCTTTTCAGCAGCGAGAACAGGGAAAATTGTGAAGACTGAGAGAATGATGGATGGTGCACAGTACAGACAGGTCCTGAAGGAAAAGCTGGAATTATTTATTTATTACATTTGTACCCCGCGCTGACTCAATGCAGCTTACATAGTAACAATATGAAGAATTACAAAGTCGTAAAAAGAATATACAATTTGTAGTAAACATAAAATTAATGGGGTTAACGGATAAGTAAATTGAACATAGGAGGAATTGGGTGCAGAAGGAAATAAGCGTTAAAAGGTAGGCCTAGGAAAATGGTGAGGAATGGATATGGAATAGCACTAAGGATAATGGGAAACATGGTCAGTGTATAGCAATCGTACAACAGAAAACGTGGGAGAGTGACCAAGGATACCAAAGACTGGAAGATGTGTGTTGATAAAAGAAGACTTGACACAACGTTGTGTTTCGGCCGTTAGGCCTGCATCAGGAGTCTTATTGGAAGGTAATGAAGCAAAATCTTCAGAGTAGTAAAATTGTCTTTAAAAAGACTGTGGATCGAACCTAACGTGTTCGTCTGACAAGACTTCTTCACACGTTGTAGTTCTGAGTTCTCCGCCTTCGGACGGATTTCTTTTCAGTGTATAGCAATCGTCAATTAGAATCATGTGGGCAGGCTTTAGATTAGGTTGAATCGTTAGGGTAGGCTATCTTGAAGAGATAGGTCTTCAGTGCTTTTCTGAAGGGCAAAAGGCTGTTGATTGATCGAATGGATCTTGGTAAAGCATTCCAAATCTGGCTACCTGAAAAGGAAAAATTGGATTTGTAGAAGGATTTGTACTTAATACCTTTGCAATTGGGGAAGTGTAGAGTAAGGTAAATACGGAAGATGTCAAACTGTTTCTGGTTTGGAGGTCGATAAGGTGATTCATGTAGGTGGGGGCTTCTCCGTGTAAAATCTTGTAAATCATTGTGTGGACTTTGAATTAGGGAGAAGATTTACTTTTCAGTATGTATTTCATAAAATTTTATAAACTTCTTTTCACATAAAAGTGATATATCAAGGTGGTTTACAATATAAGATAAAATCAGTCTAAAAAGACAAAAAAGAAAAGACTAAGACACCACAAGGAAGGGGATGTAAAATAGCACAACAGTCTTTAGCCAGTAAGCAATGCAAGTGATAATAAATGGAGACACAACCAGGAGGAAAAAAACACTCGCCTTCCAGGAGCACTTCCCCCACCAATGACCAATTAGTCCATTAACAATCATAAGTACAGAAGTATTGCCAGACTGGGACAGACCAAAGGTCCATCAAGCCCAGCATCCTGTTTCCAACAGTGGCCAATCCACGTCACAAATACCTGGCAAGATCCCAAAAAGTTCAATACATTTTATGCTTCTTATCCCAGAAATAAGCAGTGGATTTTCCCCAAGTCATTTTAATAATGGTCTAAGGACTTTTCCTTTAGGAAGCCATCCAAACCCCGCTAAGCTAACCGCCTTTACCACATTCTCTGGCAACGAATTCCAGAGTTTAATTACATGTTGAGTGAAGAAACATTTTCTCTGATTCGTTTTAAATTTACTACTTTATAGCTTCATTACATGCCCCCTAGTCCTGGTATTTTTGGAAAGTGTGATCAGATGCTTCACATCTACCCATTCAACTCCACTCATTATTTTATAGACCTCTATCATATCTCCCCTCAGCTGTCTTTTCTCCAAGCTGAAGAGCTCTAGTCACTTCAGCCTTTCCTCATAGGGAAGTCATCCCATCCACTTTATCATTTTCGTTGCCCTTCTCTGTACCTTGCCTTCACAATTTTTTAAATCACAAAACAGATCTCTCCAGCTTCAGATCTAGCGGCGAGGATTTCTAGAGAGATGGCGCTACTAGGCTAAAAGCATGATGTCAAAACCTTAGACATGAAGGAACAACTAAAAAATTAGCCTGTGATGATCGAAGCGGTCTGGTGGGCATATAAAGAATTAACATTGAATGAAAATACAAGGATCTGCCTGAAATCATTATCTGATGTGACAGAAGCAACATTTTATACTTAATACGAGCCAGGGGCGTAGCCAGACAACAGATTTTGGGTGGGCCTAGGCAAAAATTGGCTGGGCACCAAGTGTTCTACCCCCCCCCCCCCCCCCCCCCAAAAAAAAAAAATTATCTCAGCTGGTGGGAAAATGCTTCTTTCCACCTTGGCAACAGGCATGCACTGAAAACTGAGCATGCACAGGTGCCAATGTCATGGAGAGTAGCGTTTTTGTTACCATCAGGGAAAAATCTTCAGCTGGCGGAGCTTGGGATTCCCACCAGTTACCACTAAACATGTGCTACTGTTGGGTTGGCCTGAGCCATAATTGGGTGGGCCCTGGCCCCCCCAAGCCCACCTGTGGCTACGCCACTGATACGAGCAGTAACAGGCAGCCGATGCTGTTCTCTAAGCAATGGAGTCACACAATCTTACTTTGACAATACATAGCAACCTTATGGCTGTGTTTTCTACCGACTGCAGTCGATTCAATTGAGACAGTGGGCTCCCTCCCAGTAACACATTAAAATAATCTATCCCTGTTATTACCAAAGTATGGAAAACAATATTCTTTGGTCTATCCTGAAAATTACTACTACTACTACTTACCATTTCTATAGTGCTACTAGACGTATGCAGTGCTGTACACTGGACATAAAGAGACAGTCCATGCTCGACAGAGCTTACGATCTGCACCCCCCCTTCCCCCCCCCCCCCCCCCCCCCCCCCCCCCGTTCCCGGCCACATAGTTAGGACAGACAAACAGGACAAATAAGAGATAAGGACAAAGAGTAGCAAGATTCCGGAATCCCAAAGAGTAGCAACATTCCATGCAGAATCCCAAAGAGTAGCAAGATTCCAGAATCCCAAAGACTACTACTACTACTACTACTACTTATCATTTCTATAGCGCAACTAGACATATGCAGTGCTGTACACTGGAAATGAAGAGACAGTCCCTACTCGACAGAGCTTACAGTCTAAGTAGTACAGACAAACAGGACAAATAAGAGATAAGGGAATACTAAAGTGGGAATGATAAAACATGGGTACTGAACAAGTGAGTAAGAGTTAGGAGTTAAAAGCAGTATCAAAATGGTGAGCTTTTAACCAAGATTTGAAGACGGCCAGGTCTTAACAGTCTTTGAACTATAAGGCAGAAATGAAGGCTTAGTCCCAAATCATCCCTAAGGATGTTATCGTTACTTTAACAGGCACAGGTTGTCACTGATTGAACAGCAAAGCTTGTTTATTAGAGATCCAAAGTGTCTCACGTTTCTTTGGATTAAAAAATAACTGGTGTTCAGTAAGCAATTGATCAGTCTCTGCAAGTTTGTGAATAAAATCAGTGTAGAACTGAAAATTCCAAACATCGCTAGCAGCAAAGTGGCCTAATGGTTAATGCAGTGGGCTTTGATCCTGGGTTCAATTTCCACTACAGCCCCTTCTGACCTTAGGCAAGTCACTTAAGACCCTGTTTACTACCGTGTTTCCCCGAAAATAAGACACTGTCTTATATTAATTTTTGCCCCCCAAAATGCGCTAGGTCTTATTTTCAGGGGCTGTCTTATTTTTCGGGGAAACATCGGGGTTGGATCGGGGTTGGCCCGCCCGCCCTCCGTTGCTCCCGGAACTAACCTTAAACGCCTCCTTTCACCTTCGCAGCAAGCAGCAGCAGGGCAGGCCACTCCTTCCTTCCGTGTTCCACCCTCACCTGACGTAACATCCGCGAGGGCGGGGCACGGAAGGAAGGTGAGGTCTGCCCTGCTGCTGCTTGCTGCGAAGGTGAAAAGAGGCGTTTAAGGTTAGTTCCGGGAGCGACGGAGGGTGGGAGGAGGGGGGCCCGGCGACCTCGGGTGGGGGGGGCAGCCCGGGGGCAGGCTTGTCCGGCTCTCAGCGGCCCTGCTTTCAAACAAAAATTTGCTAGGTCTTACTTTCGGGGGAGGCCTTATATCTACCAATTCAGGAAAACCTCTACTAGGTCTTATTTTTGGGGGATGTCTTACTTTCGGGGAAACAGGGTAAGCCAGGTGTCTCTACCATTAGCGCAAGCTAAAACGTTTATGTGGTTTAGTAAACATAGTAGATGACGGCGGAAAAAGACCTGTACGGTCCATCCAGTCTGCCCAACAAGATAAACTCATATGTGCTACTTTATATGTATACCTGACCTTGATTTATCCTTTCCATTTTTGGGGCATAGACTGTAGAAGTCTTCCCAGTACTTGCTCCGCCTCCCAACCACCGGTGCTGCCACCCAATCTCCGCTAAGCTTCTGACAGGGCCCTTAACCCTCCATTGCCCAGGTACAAAAAAATCTGGGGGTCCTTTTACTAAGGTGCGCTGAAAAATGGCCTGCGGTAGTGTAGGCGTGGGTTTTGAGCAGATGCAGAATCATTTTTCAGCGCACCTGTAAAAAAGGCCTTTTTAAAATTTTTGCCGAAAATGGACGTGCAGCAAAATCAAAATTGCTGCGCGTCCATTTTGGGTCTGAGACCTTACTGTCAGCCATTGACCTAGCGGTAAAGTCTCATGCGACAACCGGGCAGTAATGACCTATGCACGCCAAATGCCACTTGACGCGCATCCGATACGCGCGGCAGAAAATAAAAATTCTTTTTCAGCCACGCGTATCAGATGCGCAGCAAAAATGAAATTACCGCAAGAGCCACGCAGCAGCCGTGCGGTAACTCAATTTCGGCACACGTTGGGCGCACGTAGACGCTTACATGGCTTAGTAAAAGGGACCCTTAGATCGTGAGCCCTCTAGGGACAGAGAAAGTATCTGCATATAATGTGTGCATCCAGTAGCACTGGCACCCGGTCAAAAGAAACCAGACAAAAAAGCTCCAAACCAAAAAAGGTTCCCGACATAAAAGTCCCTGACAAAATAGACTCCCGACAAAAGGGCCTGATGAAATAGATTTCTTTTTGAGTGGTACGAATTTGAAGGGTACAAAGAAGTGGAGGAGCCATAAATTACTGAGAAAGTCCACGGCTTGTCACTTGAAAGTCCTGGCACCTGCCTACGGCTTGACTTCACTATCCACACTTGGTATCCAGTGAGAATCATAAATCTGCTTGAAAACATAATCCAGCTTGATTAAGAGTCTATTTTGTCGGGTTGTTTTGTTGTGGGGGTTTTTGGGGGAGTTTTTTTTTTTTTTCATGGTCTGTTTTGGTTTTAATCTGTTTTGTTGGGTTTTTTTGTCGGGGGCACCCCGACATAATAGACATAATAGACATAAACAACTATTTATATTGCTTTATGGGATATGGTACGTTAACCAAATCCCAAAAATGTTTTAAGGGTAAGAAATCACTAACCTGCTTATAATCGAAATAGAAAAACGCCTATATTGTGACCCAAATCGGGAGATAGACGTTTATCTCACAAAAGCGAATAAAGCTGTATAATCGAAAGCCGAATTTGGACGCTTTCAACTGCACTCCGTCGCGGATGCAGACAAAGTTGATGGGGCATGTCGAAGGCATGGTGAAGGCGGAACTGGGGCGTGGTTATTGGCCGATCAGAGATGGGCGCCTTTCGCCGATAATGGAAAGAAAATATGCGTTTTTAGCGAGAATTTAGGGCACTTTTCCTGGACCCTGTTTTTCCACGAATAAGGCCCCAAAAAGTGCCCTAAATGACCAGATGACCACTGGAGGGAATCGGGGATGACCTCCCCTGACTCCCCCAGTGGTCACAAACCCCCTCCCACCACAAAATATGCCGTTTCACAACTGTTTATTTTCACCCTCAAATGTCATACCCACCTCCCTGGCAGCAGTATGCAGGTCACTGGAGCAGTTATTAGGGGGTGCAGTGGACTTCAGGCAGGTGGACCCAGGCCCATCCCTCCCCTACCTGTTACAATTGTGCTGCTTAATGCTTATTAGTCGTCCAACCCCCCATGTACAGTGGTGGAAATAAGTATTTGATCCCTTGCTGATTTTGTAAGTTTGCCCACTGACAAAGACATGAGCAGCCCATAATTGAAGGGTAGGTTATTGGTAACAGTGAGAGATAGCACATCACAAATTAAATCCGGAAAATCACATTGTGGAAAGTATATGAATTTATTTGCATTCTGCAGAGGGAAATAAGTATTTGATCCCCCACCAACCAGTAAGAGATCTGGCCCCTACAGACCAGGTAGATGCTCCAAATCAACTCGTTACCTGCATGACAGACAGCTGTCGGCAATGGTCACCTGTATGAAAGACACCTGTCCACAGACTCAGTGAATCAGTCAGACTCTAACCTCTACAAAATGGCCAAGAGCAAGGAGCTGTCTAAGGATGTCAGGGACAAGATCATACACCTGCACAAGGCTGGAATGGGCTACAAAACCATCAGTAAGACGCTGGGCGAGAAGGAGACAACTGTTGGTGCCATAGTAAGAAAATGGAAGAAGTACAAAATGACTGTCAATCGACAAAGATCTGGGGCTCCACGCAAAATCTCACCTCGTGGGGTATCCTTGATCATGAGGAAGGTTAGAAATCAGCCTACAACTACAAGGGGGGAACTTGTCAATGATCTCAAGGCAGCTGGGACCACTGTCACCACGAAAACCATTGGTAACACATTACGACATAACGGATTGCAATCCTGCAGTGCCCGCAAGGTCCCCCTGCTCCGGAAGGCACATGTGACGGCCCGTCTGAAGTTTGCCAGTGAACACCTGGATGATGCCGAGAGTGATTGGGAGAAGGTGCTGTGGTCAGATGAGACAAAAATTGAGCTCTTTGGCATGAACTCAACTCGCCGTGTTTGGAGGAAGAGAAATGCTGCCTATGACCCAAAGAACAACGTCCCCACTGTCAAGCATGGAAGTGGAAATGTTATGTTTTGGGGGTGTTTCTCTGCTAAGGGCACAGGACTACTTCACCGCATCAATGGGAGAATGGATGGGGCCATGTACCGTACAATTCTGAGTGACAACCTCCTTCCCTCCGCCAGGGCCTTAAAAATGGGTCGTGGCTGGGTCTTCCAGCACGACAATGACCCAAAACATACAGCCAAGGCAACAAAGGAGTGGCTCAGGAAGAAGCACATTAGGGTCATGGAGTGGCCTAGCCAGTCACCAGACCTTAATCCCATTGAAAACTTATGGAGAGAGCTGAAGCTGCGAGTTGCCAAGCGACAGCCCAGAACTCTTAATGATTTAGAGATGATCTGCAAAGAGGAGTGGACCAAAATTCCTCCTGACATGTGTGCAAACCTCATCATCAACTACAGAAGACGTCTGACCGCTGTGCTTGCCAACAAGGGTTTTGCCACCAAGTATTAGGTCTTGTTTGCCAGAGGGATTAAATACTTATTTCCCTCTGCAGAATGCAAATAAATTCATATACTTTCCACAATGTGATTTTCCGGATTTAATTTGTGATGTGCTATCTCTCACTGTTACCAAAAACCTACCCTTCAATTATGGGCTGCTCATGTCTTTGTCAGTGGGCAAACTTACAAAATCAGCAAGGGATCAAATACTTATTTCCACCACTGTAGGTGCCCCCCTTCACCCCTTAGGGCTATAGTAATGGTGTAGACTTGTGGGCAGTGGGTTTTGAGGGGGATTTGGGGGGCTCAACACACAAGGGAAGGGTGCTATGCACCTGGGAGCTCTTTTACTTTTTTTTTGTTTTTGTAAAAGTGCCCCCTAGGGTGGCCGGTTGGTGTCCTGGCATGTGAGGGGGGACATTGCAATACGACTCCTGGCCCCTCCCACGAACAAATGCCTTGGATTTATTCGTTTTTGAGCTGGGCGCTTTCATTTTCCATTATCGCTGAAAAATAAAAACGCCCAGTTCACAAATTGTCGAATAAAACATGGACGTCTATTTTTTTCGAAAATACGGTTCGGTCCGCCCCTTCACGGACCCGTTCTCGGAGATAAACGCCCATGGAGATAGACGTTTTCGTTCGATTATGTCCCTCTTAGTGTGTCAACAGAGCGCACCTCCATTGCGTCATTTTAGCAGAATAGAGCTGTTAGCTACTTCCGCTATGGTAACTATGTTCAAACATCCTTGTGATTTCGTATGTGAATGTGATATAGAAATTAAAATTTAAAGGATATCTGTTTTATTTGTTTGTTACATTTGTATCCCACATTTTCCCACCTATTTGCAGTCTCAATGTGGCTGACATTGTACCGTAGAGGCGTTCGCCATCTCTGGTAGAGAAACAAATACAAAGAGTTGTTCTGGTCGAATAAGGTTCACGTGTTATAGACACACTGGGGAATCGTAGAGAGGAACAGTTGCGCAGAGTCTATCTCAACCAACATATACCCATAAAGACAATATAATATATTGACATATGGAGTGGAGGAGTGGCCTAGTGGTTAGGGTGGTGGACTTTGAGTTCGATTCCCACTTCAGGCACAGGCAGCTCCTTGTGACTCTGGGCAAATCACTTAACCCTCCATTGCCCACCGCATAGAGCCTGCCATGAGTGGGAAAGCACGGGGTACAAATGTAATAAAAAAATAAAAAAAAATTCTATCATGCAAACAGTGCTATCAAAATGATGTAAATATATATGTTTCACTTAGCTGTGGCACTTGTAAAACTGACTGCAGCTGTATGAGGTGCCCCGTTTCATATTCCTTCATCAGTCGGCCAACAAAATCAAATTCTTCTTTTGTCATCACAATACAAATAGTTGTTTTAGAAAGTATCAGGATTGAGTATTTATGAGGAACTGAGTTCGATTCCCACTTCAGGCACAGGCAGCTCCTTGTGACTCTGGGCAAGTCACTTAACCCTCCATTGCCCCATATAAGCCGCATTGAGCCTGCCATGAGTGGGAAAGCGCAGGGTACAAATGTAACAAAAATAAAATAGATACTATTGGAGATTCTACATGGAATGTTGCTACTATTGGAGATTCTACATGGAATGTTGCTATTCCACTAGCAACATTCCATGTAGAAGGCTGCGCAGGCTTCTGTTTCTGTGAGTCTGACGTCCTGCACATACGTGCAGGATGTCGGACTCACAGGCGCAGAAGCCTGCGCAGCCACATTGGTGATCTGCAAGGGCCGACTTCTACATGGAATGTTGCTAGTGGAATAGCAACATTCCATGTGGAATCTCTAATAGTAGCAACAAATGTAGAATCTCAAATAGTAGCAACAGTGGAGGAGTGGTCTAGTGGTTAGGGTGGTGGACTTTGGTCCTGAGGAACTGAGTTCGATTCCCACTTCAGGCACAGGCAGCTCCTTGTGACTCTGGGCAAGTCAGTTAACCCTCCATTGCCCCATGTAAGCCGCATTGACCCATGTAAGCCGCATTGAGCCTGCCATGAGTGGGAAAGTGCAGGGTACAAATGTAACTAAAATAAAAATATTCTCTCTATACAGACTTACTGTGGCTTTGTAAACAGGAGGGTTAATTTGTTGCATTACCTCCGATACTCTCGAAAGAAAATGATGAAACTTCACTTGTACAGGAAGGAATCAACACCATGTACTGTCTAGAGTTCAGAAAGCCTTTAAACTATTGTAACACCATCCCAGTCACCCCAATCTCTGGCAACCTATATCAGTGGTTCCCAAACATGGTCCTGGAGGCACCCCAGCCCCCAGCCAGTCAGGGTTTTCACCACATCCACAATGCGTATTCATGAGATTTGAATGCAGTGGAGGCAGTGCATGCAAATCTCTCCCATGAATATTCATTGTGGATATCCTGAAAACCTGACTGGCTGGGGTGCCTCCAGGACCAGGTTTGGGAGCCGCTGACCTATATGATAGGATGTCGTGATTGACCACGTCAAAAGCTGCAGACACATCAAACTGCACCAAGCAACACAGCTTAACTAATGATCGTACTGGACAACCTATAATCTTCACTCTTTTGACCCCACCTCATCTGACCACAATATAACTTTGTATCTGCTAACAACCGTAATGGCAAACGCCTCTACGGCACTATGTAAGCCACATTGAGCCTGCAAGTAGGTGGAAAATTGTGGGATACAAATGCAACAAATCCTATATAATAAAAAGCACCGCGAACATTCTGAAGCTGACTCTGTGGCACTGTGGCAGTGTAGGGTTCGTAAGTCTGTAGTTCAGCGTTTCATTGGCTCTCACTGTCAACGAAGAACCAATCAGATACTATCACCCCAAGATCCCTCTCTCCGCCCGTACCTATCAGACTGTCCCCGCCTAACACATACGTCTCCCGTGGATTTCTACTTCCTAAGTGCATCACTTTGCATTTCTTCGCATTGAATTTTAATTGCCAAACCTTAGACCATTCTTCTAGCTTCCGTATGTCCTTTTTCATGTTTTCCACTCCCTCTGGGGTGTCCACTCTGTTACAGATCTTAGTGTCATCCGCAAATAGGCAAACTTTACCTTCTAACCCTTCGGCAATGTCACTCACAAATATATTGAACAGAATCGGCCCCAGCACCGATCCTTGAGGCACTCCACTACTCACCTTTCGCTCCTCCGAGCGAATTCCATTCATCACCACCCTCTGGCGTCTGTCCGTCAACCAGTTCCTAATCCAGTTCACCACTTCGGGTCCTATCTTCAGCCCCTCCAGTTTATTTAAGAGCCTCCTGTGGGGAACCGTGTCAAAAGCTTTGCTGAAATCTAAGTAGATTACGTCTATAGCACGTCCCTGATTCAATTCTCCTGTCACCCAATCAAAGAACTCAATGAGGTTCGTTTGGCACGATTTCCCTTTGGTAAATCCTTGCTGTCTTGGATCTTGCAACTTATTGGCTTCCAGGAAATTCACTATCCTTTCCTTCAGCATCGCTTCCATTACTTTTCCAATAACTGAAGGAACTCATTACATTGCTAGCGCCCGTTTCATTGCGTTAAGAAACGGGCCTTTTTTACTAGTAAATAAATAAATTGTAAAAGCAGCATCTGACCATCCTAGCTCAATTATTCGCTAACACAAGATATCATTTCTATCAAGAGAGTTTTAATACTGAAAAAAAAAACCCTCCTAAAACCATGTTGCGATGACAAGAAAATATTACTATTTAAAATAAAAACATTTAATTCAGAGGCCACCACAAAATCAAACATAGTAACATAGTAGATGACGGCAGAAAAAGACCTGCACGGTCCATCCAGTCTGCCCAACAAGATAAACTCATATGTGCCACTTTTTGTGTAACCTTACCTTGATTTGTACCTGTCCTTTTCAGGGCACAGACCGTGTAAGTCTGCCCAGCACTATCCCCGCCTCCCAACCACCAGTCCCGCCTCCCACCACCGGCTCTGGCACAGACCATATAAGTCTGCCCAGCACCATCCCCGCCTCCCGCCACCGGCTCTGCCACCCAATCTCGGCTAAGCTCCTTAGGATCCATTCCTTCTGAATAGGATTCCTTTATGTTTATCCCACACATATTTGAATTCCGTTACCGTTTTCATTTCCACCACCTCCCGCGGGAGGGCATTCCAAGCATCCACCACTCTCTCCGTGAAGAAATACTTCCTGACATTTTTCTTGAGTCTGCCCCCCTTCAATCTCATTTCATGTCCTCTCGTTCTACCGCCTTCGCATCTCCGGAAAAGGTTCATTTGCGGATTAATACCTTTCAAATATTTGAATGTCTGTATCATATCACCCCTGTTTCTCCTTTACTCCAGAGTATACATGTTCAGGTCCGCAAGTCTCTCCTCATACGTCTTGTAACGCAAATCCCATACCATTCTCGTAGCTTTTCTTTGCACTGCTTCAATTCTTTTTAAATTCTTAGCAAGATACGGCCTCCAAACAATAAATGGAATCCCTGCAACTGACCTAAAACTTGCAGTCAAAGATAAATCCAAATCAATACCTTTCGGTATTGGAATAAGCACTATTTCTCCAATTGAAGAAGAGAGCTAGACATGAGATAAAATAGCATGCACCAAACACATCAATCGATTATAGTAGAGGGGACCTTGGCTAATAAAACTGCTGGAGAAAAGTCCAATAGGCAGTGAGTGTTGGAAAGCCTCTTAGCAACACACTCAGTCTCAGAGCTTATGACTGGTCGAAAAGATGAAGATTTATCAGTCAGTATACCGTCAACATCAGTCCTTTCTAAAGTTCATTCTCTACAATAATTCCAATCTTCTACTTTTACTTTGAAAAGATGTATATATCAAATCAATCTTGCTAGAAAAATAAAGCGCAAGATCCTTTGCTGTAGGTTATATTACTACTCCAGACATTGAATTCGCAGGACTTTAAGTAAGAGATTTTATAGAAACATGATGGCAGATAAAAACCATATGGCCCATTCAGTTTGCCCATCTTCTGTAACCCCTAACTCTTCCTTTTTCTAAGCAATCCCACATGCTTATCCCAAGCATTTTAAAATTCTGACACAGTCCTCGACTCCACAACCTCCACCGGGAGGCCATTCCATGCATCTACCACCCTTTCCGTGAAATAATTCTTTCTTAGATTACTCCCAAGCCTGTTTCCTCTTAACTTCATCGTATGCCCCCTCATTCCAGAGCTCTCGTTCAGTTGAAAAAGGCTCACTTCCTGTACATAAATGCCCTTGAGATATTTAAATGTCTCTATCATGTCTCCTCTCTCCCTCCTCTCTTCCAGCGTATATATGTTGAGGTTCATAAACCCGTCCCTATATCTTTTGTGTTCAAGACCACTTACTAATTTTGTAGCTGCCCTCTGGACCGACTCCATCCTGTTTATATCTTTCCGTAGGTGCGGTCTCCAGAACTGCACACAGTACTCCAAATGGGGCCTCACCAGAGACTTATACAACGACAATATCACCTCCTTTTTCCTGCTGGTCATCCCTCTCTTTATGCACCCGAGCATCCTTCTGGCTTTGACTGTCCCTTTTTCTTCCTAATTTGGTCAAATTAGGTTTATCCAACCCTGCTAAATTTGAATAATATTCCCTTTTTAATATGAAATTTCTATTGTGAAAATAGTTTCTTCCATTGACTTTTTTTTTTTTTTTTTAAGCGAAATCACCAGACCTTCTCCAAGCTCATTCTACTTTCCGGCATTCACGCTTAAGGGATTTTAAAGAAGCATAATACCATGAATATTTAACACCTCCAGATTTCACAACGTGGACCTACTTTTTCTAAAGCTAAAGAAGAACTTTCTAACCAATCAGTATGTGACTTACCAAGATTAAACTATTCTTACAGTAAGGATAAACCCACTTACACCTGGAATGAAGTGGGTTTATCTTTAACTCTATTAAAAACAGTTTTCTGGTCCCCGAGATATATGACACTAATGAATAGAATAGAATAGATCAGCAGGCAAGAGTTTGTTTCTTTCACAATAGTCCCGTCTAATTATGAGTCACATTACAGTTCAAGGCTAATGTTCATTCTTTTCAAACTGCATTGTTTCATTGTTTTCTTCTCAACATACAGAATTTCGGTAGCGGAAGCTTAACAGAATTGCATCATTTATAGAACTGTGAAAACTTATTCAAGGTCTTTACTCAACACATTGAATAACATTGTGACAATCTAAATCTTAATCAACCCCTTCTCTGTGGTGAATTTCAGGTGCTAATGTGTTCCTTTTTTTCAGTAAAAATGATTTTTAAAAAATGTTAAGAAAGTAAAAATAAAATTAAAAAACAAAACAATGGATCCCACAATCAGGAAACTGACTAGGAGATGAAGGTAGCCTAAGAGTGCCTTGTAAAAAGTTGTCACTCCTGGTATATTTTTTTTACATTCAGCTTTTTAAAAAAAAAATGCATTTATACAACATACTTTGCACTTTTAATACAAAAGAGCAGTTGCAGAAATATTCAAAAAGTAATTAAGAATAAGAAACCAAAAGGTCTTGATTACAAAAATGTTCACATCCCTCAACTCGATACTTGATGGAAGACCCTTTTCTGGTAAAAACAGCTCTTCAGATAGGTTTAAGTGCAGCTCTTCAGATAGGTTACAGAGGAGACATTTCTACAGTCTTAAGCTTAAGCCCACCCACCCTGCCCCTCAACCCACCCACCCCAAGACGGACACTTCATAAATAACTTCCCCAAAATACACTAATCATCACAATTTAACTCCACCCATATTACAACTGTCTCTGAAAAGAAAACCCCTCATTATCACAGGAATCCCCAGTCTTCTACTCACCAGCTAAGGATTACTGCTCTAAAAATAAGAATCTCAGCCAACAGACCCATAGGCTGCTGTTCTCATTATATCATACCTGTTCATACCCATTTCAATCAATCAGGATGACTTTTATTCTCTGTAATAATTGTGGTGCTTTAGTTTCAAGACCAATTATCTGGAGACTTAAGGCTTGTCCTATCTGTCTGCAACTCACTAGATTAAAACACGAGCTCAGTAAAGTAAAACAGGAACTAGATGCACTTAAAGCAGCATCTAGGACCGCACAATATCATACTGCACAGAATCATACCAAATTATCACCACTACCACAAAGGATAAAACCACCTAAAAATAGATGGATCACTGTAGGCTCAGGCAGACTTCGTTATGTGACAAGAAAACATCCGACCTCACAAGTGTTACCCCTACAAAATTCTTTTACTCCATTACAGCACTGTGATGTTCTTGAAAACAGAACGGAAGCCAAAGAAAAAATAATAAAAGTGGAATAAAAAGATATGAAGGTACCCAAAGAGAAAAGAAACCCCCAAATCACTATTGTTGAAACGCATACCAGGAAATGTAGATGGAAAGCGATGACCACAAATGCTCGCAGCCTAAGCAATAAAGTTCATGACCTTCAGGCCCTGATGCTGGAGGCAGACTTAGATGTTGTTGCAATCACAGAGACGTGGCTAAATGGTTCCCATTCATGGGATGCAAACATACCAGGCTATAATCTATTTAGGAAGGATAGAGAGGGTCGTAAAGGTGGCGGAGTAGCTCTGTATGTGAGGAATGACATCACAGCGACTGAAATGACAGGGATCTGGGGAAAGGAAGAAGCGATATGGATCACCTTAAAAAGAGATGATAGAACCTCTGTCCACGTGGGTGTTGTCTACAGACCTCCAACACAACACAACAAAACGGGCTGTGTCGGCATTGCCACTCAGCTTTGTAAATAGGGGGGTAAATGTTGGTCTGTGACTTACGGATTAAAACTTAATATGGAAAAGACAAAGTTTTTATGGTTTGGGTTGAAAAAGGATATTATTCCAGAATCTATTCAACTGTCTGATGGTACTCTTTTAAGATTCAAACTGCCTGTAGAGTATTGGGTGTCCTTTTGGACTCATAGGGCCCCTTCTCGAAAGCGACGGTAAGCCCAACACGGGCTTACTGCTTGCTATAAAGGAAGGCCCTCTGGGCTACCACAGCAGCCCAGCAGTAGTTCCCACCCCCAGCGTGCCATCATATCCGATGCTACAAAAATATTTTTATTTTTGTAGCACCGGTGTATACCTGGCAGTAATCAGGCAGTCATGAGCTGCCCAGTTACCACTGGGTTAGTGTGGGAGCCCTTACCGCCTCAAATGTCATACCCAGCTCCATGACAGCAGTATGCAGGTCCCTGGAGCAGTTTTACTGGGTGCAGTGCACTTCAGGCAGGCAGACCCAGGCCCATCCCCCCCCCTACCTGCTACACTTGTGGTGGTAAATGTGAGCCCTTCAAAACCCACTGTACCCACATGTAGGTGCCCCCCTTCACCCCTTAGGGCTATGATAGTGGTGTGCAGTTGTGGGGAGTGGGTTTTTTTGGGGGGGTTGGGGGGCTCAGCACACAAGGTAAGGGAGGAATGCACCTGGGAGTAATTTATGAAGTCCACTGCAGTGCCCCCCCAGGGTGCCCGGTTGGCTCCTCCCATGACCAAATGACTTGGATTTGGTCGTTTCTGAGATGGGCGTCCTCGGTTTCAATTATCGGCGAAAACCGGGGACGACCATTTCTAAGGACAATCATCTCTAAGGTCGACCTAAATGTTGAGATTTGGGCGTCCCCGACCGTATTATCGAAACGAAAGATGGACGCCCATCTTGTTTTGCTAATACAGGTTTCCCCGCCCCTTCACAGAGCCGTCCTGCGAGGACGGCCCCAGGAAAACTTGGGCGCCCCATTTCATTATGCCCTTCCACGGGCCCTGTTTACTAAGCAGCATTATAGGTGCGTTAACATTTTTAACACACGTTAACCATGTATGTGCCTACATTATCCCTACAGGCGCCTACATGGATAGCGTGCACACTAAGTGTAGGTGTGCTAAAAACACTAACGCTATTTATTTATTGCATTTGTATCCCACATTTTCCCACCTATTGGTAGGTCCATTGTGGCTCACATAGAACAAGGCATACGGTTACAGAGTTTCAGTCTTAGTAAACAGGGCCTTTGATATTCCTGATTATTTTCCTCTTTTGGTTAGATTGACGGGTAGTCAGTCAGAACACAAAGGAATCCTGTTTAGAAGGAATGGTTCCGTGGAATCTTAGCGGAGATTGGGTGGTGATGCCAGTAATTGGAAACAAAACGGGAGCTGGACAGACTTCTATGGTCTGCGCCCTGATCGTGACTGAATAGATAGGGGTGGGCTAGAGTGTAAATTTTAAGGGGCTTCGACGTTAGCTTCAGAACTTAGTTCAAGAACAATGCTGGGCAGACTTCTACGGTCTGTGCCCTAAGAATGGCAAGGACAAATCAAACTCGGTTATAATGTATTGCATACCATGTAAAATGAGTTTATCTAGTTGGGCAGACTGAATGGACTGTACAGGTCTTTATCTGCCGTTATTTACTATGTTACTCTTTGGGGTTCTACATGGAATGTTGCTACTAACTGGGATTCCGGAATCTTGTAACTCTTTAGGATTCCAGAATCTTCAGAACATTTAGAACAGGAACAGTGCTGGGCAGACTTCTACGGTCTGTGCCCTGAGAATGGCAAGGACAAAGCAAACTCGGGTATACATATAAAGTATCACATACCATGTAAAATGAGTTTATCTTGTTGGGCAGACTGGATGGACTATACAAGTCTTTATCTGCCGTATGTTACTATGTTAGAACCCGCAATTATAAGTGTTTGATGTTGTCTTTTCCACCTGTTAAGGGAATTAGATTTAAGAAAGTCCATTTAGGATCTTATTATTACTCTGCAGTTCAGTCCTAGAATTTATTACCCCGGCACGTTCGCCAGAGTCCATCTGATAGTATCTTTAGGAAGAGACTGAAAACATGGCTTTTTGAACATTCTTGATTAGGTTGTGTTATGTATTATTTATTTATTTGTAACATTTGTATCCCACATTCTCCCACCTATTTGCAGGCTCAATGTGGCTTACATAATACCGTAAAGGCGTTCGCCAAGTCCGGTAAAGGAACAAATACGTGTTAGGTTCGAATAAGGGAGTTAGTTTCAAGGAGGAAAGAAGATGTGCAGTTTCCTCTTCAGTGATTTCAGAAAAGGAAGAAAAGGAGGCAGGGGTTGGAGGGTTGAGAGAATGGACTAAGGGAAGGAGAGGTGGAGGTGACCTGGTTGAGAATTCAAGTTTAACCTTGTGAACCTTATCATGAAAGTACTCAGCCAGAGTCTGGGGAGAAAGTGAATAATGTATGTTAGTTTTGGATGTATTTTTTGTGTCTAATGTAACCCACTCTGAACCTGAAATTCTAGAGATTTTGCAGGATATAAGACTCTAATAGCATATCATAGCCTTAAAAAAAGGTCCTGAAGTGGTTTACAAAAGAAATAGACTATAGGATGCAATATCTAAGGAACCAGAAATACAGAGAAACATTCAGGTGTCAGTGAGATAGAAAAGTCTTTAAGCATTTTCTAAATATAAAATATGAGTCAGCAAATCTAATAACCTCAGGAAGAGTCACTAAGGCCCCGATGACTACAGGTAAATGCGGGCGTTAGAGGCCACCAGCGCAGAATGATCAGAGGGGTTTGGCGCAGCAAACAACAAGCGCGCCAGGGAATACTGCAGAACTCATTTAAATATTTAAATGAGCTGTGCGGTATACCACTCATATGTTTACAGCAGTGCGCTCTGATTGTACGGGCAGAATACTGCCTTAACCCTATGCCAGCTGGGGGCAATGCCTCCTTTATCTTACACACAAACATGGAAACGGAACATCGGGGAAACTTTTGATCCAAAGCGGTGGGAGTGTAGTATAGGGTGTCTGTTGCCAGTTTGTTGGCTGAAAACAGTTATAAAACTCTTTACCGTTGGTATTATATACCTGCTCGATTACGAAAGATGCATGGAAGGGGCTTGGGTCTGGGGACTATCACGCATGGTGGACTTGTCTTAAAGTGTAGCTTTTTTGGACAGATGTTTTGAATACTGTTAGACATATCTGGCTAGATTATATATATCATGCCTAAAACAATTGGTGCCAAAAAAATAGATCTAGGCTTTTCTAGAAAGTATGCCTAAATTTAGGAGTACTTTATATAATAATCTTTATTTATTTATTTATTTTATTGCATTTGTATCCCACATTTTCCCACCTCTTTGCAGGCTCAATGTGGCTTACAATACATTATGAATGGTGTAAATATAATATATATATAATCCTACATTTTGGTGGGGTTTATAGAATACGCTTAGCGCTTGTCTGCACAACTAAATTCAGTTATGGGCAGTAACACCAAGTAAAACTTGCGTAAATGCTGATGTCTACATTAGGCGCGAAGTGGGTGTATTCTACTACTACTACTACTTATCATTTCTAAAACGCGACTAGACGTACGCAGTGCTGTATACTTGAACATGAAGAGACAGTCCCTGCTCGACAGAGCTTACAATCTAATTAGGACAGACAAACAGGACAAATAAGGGATAAGGACAAAGATTAGCAAGATTCCGGAATCCCAAACAGTAGCAACATTCTGTGCAGAATCCCAAAGAGTAGCAAGATTCCGGAATCCCAAAGACTACTACTACTACTACTTATCATTTCCATAGCGCTACTAGATGTACACAGCACTGTACACTTGAACATGAAGAGACAGTCCCTGCTCGACAGAGCTTACAATCTAATTAGGACAGACAAACAGGACAAATAAGAGATAAGGGAATATTAAAGTGAGGATGATAAAATAAGGGTTCTGAACAAAGTGAATAAGGGTTAGGAGTTAAAAGCAGCATCAAAAAGGTGGGCTTTTAGCTTAGATTTGAAGACGGCCAGAGATGGAGCTTGATGTACCATCTCAGGAAGTCTATTCCAGGAATATGGTGCAGCAAGATAAAAGGAACGGAGTCTGGAGTTAGCGGTGGAGGAGAAGGGTGCAGATAAGAGAGATTTACCTAGTGAACGCAGTTGCCAGGGAGGAGTGTAGGGAGAGATGAGAGTGGAGAGGTACTGAGGAGCTGCAGAGTGAATGCACTTGTAAGTCAATAAGAGGAATTTGAACTGTATGCGGAAACGGATAGGGAGCCAGTGAAGTGACTTGAGGAGAGGGCTAGTATGAGCATAGCGTCATTGGCGGAATATTAGTTGTGCAGCAGAATTTTGAACAGATTGAAGAGGAGAGAGATGGCTAAGTGGGAGACCTGTGAGAAGCAAGTTGCAATGGTCTAAGCGAGAGGTGATAAGAGTGTGGATGAGGGTTCTAGTAGTGTGCTCAGAAAGGAAAGGGTGAATTTTGATGATATTATAAAGAAACGACAGGTTTTAGCAGTCTGTTGAATATGTGCATAGAAGGAGAGGGAGGAGTCGAAGATGACCCCAAGGTTACGAGCTGATGAGACAGAAAGGATGAGAGTGTTATCCACAGAAATAGAGAATGGGGGAGGAGGAGAGGTTGCGCATAGATTTTAGGAATGCCCATGACCCACCCATGCCACGCCCATGGCCACATTCCCTTTTCAGCTATGTGCCTTAGAATTTACACACATCACTTTACAGAGTACGCTTAGACAGTTGTGTGCGTAAATTCTAATTAATGCCAATTAGTGTCAATAATTGCTTAAGTGGCAATTATCAGCGCTGATGGGCTTGTTAAGAAAATTAAGTTGCACATGCAAATACAGAATATGACCTGATTTGTGGGTGCAACTTAAGTCGCGCTGTATAGAATCCGGGGGATTCTGGGGGGGTGACCTACCCTCTTAAAGCAGAGTGTTGCCTTTTACATTTCAGACCTTTAGGGGTCAAACTAGAAGTGCATAAGCTAGCGACTAGCTACTTTGTTGCTACCAAAACTATGCTAGCGGCAGCATGCAAACAGTCAACGACTCAAACAGTCAACGACTCCATCACTATCTGTGGTTTTGCGCAAGTTGGATTATATACATTAGATGACTCAACTAATTGCTACAATTTTAATTATGGTGATAATAGAGGGGGTATCATTGCTATATCATATACACATTACCCTACTCAAAAAGAAATGGATATGAACAATGGGAAACTTTCTCCGTGTAAATTTAAGGAGATATACCTTGACACAGCTCTAGGTGCGAAACATGAATTCATGTCGGTTTGATATCTCCGAGATGAATACACAAGATACCTCTTTAAAGTCATTCAAGAAAAGAATCTTCGAGTGACGCTACGGATAGAGCTAAGTGCCTATGCTTTAAAGATATAAAAAGATACAAAAGAAAAAAAGAAATATATTTTGATTTAATTGGTATTAAAGCATTTGGATCAAATGAGGAATACCTACCCACCATAAAAGTGCCTGGCTCACGATATAAAGCCTGTGTGGTGGTGATAGGAAAATTCTGAGAGATCCTACATTTTGAAATAAGTTATCTTCAAATATCTTTGATGAAAAAATGAAGTTCAACTAATTGCTATGCATACTGGTCAACTGGTTCCATTTCATCATGTCTGGGACCCTTATTCGGCTTGGAGAGTGGGTAGAGATTCTCAGACTGATAATGCTCATGGTTTCCATGTACAGTTAGAGGGTTGAACTCCTTCTTCCAGTCTTCACGCTATGGTTTATCTGTTGGATATGTTTGGTCCTTGTTAGTCTTCTCCATTGTTCTGGTTGGGGGAGGGGAGGGGGACGTTCTCTGGGGTCTTGGATCTTTCATTATTTAGAATTTATACTGCTATGCTGTGTATTTAGCGTTGATGCCTTGCTGACAATGTATTTTTGTTGAAACTTACTGATAATAAAATTTACAAAAAAAAGAAATAATTCACAAACCGAGATCAGAGACTATATAGTCACACAATCTGGAAAGCATTCAAGCATGTAACCCTATCTAGATAACTCTATTTAGCTTCCCTACCTACAATAAGTCTATCTTTCTGCTCTGGCTCAAAGAAACAGGAAATCTTTCTTTTTAAAGTAATTCTTCAAAACAGTAATCTTTTCCAGTTCTGAAGAAAAAGCTAATTGTGGATATTCTGAAAAGATACCTGGCTGTGGGGTCACATGGACACTTTTGGGAAGCCCTGACTTTAGAACACAATCAGACATTTTGGACCTGATTCCTCAAGATCTCCCCATGGACACAATGAGAGATTAGCCTTAGTGAACCACTAGCGTAAACTGATGTTTTATACACTGGAAAGAGTTGTGGACAGCGTGAAAGCTCAAATTCAGAATTTTTGTGGTGAACATGGTGACATCATAGTTCCAATCAGGCTTGTCAATATATTTGAAACAATATCCATTGAAGTCCTCTTCCAACCGTAGTGATCAGGTTTGATTGTCCCCCAACAGCCAGTTGTCTTGTCTGAAAAGAAGGTGAGCCCTTAGGTCCCGCAAGGCCTCCAAGGACCTCAGAGGACAGCCGTGCAACCCCAAGTCTTAACCCGCGGCGACCGCCGTTCACCAAGGGTTGAGCCCCCAGCTGCAGGCGGTCAACGGGACTTCCGGAACCGCGGGGTTGACGAACTGACCCAGAACTGGAACCAGGAGTGAAGAGGGCAGGTGGAAAACACAGGAGTCCAAAACCGGCAAAAGGTCAGGGCAGGCAGCTCACAGCGTAGTCTGAAACAGGCAAAAGGTCAAGGCAGGCGGCTAGCAGAGTAATCCAGAAACAGTCCAAAGGTCAAAACCAGGAGAGCAAGGAAACCAACTGAGAACTAGAACACACGAAGACTGGCCTCGGGAAACAGAACCTGAAGCAATGTGTTATCTCAGGCCCGTTCCTTAAATACTATCAGCATTCAACCGCCTAGCCCCAGCCGACATGGCCGGCCAATCAGAACCTGGTTACTGACAAACTCCTTCTGATTGGTTCCGTCCGACCTCCCAGGTGGGACTACAGCACCGCCCTCCCAATCTAACTCCTCAGAGGCGGAGCTTCAGGTTCCCGCGCCCGAAAGTGAAGGAGACGCCGGCCATCGCTTCTCGGCGCCATTCTCCCCACTGGCGCAAGCACGGACCCCATAGCCGGCGATCGAGAGCCCGGCAGCCACAATCGCCGGCCCACGGCCTCGGCCCCGGACTGGGCAGCTATCGCTGCAGTGAGCCCCGGCTCTCTGCCGCGGCCTCGAGAAGGCCGGCCCTCGCCGCGATGGACACCGGTTCCTGCTTTCCGCAGAGGAGCAGCCGGAGGGAGCGATGGATGTGACACCAGTATGTCACTAAAGAAAGACAATTTCTTGTAAGGGCCCGTTCAGTAAGACGTACCTCCCTGAACAGTCTCTTGGGGGAGGGGATAATTCTCATTAAACAGGGTTTACAACTGCACAATGCCTTCACTTCTGTATTCCACTTCCTGAACTGAAAATTTCAGATCAATAATCAAAAGTAACATCTTCTCCTTGGCATAACTGACAATATAAATATAAATAGATGATTTATTTTAAAAACTCCAGCAGATTGTCATGGCAATGAATAATTGTATCAGGCTGCCATGGCAACTGAAGCTGTAATAAAGATAAGCTTATATGGAAGTTGGCTAAATTTAGTTGTTCTAAAATTATCAGATACTTTTCCTGGTTTTTCTTTCAACTGAATTTAGCATTCATAAAAACATTTTAAAAAACTGGTATTTTTATTGGTTTCACTTTTGTTTACAAGTTTGAATTATTTAACCTCTTGTTCTTTGACTTGATGTCTTATGGGTCTTATTCAATGAAAAAGTTTTTTTTTTTTTTTTTGTGGCACAGAACCTAGAAAAGTTCTTTTTGAACAAGGTCCTCTGTCGCTCTGAGTCTCGGAGATCCAAGTCTTTAAAAGGCACCCTCTCACTCCGAAATGTGGAAAGGTAGAAGGGAAGAAGGTAGGAGAGGGTGGGGAGGCAGGAAGGAGAGATGTGAAAAGGCAGCATCGGAGAGAAGTGAGACACCGAGAGGGAAGTATATGGTGAGGCCAAAAGGTGGAAGGAGAGATTGCAGGGAATACAGTATCCAAGCTCTAGTACGTTTAATAGTCCTGGGATTTCAAGACTGATTTTTTTGTATAATCCTGGAATTAGAGAACCAGATTTTTATTTTTTTCCAACCCAACTGATGTTGGAAAGAATTATACATAAGAGGACAAGGATGGAGTTGGGCCAGAGGGTGACTACTAAAATGGTCAGTGGTCTTTACCATAAAGTGCATGGGGACAGACTTAAAGATCTCAATATGTATATGTACTATTCCTGAGGAATCATTAATCAATTATTAGCATTAAATAAAATAACATACCATTTATTATTTTAATATCAATAGAACATTGTTAAATTTCCTAACTGAACTTTCAGCTAGGTGAGAAATCATCTGCTGTTCTTATTACAGAACAAATTGTGAGCAGAAGACTTCAAAGTCTTAAACGAAATAGAAAGCAGCCATCCTACAGTGGTTAGGGTGGTGGACTTTGGTCCTGAGGAACTGAGTTCAATTCCCACTTCAGGCACAGGCAGCTCCTTGTGACTCTGGGCAAGTCACTTAACCCTCCATTGCCCCATGTAAGCCGCATTGAGCCTGCCATGAGTGGGAAAGCGCAGGGTACAAATGTAACAAAAATAAAATAGATACTATTGGAGATTCTACATGGAATGTTGCTACTATTGGAGATTCTACATGGAACGTTGCTATTCCACTAGCAACATTCCATGTAGAAGGCTGCGCAGGCTTCTGTTTCTGCGCACGTCAGACTCACAGAAGCAGAAGCCTGCACGGCCACATTGGTGATCTGCAAGGGCCGACTTCTACATGGAATGTTGCTAGTGGAATAGCAACATTCCATGTAGAATCTCAAATAGTAGCAACAGTGGAGGAGTGGCCTAATGGTTAGGGTGGTGGACTTTGGTCCTGGGGCACCTCCTTGTGACTCTGGGCAAGTCACTTAACCCTTCATTGCCCCATGTAAGCCGCGTTGAGCCTGCCATGAGAGGGAAAGTGTGGGGTACAAATGTAACAAAAATAAAACTTATGCACATGGTTAAACTTGAAACAGTATCCCATTTACGACTGAACCGTACTCAGAGAATAAACCTTCTAAATATCCTTTTGTTGTATGCAGTCCCATTTGTTCACCAGCAGATACTTCAGGTACTTTCCAGCCACCGGTTTTAAGCATACAATATATCAGTTTCATCTTTCATAGAATCTCCTGGTCATTCGCTCAACTGATGAACTTAATGACAGTGGTTTAAGTTTCTTGTTGAACATAGTCTCAACATGAAATCATGTTTTGCTGTCATGGCATCTTTAGGAGACTAAACTATAATGAATAATAATACTCATTGACCTCAAATACCAATATGTCCCCTAATCAAAAATGTTATCAAATAATATGATATACAAGTTTACCAACAAGTCAAACACAGCGAGGGTGACAAATGATGGAAACAGCAGACGATGTTCAATGTGTTGAAGCTTTACTGCAACATCCGAGACTCGACATGAGTCGTATTTCGGCCAAAAAGGCCTTCCTCAGGAGTCTTCTATTGGATGTACCAAATTCTTAGATGACCTCTATAAAATATACGTGATGTC
The DNA here is from genome assembly GCF_901765095.1 of Microcaecilia unicolor. Classification (NCBI taxonomy): domain Eukaryota; kingdom Metazoa; phylum Chordata; class Amphibia; order Gymnophiona; family Siphonopidae; genus Microcaecilia; species Microcaecilia unicolor. The sequence continues at coordinate 756,732,763 of NC_044031.1, read as the reverse complement.
TTATACCTTGCTGCTAGAACTTCTATGCATAGCATTCCAGCGTTTACAATCCTTTTGCAAAGTTCTAGCAGCAAGATATAAGACATCACGTATATTTTATAGAGGTCTTATGATTCTGCTAAGACAGGCAGGGGAATGACTGACTGGGACTCGCTTCTGACTGGCCTGTAAGGGATTGAGCTGACGTCTGAGGCAGCAGATGTCAGAAGTCAGATCTATTTAAACATATCTCTTCCTACAGTCTATGCTTTAGTGTTAATCCCTGTCAGCTGAAGCCTGTTTCTCTCTCTCTCTCTGTTTGTGCTAGTAGCACACCATGCTTTTGTTGGAGTTTGCTTACTCCTCTCATTGCTGGTAGTTTTTCTGTGTGCTGGTTGTTCCCAGCGTATGCTTGTTTCCCTAGCTTAGCTGCTTTCCTTGATTACCTTGCTTCCGTGCAGCTGTGGGTGCTCTGTTTGCTCTCTGTGTGCTACTGAGTTCTAGTAGGAACATTGTTTGTGTTTTCCCTTTTGTTAGCTTTAAACCTTTGACTGCAGTGTAAGCCCTGCTTCTTCCTGACTTGAGTGTTGAAAGCAGCCCTTCCCTTTAGCCTGCTTTAACTCTTTGTCTGCTGTGCTTGTCTCCTGATTCTTGTGAGCATTGCTCCTTATCTGACTGGTGTATGTAAAGGCAGCTTTCCCTGTTTGCTTGTTTTTCCCTTTGTTTCTAGTGTCTGCTATTTGACTCTGTGGCACAGCCTTGTGCACTCTTGTGTGTGGATTCCCTTGACCCTTGAGTGCTGAGTGGCACAGTCCTGTATATTTCTATAGGTGGCTTCCCTTTTCCCTTGGGTGCTGTGTGGCACAGCCTAGAGTATTTGTGTGCTGTATGGTATAGCCCTAGAGTGTTCCTGTGGAGCTTCACTCTTATAGAGTCTGTGTTCCACTCTGTCCTTGGCCTTTTCTTCCCCTGGTCATAGCCTGTACCTGCCAGCTTCTTGTCTGTCACCCTTCCCTTGTGTCTAGCTAGCGCTGTGTGCGTTGCATGTGCTCCAGTCCCTTTTGGGACCCTTCGTTCTTTTTCCCTTCCCTAGTGTGTGACTCGGTTCCAGTTCGGCCGTGAGGCCCATACATTTGGACTCTGTATGAGTGGGTTCCCATTCAGCTGTGAGGCCCGCCTGAGTGGTCTATCTCCCTTTTCTGGTGGTGCTAGTTGATTGTCCTGAGTGTGCGGGGCTTTGTGGCTGTGGTATTGCTTAGCGCCAGTTTGGTCCACCATAGGCCTTGGCACGAGGCCTAGGCAAGAGGGCTCACGAACAGTTTAACAACAGGTCATCCAAGAATTTGATACATCCAGTAGAAGACTCCCGAGGAAGGCCTTTTTGGCTGAAACACAACTCATATCAAGTCTCGGATGTTGCAATAAAGCTTCAATACATTGAACATCATCTGCTGTTTCCATCATTTGTCACCCTCACTGTGTTGGACTTGTTTGTGTGACTGCAAGGGTTGTCGTTCTTCTGTTTATTTGCCGTATACAAGCTTACCAAGCATGACTCTTCAAAATACCTGCACGGACACTGCCGATTAAAGAATTCTCCCAGCAGGTCACTCCTAACACTAGGGCAACCCCGCTAGTAAATGAATATGTTAGCGGATATGACACCGTTACTTAAACAGACCTTCACACATGTATCCATTCAACCTCTCTATTAGGTCCCCACAGTTCAATGGTGTTTAAAAATAAATTTCTGTTCTCTTCTTAATACTGATGAGATATCCCCCTCCCCCGTTTAAGTTCAATCTGTTGTAGTACCACAAATTACAAATCATTAATACTGTGATGTGCTTGTCACCAATGGCTTAGAAGGTGTGCTTCCTCTCTATCAACTCTAAGATTACTTAGATGTTGTACAATCCTACGTTTTATTAGTCGTTTATTAATATTTTATTTTATTAGTCTTTATAATTACCATTTATGGCAGGAACATTTAATCCTATATATCACCTGTTTAGAAGTACAGTCAGTATGCTGCAACGACTTAAACTTGCAGTAAACACAGTGACCACATACAAAATGTCCTGGTGTAATCTGAGCCTCAGTTCCTCTACTATTAACCTTCATTAACTTCCCTAAATCTCTTCCCCATAATATATGCAAATCTAGGGGTTTTCTCAAAACCTGGATGCAAAGACAATATGTCCCTGTGCTTACATATAATTTGCTAAACTTGATAAAGTTGTGAAAAATCTGGTAACACACAAGTGATTTGCTGTTCTTACTGACTATTTGACTTACTGAATAACTAGTTTGCTATGAGCATTGCATGCTTGTTTAAAGGCTTTATGAATTACTCATTTAAGATATCGCCGCTGTAAAAAGCAATTTTTCATTTGTCCAGCTTGATGTAGGAGTGTGCTGTAATCATACACAAACGTTTTATTCTACTACTTATCATTTCTATAACGCTAAAAGGCACACGCAGCGCTGTACACCATACATGAAAAGACAGTCCCTGCTCAAAGAGCTTACAATCTAAATAGGACAGGCAAACAGACAGAACAACTAAGAGGTAAGGGAATTAAAGAGGTGGGGATAAAAGGGTACAGGGCAAGTGAGTAATGGTTAGGAGTCAAAAGCAGCGTTAAAGAGGTGGGCTTTTAGAATCTCAATAGTAGCAACATTCCATGTAGAATCTCCAATACTAGCAACATTCCATGTAGAATCTCAAGTAGCAACATTCCAGAATCTCAAATAGTAACAACATCCCATGTTCCACTGCATTAACCACTAGGCTACTCCTCCACTAGCAACATTCCATCTAGAAGCCTGCCCTTGCAGATCAGCAATGCGGCCGCGCAGGCTTCTGTTTCTGTGAGTCTGACGTCCTGCACATATGTGCAGGACGTCAGACTCACAGAAACAGAAGCCTGCGCGGCTGCGTTGCTGATCTGCAAGGGCAGGCTTCTACATTACTACTACTACTACTTATCACTTCTATAGCGCTACAAGGCATACACAGCGCTGTACACCATACATGAAAAGACAGTCCCTGCTCAAAGAGCTCACAATCTAAATAGGACAGGCAAACAGACAGAACAAGTAAGAGGTAAGGGAATTAAAGAGGTGGGGATAAAAGGGTACAGGGCAAGTGAGTAGTGGTTAGGAGTCAAAAGCAGCGTTAAAGAGGTGGGCTTATAGACTGGATTTGAAAACGGCCAAAGACGGGGCTAGACGTACAGGCTCGGGAAGTCTATTCCAGGCGTGAGGTGCAGCGAGATAAAAGGAACGGAGTCCAGAATTAGCAGTAGAGGAGAAGGGGACAGACAAGAGAGATTTATCTACAGAATGGAGTACCCGAGGGGGGGAGCGTAGGGAGAGACAAGAGTGGAGAGGTACTGGGGAGCTGTAGAGTGAATGCAGTAAGAGACGTTTGAATTGAATGCGGAAACGGATAGGGAGCCAGTGAAGTGACTTGAGGAGAGGGCTAATGTGAGCGTAGCGACTCTGGCGGAAAATGAGTCGCGCAGCAGAGTTTTGGACTGATTGAAGAGGAGAGAGATGGCTAAGTGGGAGGCCGGTGAGAAGCAGGTTGCAGTAATCTAGGCGAGAGGTGATAAGAGTGTGGCTAAGGGTTCTGGTAGAGAGCTCAGAGAGGAAGGGACGGATTTTGCTGATGTTATAGAGAAAGAAACGACAGGCTTTGGCAATCTGCTGAATGTGAGCAGACAAGGAGAGAGAGGAGTCGAAGATGACCCCAAGGTTACGAGCTTAATTTTTGAGGATGAAAACTTCTATAATGTAGAATTGTATTTCTATCTGTAATTTTTCTTTAGATCTGTGTAATAAAATTCCCTTTATCATGCTTAATTTGAATATCTCAAACATTAAAGGGTCCTTTTACTAAGCTGAGGTAAAAAGTGGCCTGTGGTATTGTGAATGTGTCTTTCGGGCACCCACTGGACCATTTTTTACTGAATCTAGGAAAAAGGGTCTTTTTTAAGGGGCTGGAAAATGGACACGTGCTAAAATTGAAACCAACGAACATCCATTTTTGGCCTGAGATCTTACCACCACCCATTGACCTAGCAGTAAGGTCTCGTGGAGGGGCATAATCAAACGGGTGGGCACCCATCTCCGGGGATGGCCCCGGGAAGGGGCGGAGCCAACCGTATTATCGAACAAGATGGGCGCCCATCTTTCGTTTCGATAATACGGTCCGGACCTCCCAAATCCCAACATTTGGATCGACCTTAGAGATGGCCACCCTTAGAGATGGCCGGCATAGGTTTTCGGCGATAATGGAAACTAAGGCCGCCCATCTCAAAACCGACCAAATCCAAGTCATTTGGTCGTTTGAGGAGCCAGCATTTGTAGTGCACTGGTCCCCCTCACAGGCCAGGACACCAACCGGGCACTCTAGGGGTCACTGCAGTGGACTTCATTAATTGCTCCCAGGTACATAACTCCCTTCCCTTGGGTGCTGAGCCCCCCAAATCCCCCCAAAACCCACTCCCCACAACTGTACACCACTACCATAGCCCTTATGGGTGAAGGGGGGCACCTACATGTGGGTACAGCGGGTTTCGGGTGGGTTTTGGAGGGCTCACATTTACCACCACAAGTGTAACAGGTAGCGGGGGGGATTAGCCTGGGTTTGTCTACCTGAAGTGCACTGCACCCACTAAAACTGCTCCAGGGACCTGCATACTGCTGTCAGGGAGCTGGGTATGACATTTGAGGCTGGCATAGAGGCTGGAAAAAATGTTTTTAATTTTTTTTTTAGGGTGGGAGGGGGTTGGTGACCACTGGGGGAGTACGGGGAGGTCATCCCCGATTCCCTCTGGTGGTCATCTGGTCAGTTCAGACACCGTTTTGAGGCTTGGTCCTGAAAATAAATGGACCAAGTAAAGTCAGTCAAACGCTCATCAGGGCCACCCTTCTTTTTTCCATTATCGGCCGAGGACGGGCATCTCTTAACCACGCCCCTGTCTTGCCTTCAGTACCCTGCCAACACGCCCCCATGAACTTTGGCCGTCCCTGCGACGGAAAGCAGTTGAGGACGGCCAAAATTGGCTTTCCATTATACTGATTTGGCCGCCCTTAGAAGAAGGGTGCCCATCTCCCGATTTGTGTCGGAAGATGGGCGCCCTTCTCCTTCGAAAATAAGCTGGATGCTCTACACGCATGGTAAGCATGCAGCACGCGCCAACCACTGTTTACTGCCGGGTAAACGGCCTGTGGTAGAAAATAGAGAATAATTTTCTACCGCAGGATTCGGCAAGTGCCAGATTCAGAATTACTGCCCAGCTCATGCGCTAGCCAGGCGGTAGTGCCGATTTGGTGTGCGCTGTATGCGCTTAGGCCCTCCCGCACCTTTGTAAAAGGTCCCCTGTTGAGACCCCCCACCTCCCATGTGAAGGTTATGTGGAGGTCACAACCATTTAGGTACCTTAAGAATACCAACAATGAATCTTCATCCCCTAGCCAAATATGTTGATCATATAATTAGATTGATAAAGCCAATCTTTTTTCAAATTCTGCCATAGTAACTGTGGGAGCAAAAGTTGCCCCCCATGGTACCCCTTTTATCTGTAAATAAAAACCTTCCTGAAATATAAAACAATTCTTAGTTATCACTTATCACTATCTCTGCTAACTGATCCCAAAATTCTACTTGTTCTGATGATACCAATAATTGTTGAGAGCTCATTATGAATTAATTCCTATGCTGCTTTCTGTGGTATATTTGTACAGAGCGCATTAACATCCATTTTGACTAGAATTATCTACTAGAAAAATGGTTTAAGTTGTTGCAGCATACTGATTGTATGTCCCTACTACTACTACTATTTGACATTTCTAAAGCGCTACTAGGGTTACGCAGCGCTGTACAATTTAACATAGAAGGACAGTCCCTGCTCAAAGGAGCTTACAATCTAAAGGACAAAAAAGTGCAGTCAATCAAATTGGGGGCAGTCTAGATTTCCTGGTTAGGTGCCGAAAGCGACATTGAAGAGGTGGGCTTTGAGTAAGGATTTGAAGATGGGTAGGGAGGGGGCTTGGCGTAAGGGCTCAGGAAGTTTATTCCAAGCATAGGGTGAGACGAGGCAGAATGAGCGGAGCCTGGAGTTGGCGGTGGTGGAGAAGGGTACTGAGAGGAGGGATTTGTCCTGTGAGCGGAGGTTACGGGCGGGAACGTAAGGGGAGATAAGGGTAGAGAGGTAATGAGGGGCTGCAGACTGAGTGCATTTGTAGGTAAGAAGGAGAAGCTTGAACTGTATGTGGTATCTGATCAGAAGCCAGTGAAGTGACTTGAGGAGAGGGGTGATATGAGCATATCGGTTCAGGCGGAATGTAAGACGTGCAGCAGAGTTCTGAACGGATTGAAGGGGGATAGATGGTTAAGTGGAAGGCCAGTGAGGAGTAGGTTGCAGTAGTCAAGGCGAGAGGTAATGAGAGCGTGGATAAGAGTTCAGGTGGTGTGCTCAGAAAGGAAAGGGCGAATTTTGCTGATGTTGAAGAGGAAGAAGCGACAGGTCTTGGCTGTCTGCTGCATATGCGCAGAGAAGGAGAGGAAGGAGTCGAAGATGACTTCGAGGTTGCGGGCGGATGAGACGGGGAGGATGAGGGTGTTATCAACTGAGAAGAGGAGAAGTAGGTTTAGGTGGAAAGACGATAAGCTCGGTCTTGGCCATGTCCAGTTTCAGGTGGCGGTTGGATATCCATGCAGCAATGTCGGATAAGCAGGCTGATACCTTGTCCTGGGTTTCCGCAGTGATGTCTGGTGTGGAGAGATACAGCTGGGTGTCGTCAGCGTAAAGATGATACTGGAAACCATGAGATGAGATCAGTGAGCCCAGGGAAGAGGTGTAGATTGAAAAAAGAAGGGGTCCAAGGACAGATCCCTGGGGAACTCCAACAGAGAGCGGGATGGGAGTGGAGGAAGATCCATGAGAGTGTACTCTGAAGGTGCGGTGGGAGAGATAGGAGGAGAACCAGGAGAGGACAGAACCCTGGAACCCAAATGAGGACAGTGTGGCAAAAAGTAAATCATGATTGACAGTGTCAAAAGCGGCGGATAGATCAAGGAGGATGAGGATGGAGTAGTGGCCTCTGGATTTGGCAAGGAACAGGTCATTACAGACTTTAGAGAGTGCTGTTTCTGTCGAGTGTAGAGGGCGAAAACCGGATTGAAGCGGATCGAGGATGGCATGAGAGGAAAGAAAATCAAGGCAGCGGCTGTGAACGGCGCGTTCAAGTAACTTGGAGAGGAAGGGTAGGAGGGAAATGGGGCGGTAGTTGGAGGGACAGGTAGGGTCAAGTGATGTTTTTTTGAGGAGTGGTGTGACTACAGCATGCTTGAAGGTGTCAGGGACAGTTGCCGTGGAGAGAGAGAGGTTGAGGATATGACAGATGGAGGGGGTGACAGTATGAGAGATGGTGTTAAGTAAGTTGGTGGGGATGGGATCAGAGGAACAAGTGGTGCATTTCGAGGAGGAAAGAAGGCGGGCGGTTTCCTCCTCGGTGATCTCAGGGAAGGAGGAGAAAGAGGCCAGGGTTGGTTGGTTGAGGGAGAGGGTTGAGGGGTGAAGGGGGGGAGGTGGCTTGGTAGTGAACTCAAGGTTGATCTTTTGCACCTTGTCGTGGAAGTAGTCAGCCAGTGATTGAGGAGAGAGTGAGGGGGTGGGTGGGAGCGGAGGGCACTTTGAGGAATACCATGGTATTCAGGACAAACTAAAAAAAAACAATAAAACATAGGATTGCACAGCATCTAATTAATCTTAGGGCTGATAGAGAGGAAGCAACCCTTGTAAACCATTGGTGAAAGGCACATCAAAGTATTAATGATTTGCAATTTGTGGTATTACAACAGATTGAACTTAAATGGGGGGTGGGGAGGGTTGATATATCATCAGTTTTGTTAAGAAGAGAACAGAAATGTATTTTTAATTGGAATACCGTTGAACAGTGGGGACTTAATAGAGAGGTTGAATGGATACATGTGTGAAGGTTTGTATACTTTGCAATAAATTTTTATTGAATTTTTAAAATATGATACAATAAAATACTGATGAAATCAGAACATTCATTTAGATGTAAATACAATCTAAAACTGACTAAGCAATAAGATGAGCGTTTGAAAGGGAAAGACTACAATTGAGCCAGATCTGGTGGATTGCCTGCTTTCATACTGATCTGGTTGAACCATGATGTTCCTGTTGTACGCAACAGCCCAGGTTGGCTGTCCATGACTATTCATTATTTAACCCTGTTTGTGACGTCACTTGATACATTTATGTTCATTTAAATTTAAACAACTACAATCAGGGAAATTAATACAATTCTCCATGTTATTTTCTAATCAAGCAGACAAAACACAGCAGCCAGACTCATTTTTGGCAAATCACGCTTCGAAAGCGCAACACCACTCCGTGAAAAACTCCACTGGTTCCCTATCAAAGAGCATATAAATTTCAAAGTCCACACCATAATCCACAAGATCCTCCGTGGAGAAGCTCCAGGTTACATGACCAGCATGATCAACCTTCCAGCCAGGAACGGATCCAAATCTTCTCGCACATATCTCAACCTTCACCTTCCCAATTGCAAAGGTCTCAAATACAAAACCTACTACGCATCCAACTTCTCCGTTTTAGGCAGCCAACTCTGGAACGCAATACCAAGACATATCCGAACAACCAACAAACACCTACCCTTCAGAAAACTGCTGAAAACTTATCTCTTCAAACAAGCCTATCCAAATGACCCAACATAACTCAAGAACCAATCCACACTACTGACACTACCCCTACCTCCCCTCACATCTCTTCCTCTTGTCCCACCCCATACAATTATGTCATCTTTGTGATATTTTGTACCATACATTGTAAACCATTGTCTTTGTGATACTTTGCACTGTACATTGTAAGCCGCACTGAACCTGCTATCGAGTGGGAAAGAGCGGGATATAAATGCTACAAATAAATAAATAAAACCAAGAACATATTGAAAAAAAATATATTGGTTCTTCCCTTTCCTTCTATCGGTATGTTCAACTGAGAAATTTACTCTCTAAAACCCCCCAAATAAATGCAATATATTAAGATCTGCAACTAATTGGGAAACCATACTTTTTGGGAAGTTATACCAAAAGAAATTGATATGTCCATTACATCAATGTTTATACAAAATTCAAGAAACAGTTTTCAGTTTCATCCTAAAGGTCAAGAAGAGACCATCATCAACTACTTAACTGTATGTTTCAGCTTAGCCAAAAGGCTTCAAAGTGTGCAGTTCTGGTCGCTGTATCTCAAAAAAGATATAGCGGAATTAGGGGAGGGTATGGAGGATGAAAGGAGGTTGGGGGAGGTTCTAGTGGTAGGGCTGAGAACTCTGAAGAATCCACTGAGTGCTTAAGACTTAGAGGTGTCTTCTGGTGGGGAGGGGGGGTTGGGATAGGGATTGTTGGAGGAATGGTAATGGAAGTTTGGGGATTGTTGGATTGTTGATGATCTTTCTTGATTGTGCATTACCTATAGGGTTGTTGTTTTTTTATTTGTCTTTGTATTGCTCTTTAAAAACTTCAATAAAGATTTGTTAAAAAAAAAAGATATAGTGGAATTAGAAAAGGTTCAAAGAAGGGTGACAAAAATTATAAAGGGGATGGAACTTCTCTCATATGAGGAAAGGCTTAAGAGGTTAGGGTTCTTCAGCTTGGAAAGAGATGGCTGAGGGGGGATATGACAGAGATCTACAAAATCCTGAGTAGAGTAGAACAGGTAAATGTGAATCAGTTGTTTGCTGTTTCAAAAAGTACAAAGATGAGGTTATATGGTAATACTTTTAAACTAGGTGAAAATATTTTTTCACTCAACAAATAGTTACACTCTGGAACTCATTGCCAGAGGATGTGGTAACAGTAGTTAGCATATCTGGGTTTTAAAAAGATTTGGACCAATTCCCGGAGGAAAAATCCACTATCTTAATCTGCTATTAAGATAGACATGGGGAAGCCACTACTTATCCCTGGAGTCACTCTTTGAGATTCTGGAATCTTGTTGCTCATTGGGATTCTGGAATGTTGCTGCTATTTGAGTTTCTGCCAGATTCTTGTGACCTGGATTGGCCACGGTTGGAAATAGGATACTGGATTAGATGGATCATTGGTCTACCCCAGTATTGCTATTCTGATGTTCTTATGCTCTTAAAGTGCCAAATTGTGATATTGTTATTAACAATATGGACCTCTATCCAGTGGGGAACTGGATTGAAACCAGAAAATTATTTCATTCAGGCCAGCACACAACTTTCAGATGGTCACAGTTGACCTGAATGGAAAAGCTCTATTCTGCTGAGCCAGTTCCTTTGAGCTGTCCCCCACTCCCAATTCTCACCTTATTAAAAATAAATATTAAAAGGAAGTAAACCCTAGCATATTCTCCAAACATTTCCTGAATCCCTCAACCTTTTTTTTGGCTGATACCTAGTTACAAACCTTTATTCAAATAATTTATACAGCAACACCCAGGAGCTTTCCTGCTTTGTTATTGCAAGCTAATGACATTCAAGTTAATAGCATAACAAGTGATGGGAGATGCAGAGCTTGGCAGCAAGTAAGCAGTGATTTCTCTTTGAACTCGGATACATTTTCTATCAGCTGGGGGGGGGGGGGGGGGGTTTAACTGCATAACATGGGAAAAAGTGCCGTTGTATACGTCTCTGGTGAGGCCCCATTTGGAGTACTGCGTGCAGTTCTGGAGACCGCACCTACGGAAAGATATAAACAGGATGGAGTCGGTCCAGAGGGTGGCTACGAAATTAGTAAGCGGTCTTGAATGCAAAGATTATAGGGACAGGCTTATGAACCTCAACATGTATACGCTGGAAGAGAGGAGGGAGAGAGGAGACATGATAGAGACGTTTAAATATCTCAAGGGCATTTATGTACAGGAAGAGAGCCTTTTTCAAATGAAGGAGAGCTCTGGAATGAGGGGGCATAAGACAAAGTTAAGAGGGAATAGGCTTAGGAGTAACCTAAGGAAGTATTATTTCACAGAAAGGGTGGTGGAGGCGTGGAATGGCCTCCCGGTGGAGGTTTTATTTTTATTTATTGCATTTGTATCCCACATTTTCCCACCTATTTGCAAGCTCAATGTGGCTTACATAATAACCGTGGTGGCAATCGCCATTTCCGGTATAGCAGATACAGAGTGACAATGCTGAGGTTCGTGTAGGATAAACACATCAGGGAATAAGGAGGAAGAGTTGAGTTGTGATCAATTCGAGTCTTAGTTTCATTGAGTTGTGAGATTGAGTCATTTGTGGAGTCAAGGACTGTTCCAGAATTTCAAAAGGCATGGGATAAGGATGTGGGATCGATTAGGAAAAGGAAATTAGGGGTTACAGAGGATGGGCAGACTGGCTGGGTCATATGGCCTTTATCTGCCGTCATGTTTCTATGTCATTAAAAAACACAAAG